>NC_048221.1:10608074-10669102 GCF_002007445.2 Ailuropoda melanoleuca
AAAGGTATCCAAATCGGCAAAGAAGAAGTCAAACTGTCTCTCTTCGCAGATGACATGATACTCTATATGCAAAACCCAAAAGACTCCACCCCCAAACTACTAGAAGTTATAGAGCAATTCAGTAATGTGGTGGGATACAAAATCAATGCTCAGAAATTAATTTAAATTCAATTTAATTAACATATAGTGTATTCTTAGTTTCAGCGGTAGAATTTAGTGATACATCAGTTGCATATAACACCCAGGGCTCATCCCATCATGTGACCTCCTTAATGATCATCACCAAATTATCCCATTCCCCCACCCACTTCCCTCCAGCAACCCTCACTTTCTGTCTATAATCATGGCTCTTATGGATTCCCTTCCTCTCTAATTTTATCTTATTTATTTTTCCTTCCCTCCCCCTAAGTTAATCTGTTTTGTCTCTTAAATTCCCATTATGAATGAAATCACACAGTATTTGTCTTCCTCTGACTTATTTTGTTTAGCATAATACACACTAGCTCCCTCCAGAGCTTTGCAAATGGCAAGATTTGATTCTTTTAAGGGCAAGTAATATTGCACTGTGTATATATACACATCTTCTTTATCCACTCATCTGTCAATGGACATCTGGGCTCTTTCCATATTTTGCCTATTGTGGACATTGCTGCTATAAATATTGAGGTGCGTTTGCCCCTTCGAATCACTGTGTTGATATCCTTTGGATAAATACCAACCAATGCAATCTCTGTGTGGTACAGTAGCTCTTTTTTCATTTTTTTTAACCTCCATACTGTTTTCCAGAGTGTCTGAAAGTTTACATTCCCACCAACAGTGTGAGAAGGTTCCCCTTTTTCTGCTTCTGGGCCAACATCTGTTGTTTCCTGAGTTGTTAATTTTAGCCATTCTGACTGCTGTGAGGTGCTATCTCATTGTGGTTTTGGTTTGTTTTTTCCTGATGATGAATGATGTAACCAGGTTTAATGTGTCTCTTAGCTGTTTACAATTGTGCCAAAACCCATAATGTATCTAGGAAGAAACCTAACCAAAGAGGTAAAAGATCTGTACTCTGAAATGTGTAGAACACTTAGGAAAGAAATTGAGGAAGGCACAAAGAGATGGAAAAACATTACATGCTCAAGGACTAGAACAAATATTGAAATGTCTATGCCTCCCAAAGCAATCTACATATTCAAATTAGTCCTTATCAAAATACTACCAGCACTTCACACAGAGCTGGAACAAAGAATCTAAAATGTGTATGGAACCAGAAACGACCCCAAATGTTGAACGCAATCTTTTATGTTTCTTTACACACAGGTCAGAAAGTGGCCATTTCAAAATGGAGCCCCAAGATGATTTGTCCCTGAGAAGCTATGAGTAGGACTTTCTGTGTACTATTTCTACATTCTTTATGGGAAAGGTAATATGATGTGTTTGCATTCATATCCTAAACACTGTGTTGGAAGGGGTTGGGAGAGGTGGGAGGGACACAGAGGTTAACACACACTAGGAGGACATGGTGTGCCTTGTTGTGTGGATGTGACACTGTGTGTGTTTGTGTGTGTGTGTGTGTGTGTGTGTGTGTGTGTGTGTGCATGTACGGGTGGGCATCTTAATGAGAGATAGAAGTCCTCAGAGCAGGGATATACAGGGCAGGGTCCTCTATTTCAAGAGGACCCTTATAATACACAGGCCATACTCAAACAACAGAAGATCTAAGGAGGGATGTTCACTGGACAAGATGCTGATTGCAACCAGATAACAAAGTGCAAGAGGAACACAGTATGGATAACGAACTCCCTGTGTCTTGAACTTTAATCAGCTATGAGGTCACATGATTCTACAAAATTCACTGCCACCACCTCTCATCAGTCTTATCCATTTCCCTCAACACACAGGCTTCCTTCTGAGCCTTGATTTTCTGACAAAAGCACTTGTTCAGGGCCTTTGCACTAGCCGTTCCCTCCATCAGGAAGACTTCCCTTCTTCCACCCACTCTTCTATGAGGTCTCCTTTCAAATGTCACCTTCTTAGCCAACCTTGACTGAACACCCACCATAAAACCTGGCACAGTCTCCCTTAAGCTGTTTCTGTTCTGTTCATATCATCTCTCCCCATCTGATGGTTATTTAATCTTTAAATAAGCATCTCCCTATCACCATCATTGAATTGTAGGGACATTTGCCTTTCAGCGTTCTATGACCAAGGTTTCCAAAACATGGTTGGGGCTCTGCATATTCCTCAAATGCATGAAATGTTTTCTTACTAACTGTAAAACACCTGACCTTTTGGGGAACATCTGATGTTGCCATGAAAATTCTTAATCAGAGAGGAACTGGAGATCCTCTCAAGGAGCCTGAATCTATTCACAAAATATTGTAATTAGTTTCTTGACTGGAAAATAGAAATTGTGGCATTTCCACAATGTGAGCAATGACAATTTGTTTGAAAATTAGTCGTGCTATTTCTCCCTGTGCTGCTAGTCACCTCCAACACATGGACCCAGGGAACTATACAGGAATTTCAGAGTTCCAGCTTCAGGGATTTTCAGAGAAACCAGAACTGCATCCCCTCCTATTCGGGCTTTTCCTCTCCATGTACCTGATCACCGTGTTTGGAAACCTGCTCCTCATCCTGGCTGTCAGCTCTGACTCCCACCTCCACACCCCCATGTACTTCTTCCTGGCCAACCTGTCCTTTGCAGACATCTGCTTCACCTCCACCACCGTCCCTAAGATGCTGTGGAACATCCAGACTCAGAGCAAAGTGATCACCTATGCAGGCTGCATCACGCAGATGTATTTTTTCATACTGTTTACAGGATTAGACATGTTCCTCCTGACTGTGATGGCTTATGACCGCTTTGTGGCCATCTGTCACCCCCTGCACTACATGGTCATCATGAAACCCTGGATCTGTGGACTGCTGGTTCTGGTGTGCTGGGTCCTGAGTGTCTTGGATTCCTTGTTACACACTTCCATGGTGTTGCTGCTGTCCTTCTGTACAGAGGTGGAAATCCCCCACTTTTTCTGTGAGCTCAATCAGATGATAAAACTGTCTTGTTCTGACACCTTTCTCAATAATATGGTGATGTATTTTACCAGTATGTTGCTGGCTGTTGGTCCCTTCATTGGGATCCTTTACTCTTACTCTAAGATAGTTTCCACCATATGTGGGATCTCATCAGCCCAGGGCAAGTATAAAGCATTTTCCACCTGTACATCTCACCTCTCAGTTGTCTCCTTATTTTATTTTACAAGCCTAGGAGTGTACCTGAGCTCTGCTGCTACCCAGAGCTCCCACGCAAGTGCAGTGGCCTCAGTGATTTACACGGTGGTCACACCCATGCTGAACCCCTTCATCTACAGCCTGAGGAACAAAGACATAAAGGAGGCTCTGATGAGATTTTCTGGGATGGCAGCTCTAAAAGAGACAATCCTCCTGAAGCTGAAGATGTGCCCGTGATTCCTGGGCCCAAAGCCTGATCCAAAATTTGAGTTACTGTAATCATTGTGGAAGTGGAACATACCTCTTTCATTTTTTTCTAGGAATTTCTATTGTTTTCTCTTTTACCTCTGCATAATTTACATAACTCACTTCATTAACCTTTGTGATTACTCTGACATCCAAGAGATTTTCCCTTTGTCATTTTCCTACTCTCTCAATATCATTCCTAATCTCAGATGTGAACTATTTGGACATTCTCACTTATCCAAAGGACTATATGACTCTATTAACAATAATTTCTGCTCAAAGAAAATATTTCATACTATTTTTTTCTTTTGTGTGACTAAATATTGCACCTATGGGAAATCTACTCTTGGCCACCACACCTATTAATATAAGTTTATAACAGAAAAATATGAGACTACCGTGCTTCATTTTGTGAACATCATTTCTTTTTATATTGCTACGTTAACCACTCTTTCTGAGAATGCAGACTTTGATGTACTGGTGGTCATAGTTAATCATGGGAAATTTTCTACATATAGGATCTTGTCCCATTACGTAGCTTGTGCCCACCATGCCTACCATAGTCACTGGCAAAATAAATAAATAAATAAAAGATAAAAAAATACATGTCTCCACGTGGAATCTACCCAGAAAGAGAAATATGGATGAAACAGAGTAACAATATATGGCCTTAGAATCAACCTTGGCTTTAAGTACAATAAACCAAACATTAAGACACACATTTATTGCTATGTAAAATATTTCTTTTTCAGGCACCTCATGTATTCATTCAATTATGGCACATCAAAGTCCGTTTGTAAAGTATATTCATCAAGATGAAAAACTTGGCATGTTTGGGTGTTCTATTAAATTACTTTCTGGATTCTGGTTAAAATTTTCCAGTGCTACGTACAAATATGATTTCTTCCATTTCTCTAAATGAAGTATCTCCTACTATTCAAAATTTTTCCATAACCTCTAAAGGATCAGTGAATGAACATTATCAGTATCGCTCATTATATATGATCCTCATAACCACAGGAGAGCTCACCAGCAAGCTTGGATCCTGTCCAGGATGTGATTCAGAGTCACAGGTTCTGTGCACACATGCATGTCCTTCCAGCCTTTCCATGTAACCTCAGAGGGGTTTCAATGGAGTCGTTTTTATAATCCAGTTACATGTCATAAATTTGAAGAGCAGAGTCATCTTGAAAGCTAATTTCAAGTGTCAGAACAAATGCTTAATAAAAAGAATCAGATTATTACAAATGTCATGTGCTCTGCATGATTTGATTACTATATCACTTAGCTATTGCTGCATACAAAGCATCCTAAAATAAAATGGCTTAGGATTGGGGTGCCTGGTGATTCAGTTGGTTAAGCATCCGACTTTGGCTCAGATCATGATTCAGGTGTCCAGGAATCTAGCTTCTTATCAAGCTCCTTACTCAATGGTGACTCTGCTTCTCTGTTTCCTTCTGTCCCCACCCCACCACTCATTCTCTCTCTCTAGGTTGCTCTCTCTTTCTCACTCATGTAAATAAATAAAATCTTTTTTAAAATGGCTAGTATAATGCCTTTATTGTTGAAATGGATTGTAGGGTAGGCAGTTGTTTGGATCTCTGCCGGGCTCCTCATGAGTCTGAAGTCAGTTGTGACTCTACCTTGTGTTTCTTAGGCCGATCCGTGAGGTGTGTGTCTGTAGTGCTCTTGCGTCTTCATCCAATTTACATCATCTTACTCCTTTTATATATGTAGGTAATCTTCTAGCTGCAAAGTAAATGACTTTATCAAACGTGAACTGTCTTAATTTAATTCCACTATTTTAACATCCACACATGAACCGATGCTTTTCCACAGTTGGATGAGAGCGCTCCCACCCTGATAGGTGTGACCCAGCTACCTGTGCTCCAGATCTGACCCTGAGTCATGCACCACTAGAATGTTTAAATTCTAATTATATTATTGGAGCATTATTGCATGCGATAAACTGTACGTATTTAAAGTGTACAACTTTAGGAATTGAAAGAGTCATTGAGAAATCATGGGTACGTACTGCATGATTCCACTTCCATAAAACTTGTGAGGTGCACAGGGAGCTCTCACTACTTCATTGTGCAATTGTTAGTGTGTAATCTCTCCAGCCTTCGTAATTTCCTGAAGGCAATGTGCAATCATAAACCTAACTTCCAGGGATGTTTTAAGGCAAGATGAAATGTGTGAAAATAGTTTGGTGGGTCCAAAGAATGTTCAAGACTAGGTGTTGTGTGTAAGTAAATGTATGTATATTCATGTACATATTTATTTCAAGAAAACAAACTCTACAATATAAAGGAACTTATGGGAATTATTTGAATTTCATCCCACTATTCCTACTTCCATAATTAACACTTGCTTTCCTTCCTGCTTAGAAGAGCTATCTTGCAAACCTTCGATGGAGAGTCAGCTACCTGTGCTCTGGATCCTACCCTCATTCATGTGCCGTAGATATTTTCCCACTTAATTCAGTTATTGGAATATAATGACCCACAATAAACTGCTATTTAAAGGGTAGAAAGGAGGGCATGTATAGCATGGTGCACTGGGTGTTATATGCAAGTAATGAATGATGGAACTTTACATCAAAAATTAGGGCTGTACTGTATGGTGACTAACATAATACCATAAAAATATTACTATTGAAAAAATTTTAAAAAAATTTTTTTTAAAAATAAATAAAAATAAAGGGGAGAATTTGATGAGTTAAAGGAGCTACCCCAAAATGAAGAGCACATAGTGCAGGTTTCCATTTATGTATAATTAAGACTGTTGTGTAAACTTGAACTGCTTTGTTAGGTAATTGTTTAAAATTTCAAATCCCTAAGCCTCTTCTCTTACTTCTGAGGGCAATGTGCAATGCTAAACATAACATCATATGAATGTTGTAAGAAAAGAATGGAATGTGTGGAAATCAATTTTTTACTACAAAGAAAACAGTCAAGTGTGGTGATTGTGGGAAGAATGAATGTTGAATCAACATGAAAGAAAAGGATGCAGAAATATACATGCAAAATTATAAATGACAATGGATGACCTTAATTCGGACCATGAGTTTCTTTCCTATGTCACTGAATCAAAGGCCTCATAGTCAGACCACATGCACATTTAAACCAGGAGGAATTTATCGTACCACCTGATGGGACAGAATATCTTCAAATAGATTTAGGTTTTTATCTACTTAATGTGGGTTCTGTATTGCCAATTGCCCTTATCCAAGGGAAGCTATGAGTGAATTGGAAGACTTAAAATCAGTTTCCTCAAATAATTTTATTGACTATTTCTTATGAGATTCCTCTTGCTGCTGTAAAATACCCCACACTAATTGCTTAAAAAAAATACATGCTCTTACTGTTCTGGAGAAGAAGCTTGGAAGAAGTCTCATTAGGCTAATAGCAAGATGTCTGCAGGCTCAGTTCCTTCCAATTCCAGTGTCTCTTGCTGGCTGCTTGCATTCCTTGCTCATGGCCTTTCCTCAAATTTCAGAGCCAGTAGGTCAGCATTTAACTTTCTCTAACACCAACTCTTTTATCCCCTTCCTGAACATTCAGAGGACTGTAGTGATTACCTTTGTCCACCTGGACACTCATGGCTAATCTCTTTATCGTAATGACAGTTGATTACCAATCCTGTACAATCTGTTACCTTAATTCTTCTTTGCTATAACAAGTAAGACATTAAAGGCACTAGATATTCAAACCCAGACATATTTGTGAGGGCCTTATCATGCATACTACAAAGTCTTTTTCATATGTGCATTGTTTTAGTCAATAATAAATGCAATAAACACAGATTTTACACAGCTTGAAGAATGAGTGAATACAGGTTTCCATCATAATTTCGTGCAATGGCCATGTCTGGTGCAAAAGACTTTAAACTCCCTACACCTATCTCTATCCCAGGCTCACAGGTTGCTAATAAAGAGTGATCCACATACCAAGATCTACACATCAGCATCTCCCAGGAGCTTGTTGGAAATACAGACTCTCTGGGCCACCCTGGACCTATGACAAGATCCTGTATTTATAGTGGGATCCCACACAGTGGGATCTGTGTGGATACGCAGGCACACTGAAGTTGGACAGATACTGGTCTAGACGGGTTCCCCAAGTTTTATTGTCAACAAAAGTTGCAATTTGTGGTAGGATAATAATATTTTGGAGTGCTTTCCTTTGGATTGGAAGTGTTCAGCAGCTTCCCTTCAGACATTGCCAGATATATCCAGGGGCCTGGTTGAGAAGCACTAGCCCAGAGCTTGAGAGCTGGAAGTGTCCTGACAGAATGACACTCAAGGCCCACAACATACGCATATATTCAATGTGGACAGATCACTACACACCACGGAGCACTATTTCTACAATGTAGATTGTAGTTCATAAATGTACTTCACTTACTTGTGGATAAGATTTTATAAAAATTAAATCAAACAATCCCTATCAGATACAAGTTCACGTTCTAGTACATAAGATGACCTAAACACGTCTGTTATAATTATAACCATTTTATGACAAAGGGCTAAGTGACATCTCTTTACTTATATAAAGTGAGAAATTTTCCTAACTATAATGAAAATGTATCTTGAAGCCAATGTGTGTAGTGGCCAAGATTTATTATCAGAAGACCTCACTTCTCTGCCTTATTGAAAAGAAGAATAGACCCTGTCTAGACACATCTGGGCAGGGTCCCAATCTCATGTCAACGCTATGAAGATAAAAAAACCTAAACCATGTAGCTACTGGGTCATAGACTAGGAGAAAATTATAACCTGGATCTAGGTAAGATGTTAGGAGATTCACAGGTCAGGAAGGGGACAAATTCAGGGAAAAGAACTAAAAAAAAAAAAAGAAAAAGAAAACCTGATTTCACTTGACCTCTAACCTAGTCTTTTGGGGGCTAAGATTCATTAGGAAAATATCCTTTCTGTCCAGAGGACTCTCCACTTGGGAATCATGTGCTTAGTGCCTGAAGTCACAAGGGGGAAATGTGCTAATAAGCAGACACAGGAAACTCTAAATACCTCCTTGTCGCCAGTCCATCAGCCTGTGCAACCTTGCAGGGGAAGGGCCATGCTTTTTGCCTGTTTATTCCAAGTCCTAATTCTGGCTGGGAGCCAATGCTTCACTCCATCCTGCTGTCTTGGCTGAGGTCAGAGCTTTAGTCTCTATAATCTGCCATCCAGGGAGGAATTCAGACTTCCACAGGCACCTTCCTGTCACACACCCAGCCAGGTGAGTCCAACAGCCCAGTGGCCCATGGATGACAGGGTCAGACAGAACGGAAACCAGTAACTTTGACCCATAACCATGTGAGAGGTGATTAAACTTAGCCCAGAGCAAGTGTTCCCTCTGTTTGTTGGTTTCCTTGATTAAATAATTAATGTATTATTAGTGCTAATGTCAATTTCACAGAGTGACCGCTACTCACACTTTTGGTGGTCTTTATTTTCTTTATTATTAAACTGTTATTATAGCAATGCTAGAAAAAGTATGTTGAGATTGTTACACTCACTGTGTGGCTCTGATTGGGTGTGATTTTGTCCCCTAGGGGGTCACTGATTACTGTCCGGAGCAGCTTTGCCTGTCATATTGGAGAGGGGGGCATGGAGACAGGAATGTCTAAACATCCTGCAATGCACAGGACACCCCCCACCCCAGGGCAGGCTCTGGCCAGAATGTCCATGGTGCAGAGACAGAGAAGCCCTGGGGTGAAGAGCATCAGTATTTGGAACACAGCTGCCTTCAGCTTCTGCCTTCAACGTTGTAACACTTACTTCCCGCAGCAAATTCAGAGTAACCCCTTGGCTACCTGTTTAAAAGTTTTAACCACAGTGGTACCTGGGTGGCAAAGGTGGTTAAGGATCTGCCTTCAGCTCAGGTCATGATCTTTAGGTCCTGGGATCAAGCCCCACAGAGAGCTTTCAGCTCAGCAGGGAGTCCGCTTCTCCTTTTCCCTCTGCCTCTCAGCCTGTTTGTGTTCTCTCTGTCTCTCTCTCTCAACTGAATAAATGAGATCTTTAAAATAAAATAAGTTTCAACCACAAACAATATTACAGCTCTGTACGGTCCCCCCCCCAGGCTGCTGGTGATCGAGATGTTTTATTTAGTGGTGTTCCCCGACTGTAACACTTACATGTAGTTTTATCGATGTTCTACTGTATTGTTTGGTTACCCTTACCCCAAGGTCATAAGCCCTCTGGGTTTTTGTAAGGTCTGAGGGAGGGGACAGGTTTCATATTCTTCCAGACAGATATCCCGTTATGCCATCATTTATTGAGAAATTTAACCTTGTCCAAGAAAATTGAAATACAACCTTGCCATGTGATAAATATCCTTATACATTGAGACCTAATTTAGAACTCATCTAACAAATAAATACTGAGCATTCTAAGAACATTATATATTATGTTTTTATGTGTCTAGGACTTTGACAATTGAATTATTGATCCATAGTGATATGCTTACTGATTGCTATTTTATATTCTATTTTAGTTCATTTTGGTTTTTCATGCAATTTTGACTGCAACAGGTGTTTTGAAACTACTCAATTTACATTTTAACCTGGTTCTGCAATCCCTTCATTCTGTTCATTCTATACCTATCCATATTCTTAGAGCTTTTTATATTAAACATATATTCACAAAACTTGGTGAAAAAACAAAAATGAACAAAGGCAGTGAAGTCCCTGCACTTTTCAATCATGAATCCTAACAGTGAAGACAGAGCACAATGAAATAAATGTGTGTATGAAACAATATCCACAGACAGAATGATATGAAGCTAATTATTGCATACAAAATGATAGAATTGTCATGGTGTGGGCAAGATTATAGAACATGGTCTGTGGACACCTTTGCACACTGGGTGAAACTGGAATGAGAATTAGGGTGTGCCCACTGGGTTTTTAAAAGAGATCAATACCCAAAGGTCAAGAATATCAATAAAAGATGCCACATAGAGAAGGGAGAAAGGGACTAACCTCATCCCCTATCAGACGACATAGAATGAATTGGCCAAAAATGATGCAGGACATACAGGAACATGTCTTCTATGCTTGATATAAAAATGCCCAACTTTTGTTGTTTGTGGACACTTCCTTTTGTGAAGTGTTTGTTTAAACCATTGCTCAATTTTGAGGAGATCTATATCTATATTTATTTCTAGATATATGTTAATATTTAAACATATTATTTGTCCATGGGAGGCTTAAGAATTGGCGATTCTGCATTTTGCAGGGGAAAGGTCACTGATCTGACCTACATGGGTTGGGTACATTCCTAGCACAATCAAGATGCTGGGGAGAGAAAGACAGGGGAGTAACACAACCCAGGAGAGGATGGGGTCTTGCATGTGGGTGACTGTAGAGTGTGACCAGTCCCCACAACAGGGTGCCAGGACTCATAATCCAAAAGGTGACACAACACAGGGGCCAGAACTCAATCAAGAGAGGCCACTAAGACGGGATGTGGTTCAATTCCTGGGATGTCCTTGCAACACGATGAATGCAGTGGGAGAGGCAGTGTGGACAAGGAAGTCCCTGTGCCTTGAGGGTTCAGAGGTAGCAGAGAGGCCACTTCCCTCCTCAGCATGTCTGACAGCGTCTCTCCTCAGTCTCCCTCCTGCTCATTCCCGTTGCAGCACTGACTTTGCTTCTTTGACTTGAACATTGGAAACAAGTACCTTCCTCAGGGCCTTTGCACTGGCCATTCCCTCTGCTAGGCACACATTTCCCCCATAATCCTTGATCTGCTTCCATCTCTTACTTGAGATTTCTGCTCCAATGTCACCTTGTTCACAGAATTGGTCTAAATACCCATGAAAATAGCATGCCCTATTCACTCTCTGCTTTATCCCTATTTTCCTTTTCTCCATACCACTTGCACCTTCTGAAATGCTGCTTATTTTCTTATTGGTTAATGTATTCTTTCTCCATCATTCAATGTTAGGAACTTTTTTTCTCTAGCATCCTATACTCCTTCCCTAGATGATGGCAGGACTTGACCAGGACTTAATTTGTATTTCTGGAATTTGGAATAATTTTTATTTAAAAGTGTGGAATACATGGCTTTTTACAAAATAAGTGATTGGAACAAAAATTCCATAACTATGTTGGTGTAAGTGATCCCCTAAATGGACCATATCCATGCACAAAATATAAAAATTAATATTTAGACTACAAAATTTAAAAAGTAGCATTTTAATTCTGTGAGTAATACAAGTGAATGAAAATTAATCATGCTATTTGCCTCTGTCCTTGAAGTCACCTCTACCACATGAAACCGGGCAATGATACACAAATTTCAGAGTTTCTTCTTCTGGGATTTTCAGAGGAACCAGAACTGCAGCCCCTCGTATTTGGGGTTTTCCTCTCCATGTACCTGATCACTCTGTTTGGAAACCTGCTCATCATCCTGGCCGTCAGCTCTGACTCCCACCTCCACACCCCCATGTACTTCTTCCTGGCCAACCTGTCCTTTATAGACATCTGTTCCACCTCCACCACCATCCCTAAGATGCTGATGAATATACAGACAGAGAGCAAAGTCATAACCTATGCTGAGTGCATTACTCAGATTTATTTTTTCATACTATTTGCTGTGTTGGACGTCTTTCTCCTGAGTGTGATGGCCTATGACCGGTTTGTGGCCATCTGTCACCCCCTGCACTACACGGTCATCATGAACCCCCAGCTCTGTGGACTGCTGGTTCTGATGTCCTGGGTCACGTGTATCCTGAATTCCTTATTACAGAGTTTAATGATGCTGCGGCTGTCCTTCTGCACAGAGGTGGAAATCCCTCACTTTTTTTGTGAACTCAACGATATGGTCCAACTTGCCTGTTCTGACACCTTTCTTAACAACTTGGTGATGTATTTTGCAGCTGTCCTGCTGGGTGGGGGTCCTTTTGCTGGGATACTTTATTCTTATTCTAAGATTGTTTCCTCCATACGTGGAATATCGTCAGCTCGGGGCAAGTATAAAGCATTTTCCACCTGTGCATCTCACCTCTCCGTTGTCTCCTTATTTTATTGCACGATGCTCGGTGTGTACCTGAGCTCTGCTGCTACCCAGAGCTCCCACGCAAGTGCAGTGGCCTCGGTGATGTACACGGTGGTCACACCCATGCTGAACCCCTTCATCTACAGCCTGAGGAACAGAGACATAAAGAGGGCCCTGAAAGCATTGTTTGTGAAGGAGACTTTACATGGCCAATTGTCATAAGACAGAACAAGTTCTGAAGATTGCTTAATCTCAGTTTCCTGAGCAAAATTTTATTGAATAAATGTTTGTATTTAATTCCTAATGCTAATGTAAAATGACTAGTTAGTGTTTAAAACACATTTATGCTCTGACAAATCAGAGGCTCAGAAGTCTGAAAAGGTTCTCATTGGGCTAAAAAGATGTTTGCAACACTTGCTTCATTCTGGAAGCTACAGAGATGAATCTATTAACTTTTCTATTCCAAGATCATAAAATAGTGCAAAGAAAATCTAAATATATTTCTTTCTTTCTTCTTTTTTTTTTAATAATATTTTTTATTTTATTATGTTAGTCACCATACAGTACATCCCTAGTTTTTGATGTCAAGTTCCATGATTCATTACTTGCTTATAACACCCAGTGAACCATGCAATATGTGCCTCCTTAATATCCATCACCGGCCTATCCCATTTCCCCCACTCCCGAAGCCCTCAGTTTGTTTCCCAGAGTCCATAGTCTGTCATGGTTCATTCCCCCTTCTGTTTAACCCCCCTTTCTTCTTCCCTTTCTACTCCTATCGATCTTCCTACTTCTTATGTTCCATAAATGAGTGAAACCATATGATAATTGTCTTTCTCTGCTTGACTAAATATATTTCTTATATTTAAAAAATGCTTTACAAACTGAGGGCTTCAGANAAATATATTTCTTATATTTAAAAAATGCTTTACAAACTGAGGGCTTCAGAGGGAAAGAGGGTGGGGGAATGGGATAGGCTGGTGATGGGTAGTAAGGAGGGCACATTTTGGATGGTGCACTGGGTGTTATATGCAAGTAATTAATCATGGAACTTTACATCGAAAACCAGGGATGTACTGTATGGTGACATAATATAATAAAAATATTATTATAAAAAAATAAAATTAATAAAATTAATTAATTAATTAAAATGCTTTACAATAAGGGACCAAATGACAGCTCTTAATTTACAAGTATGAAATTCTTAATCATTTGGCAAATCTTTCATGAAGCTGAGGTATGTCTTGCTCAAGGTTTTTTGTTTGCTTCTTTTTAAGATTTGGGGGTTTTTTTTGTCAGAAANTTTTTTTTTTTGTCAGAAAGAGAGAGAACACTCACAAGTAGGGTGAGCGGCAAGAAGAGGGAGATGCAGACTCCTCCCTGAGCAAGCAGCCTGTTGTGGGACTTGATCCCAGAATCCTGGGATCATGACCCGAGCTGAAGGCAGACGTTAACCAACTGAGCCACCCAGGCATCCCTTGCTCAAGTTTTATATCAAAAAACTTAGTTCTCTTTGTTGAAAAGGAAAACGGTGATATTCTGTAGATGGGCTGTGTGTCCACTGCAAGCCAATATTTTGGAGATCCAAGGGATCTAATCCAGACAGATTGCTCAGTCCTAGACTTTGGGGAAAAGTTGAAGTCAGGATGGATAAGGTGCTGGGAGGTCTGAACTCTGGAAGCAACAGAGCTCCTGAGGAAGGAGTAATTAACTCTGGATTCACTTGGTTATAAGCTGGTCCGTTGGGAACACAGAATCTCCAGGATAATTTCCTTTGTGTCCACACCACTGTCCTACAGGGAAATCATGTGCTTAGAGGTTGGGGGAGCAGGAGGGAAACGTGCCTCATGAACAGACAGAGGAAGCTCTAAATATCTCCTGTGTGGCAGCCCCTCTGCCTGTGCCACCTTGGGCTGGATGGGACCTGGGTGTTGCTTCTGGAGTCCTAAACTTGGCTGGGAGACTGACAGTAGCCTCCTTCCTGCCGTCTTGTGTGGGGACAGAGTTTAGTCACCAATACCCCCACCCAGGAGGAATTCAGACTGCCACAGGAAGACCCCATCTACCCCATTCCGGTGAGTCCAAGAGCCCAGCAGGTCCTGCAGGAAAGGGTCAGAGACAATTTAAACCAGACACATTGATCTGAGGTCACCAGGCAGCCAGCAACCTAGCCCAGAACGTAGAGATCTCTATGGTCGTTTGCTTGCCTTATGAGCTCATTAATGGAGTCACTGATGATGTTAAAGACGAAGTGAACTTTGAGCTCAGCAGCACATGGGTGGATTGCTGACAATGAAGTGAAGGGATGGGAGGCATAAAGTACTGCCAGTAAAAGAGAATAAACCAGTGAGTTTTGGATTTAAACGGAGTAGGAATATTAGGGTTGGAGGGATGTCCAGTGAAGTCAGGGCATTTCTTTTTTGTCCTTAAAATGGGGCATATTGGACTCTGTTTCCATACTGATGAGAAAGACCTAGACCGATTTATTGCTTGCAGATAGGACCTTGCAACAGTAATTCATGAGACATACATTTGCACAGGGTCCCCTGTTACTCTGGGTTTTCACATGAAAACAATGATCTGACAATGAAAACTATATGAAGGAGCTTTGCTTTGCAATGATTTCATTACCCAGGGAGCTGAATATATTTGTGGATTAGTTATTCATTGGTTTTCTGTATTGTACACTGTCTCTACCAGGTCTTTCCATTTGTACAGTGGAGTCAGGGGGGTTTATTCCTGCTGTGGATTGCTTTCTTTCAAACAAGGAATCAGAGGAGAGTTTTGGTCTGTTTTACCAACATTGCTGTTTGCATTGAGTTCCAGTGTGTATGTATAGACGTGTATGTGGGGAATTGTGCTCATTAGTAGTGTGGGCTCAAATCTGTCCCTCGGTTGTATGGTGTTCTCTATATTGCTTTTTTATGTTATCCATCCAGAAACATTGAGCTGTAACTAATATTCTTCACTTGCCAGTCCTTGCAATAAACAAAAATGAAAATAAATGTCATTTTGTACATTGAGTGCTAATAAATGACCTTGATACGTATTTCCCACTTGTTTCTGCATCTCTGTCATTCCCCAGGGGTCCTTTTGTCTCTGTGTGATGAGATCCATTTCTAACAGTTGCATCATCTTTGACCATCATCTCTTCTTTTCATTTGACTCAAGATTGCCTTTACCTTCATAAGCATATTTGATTCCATATATCTTTATGTAAGACGAAATCATCACTTAGAGAGTGCCTGCTCCCCGGTTGTAAAGGTCATTCTCTCATATTTTTTTATTCCAAGTCTTTGGACATTTCATCCAGAATTAGTGACCCATATTGATAGCACTGAAATGTTATTTTATGTCTTTATATATATTAGTTTTAGATTCTCATATAATTTTGTCTCACACAGTTGTTTTGAAAACACTACACTTGACCTAATGTCGTTCCTCCTGACAATCTTTATTCCTTGTGTCCTCAGGGTCTTTAAAACTTCTCTTCCTAGATGATGCACACATACCCATTCTACACCATACAAATGGATGAGTGGTATCCTGTGCTCATCATAAATGCTCTTTACGTTCCAGGGCAGTCTTCTTTCCTACCTGTGTACTTTCTTCCTTCTCTCTCAATAATACTTCATGGACTTGCCTCCAGTCTACTAGAGAAGTGCAGATTTCTTATTTCAGGGTCTGCATAGTATTTCACTGTGTGGCTGTCCTAACCACACTTGAAACCTTTTTCCATTCTCCTCAATACATTGGTATTATAACAAATCTACAAAAATATCCGGAGATCATTATGTTAAAAATCTGGTTCTCCACTGGAGGAAATATCGTTCCCCAGGGTGGTCCTGGGGAATTTGGAGTCACAAGGGAGGTGTCAGGAGAGGCCAGGGACACTCGAAACATCCCACAAAGCCCAGGACACAGGACACCATACAGAGCAGTCTGGACCAGAATGCCAATACTATCAATATTGAGAATTGCTAAGATGAAAAAAATGTGTATTTTCATATTAATAGCTGTCTTTAGGTTGTTTTCCCAACATTGTAACAGTTGAAATTTCTGCCAGCAAAATTAGAGGAACTTCTTTTGCTACCTGTTTAAAAATTCCAACCAAATCAGCGCTGGAGATCTTTACATTGTCTCACAGGCTGATAAGTGTGCAATAGATTTCTTGCTGTTTTCTCAAACCATTATTAAATTTGAGCAAATATTTATGTACTTGACCCCCAGGTTCATTGTTAGCTGCCTATTATTATTATATGTCCATGAACTCTATGCCTATTCTTCCTCTAGTGGTATTTCAAATGCAGTTAACATTATTTATTTATTGACTTTTGGTTGGATATATTGTCCATAAAAAGTTTTAAATTTTATATAGGTAACATATGTCTGTTCATGCAAAGCTTGCTGATTGGAATGTCAGGTAGCATTTTACATTGCTTAGGGGAATGATCAGTGATCTGGACAGCCTGAGTTACTGCCACTCCGGGTTCATCCTTGAGCCATGGGTGGGGAGTCATGGTAAGAATACAGCCCAGGGAGCAATGATGTGGGGTGTGTGCAAGTGTGTGTGTGTGTGTGTGTGTGTGTGTGTCTGTGTATATATGTCTATGTGTGTGTGCCTTGTGGATTGAGAACAGTCTTCAGAGCAAGGGCACATAGTGTAATATATTTCTAGGTGACTCGTATAATACAGAGGCCAGAACTCCATCACCAGACGGTACTCAGGACGGGCTCTAGTTCCATTTACAAGATGCCTTCGCAAGTAGGTTATAAAATACGAGAAGTATATAGTGTGGGTGAGTGACTCCTTTTTCCTGAAGTTGAATCAGCAGAGAGGCCCTACTTCTTTGAAATTGCCTGACACTATCTCTCATCACTCTCCTGCTTATTCCCTTCCCACATTTGCTTCCTTTTCAGGACTCAACAGCTCAAAGTAGTCTAATCCTCAGGGCCTCTGCAGACGCCATTCCCTCTGCCAGCACACACTTCCCCAGACATGACTGCGGTTCCTGCCCTGTCTTCCCTGGGGCCTCTGTTCAAATGCCACCTTGTTTCCTGGTCATGTCTGAAAAACAATTACAAAATAACATTCACATCCGCTCTCTCCTTGATATATACTCTTGTTTTCTTCATAGAACTTGTTAACTGCTAACGTATTATTATTATTTTATTTGTTTCTGTTCTCTCTCCACTATTGGATTACAGTGGTTTTCAGTTTTCAGGATCCTGTACTCACTGCCTAGACGTTGCCTGGCCACATTTGACACTCAGTACATATTCCTCACATGCACAAAAGATATTCTTAATAAAACAGAAGAATAAAGGACCTGTGTGGGGAAGGCAAGGAATGAGACACAATGCCTAATCAGAGTTGGAGTGGGGGGAATCTCTTCAAGGGGGACAATCCCTGCACAAAATACTGAAATTAAATTTCTTGACTGTAAAATATAAATTGTTGTATTTGAACAATGCAAGCTATGCTATGCATGAAAATTAATGATATCTTTTTCTCTTTGCTGATAGTCAGTGCAAACACGTGCAATCAGGCAATGATACATGGATGTCAGAATTCCTTCTTCTGGGATTTTCAGAGGGACCAGAAAGACAGCCCCTCAGATTTGTTATTTTCCTCTCCGTGTATCTGATCACTGTGTTTGGAAACCTGCTCCTCATCCTGGCCGTCAGCTCTGACTCCCACCTCCACACCCCCATGTACTTCTTCCTGGCCAACCTGTCCTTTGCAGACATCTGTTTCACCTCTACCACCGTCTCCAAGATGCTGTGGAACATCCAGGATCAGAGCCAAGTCATAACCTATGCAAGACTGCATCACGCAGATGTACTTTTTCATAATCTTTTCAGTGTTGGACATCTATCTCCTGTCCGTGATGGCCTATGACAGGTTTGTGGCCATCTGTCATCCCCTGCACTACACGGTCATCACAAACCACCAGTTCTGTGCACTGTTGATTCTGGTGTCCTGGATCACGAGTGTGTCACATTCCTTGTTAACAGACCTTAATGCTGTTGGGGCTGTCCTGTACAGTGGCAGAAATATGGGATAGATTCCTTTCACTGTTGTAACAAATATCCACATCAGTGTCTAAAAACAAACAATTTTCTGAAAGTTCCAGGGATCAGAAGCATGAAAGGGGTTTCATGGGCTAAAATAATGATGTCTGTGGGCTTTGATCCTTCTGAATGCTCTGGGGAGAACATCCCCTTTCCTGCTCCAGTGTGCAGTGGCCCCCACATTCCTTGGCTCATGGCCTTTCCTCCACCTGTAAAACCAGCACAATAGTAGTTTCAAATGTCTCTCTGACTCCATTCTTCTTCCTCACTCTTCCTAGTACTAGTCCAACATGGATAATCCAGGCTTATCTTCTTATTGTAGGATAATGACTAGTAGCTTTAGTCCTACTGCTGTCTTAATTACCCTGCTAAGTTAGCTAACATTTTCAAGTGTTCTCCAGGATGACATCTTTTGGAAGCCCTTCTTGTACCTACCATAAAATTTCCTCAGTATATATTATTTGATATCACCCAAGAGCCCTTCTACTTAAATTGACCACAGAATTTTTCCCCACCAAAGAGTGAGTGAAAAACAATTCTTTCAAAAATATGTGCAAGGAAGATTCCTGGTGGAGAGGACCTAAAACTACTTACACGTGACTCTAACACAGGACCACAGCATTGTTCTCAAACTGTGCTCCAAGACCAGGACCTGCAGAATCAACACCTCCTGGGAGCTGACTAGAAATGCAGAGTTTCTAGTGGTGCCTGGGGGGGTGGTGCTCGGTCAGATGAGTGCTAACTCGTGGATTTGTCTCAGATCATGATCTCAGGATCATGAGATTGAGACCCATATCAGGCTCCATGCTCAGCTCAGAGTCTGTTTGACATTCTCTCTTTCCCTCTTCCTCTGCCCCTTCCCCAATTCTCAATATATAGATGATAGATAGATAGATAGATAGATAGATAGATAGATAGATAGATAATAGATAGATAGATAAAATCTTGTCAAAAATGCAGAGTCTCTGCGCCCCCTGGAGACCTGAAGAGTCAGAATTTGCATTTTAACTGCAAACTTTGGTAATTTGTATGCACAATGGAGGTAGAGAAGACCTGGTCTAGAATCCTGTTTCCCTTTTTTTTATGTTTTTATTTTATTTTATTATTATATTATGTTAGTCATCATACAGTACATCCCCGGATTCCGATGCAAAGTTCGATGCTTCATTAGTTGCGTATAACACCCAGTGCACCATGCAATACGTGCCCTCCTTACTACCCATCACCAGTCTATCCCATTCCCCCACCCCCCCCCCTCTGAAGCCCTCAGTTTGTTTCTCAGAGTCCATAGTCTCTCATGCTTCATTCCCCCTTCTGATTACCCCCCTTTTCTTTATCCCTTTCTTCCCCTACCGATCATCCTAGTTCTTATGTTCCATAGATGAGAGAAATCATATGATAATTGTCTTTCTCTGCTTGACTTATTTCACTTAGCATTATCTCCTCCAGTGCCGTCCATGTTGTCGCAAAAGTTGAGAATTCGTTCTTTCTGACAGCTGAGTAATATTCCATTGTATACATGGACCACAGCTTCTTAATCCAGTCATCTGTTGAAGGGCATCTCGGCTCNTCCTTCCACGATTTAGCTATTGTGGACAATGCTGCTATGAACATTGGGGTTGCATATGGCCCTTCTCTTCATTACGTCTGTATCTTTGGGGTAAACACCCAGTAGTGCAATGGCTGGATCATAGGGTAGCCTTCTCATTTTTTGCACTGGGGCTGGATAATTCCTTTTGCTGGGTGCTGGCCTGTGAGTTACAGGTGTTTGGCAGCAGCCCTTTAGACATGGCCAAATATCCCCAGTTCAGAGCCACCATACCATTGGCTGTTCTTTCCCACTTTGTCAAAGATTAGTTGACCCTAGAGTTGAGGAACCATTTCTGGGCCCTCTATTCTGCCCATTGATCTATGTGTCTGTTTCTGTGCCAGTACCTTGCTGTCTTGATGATCACAGCTTTGTAATAGACCTTGAAGTCAGACATTGTGATGCACCCACCTTTGGTTTTCTTTTTCAACATTCCCCTGGCAATTTGGGGTCTTTTCTGGTTCCATACAAATGTTAGGATTGTTCCTTCCAGCTCTGTGAAAAATTTCCTGGGTATTTTGATAGAGATTGCATTGAAAAAGTAAATTGCTCTGGGCAGCATAGACTTTTTTTTAATTAAAGATTTTATTTTATTTCATTTTATTTTATTATTTTTTCCTAATAATTTTTATTATGTTACGTTAGTCACCATACAGTACATCCTTAGTTTTTCACGTAATGTTCCATGATTCATTATTTGCATATAACACCCAGTGCTCCATGCAATATGTGCCCTCCTTAATACCCATCACTGGCCTATCCCAATCCCCCACCTCCCTCCCCTCTGAAGCCCTCAGTTTGTTTCCCAGAGTCCATAGTCTCTCGTGGTCCATTCCTCCTTCTGTTTACCCCCCCCTTCATTCTTCCCTTCCTTCTCCTACCGATCTTCCTGCTGTTTCTTATGTTCCATAAATGAGTTAAACTATATGATAATTGTCTTTCCTGCTTGATTTATTTCACTTAGTATAATCTCCTCCAGTCCTGTCCCTGTTGCTGCAAATGTTGGGTAATCATTCTTTCTGATGGATGAGTAATAGTCCATTGTATATATGTACCACATCTTCTTAATCCATTCATCTGTTTAAGGCCATCTCAGCTCCTTCCACAATTTAGCTATTGTGGACAATGCTACTATGTATATTGGGGTGCATACGGTCCTTCTCTTCACTACGTCTGTATCTTTGGGGTAAATAACCCAGTAGTGCAATTGCTGGATCATAAGGTACCTCTATTTTTAACTTTCTAAGGGTACATAGGCATTTTAACAATGTTTATTATTGCAATCCATAAGCATGGAATGTGTTTTCATCCCTTTGTGTCTTCTTCCATTTCTTTCATCAGTGTTCTGTAGTTTCTAGAGTAGAGATCCTTTACCTCTTTCATTAGGTTTATTCTGAGGTATCTTATGGTTTTTGGTGTCATTGTAAATGGGATCAATTCCTTAATTTCTTTTTCTTCAGTAACATTGTTAGTGTATAGAAAAGCAACTTCTTTCTGTGTATTGATTTTGTATCCTGCCACATTGCTGAATTCTTGTACGAGTTCTAATAACTTGGGATTGAGTCTTTCGGGTTTTCCACATAAAGTATCATGGCATCTGTGAACAGGGAGAATTTGACTTCTTCTTTGATGGTCTGAATGTCTTTTATTTCCTTTTGTTGTCTGATTGCTGAAGCTAGGACCTCTAGTACTATGTTGAGCAGTAATGATGGGAATGTTCATCTCTGTCATGTTGCTGATGTTACGGGAAAAGCTCTCAGTTTTTCCCCATTGAGAATTATATTCATTCTGGGCTTTTAATACATGATTTTTATGATATTGAGGTATGGTCCCTCTATGCCCATACTTTGAAGTGTTTTAATCAGGAACTGATGCTGTATTTTGTCAAATGCTTTATCTGCATCAGTTGAAAAAAAGACAGTTTCTTCAATAAATGGTGCTGGGAAAACTGGACGACCACATGCAGAAGAATGAAACTAGACCATTATCTTACACCATACACAAAGATAAACTCAAAATGGATGAAAGACTTCATTGTGAGACAGGAATCTATCAAAATCCTAGAGAACATAGGCAGTAACCTCTTTGACAATGGCCACAGCAACTTCTTCTAAAATACATCTCTGAAGGCAAGGGGAACAAAAGCAAAAATGAACTATTGAGACTTCATCAAGATAAAAAGCTTTAGCGTGGCAAAGGAAAGAGTCAACAAAACTAAGGGGCAATCCACAGGATGTGAGAAGATATTTGCAAATGACATTTCAGATAAAGAGCTTGTATCCAAGATCTATAAAGAACTTATCAAACTCAATACCCAAAAAAAAACAAAAAAACAAAAAACCCACAAAGAATCCAGTCAAGAAATGGGCAAAAGATGTGAACAGACACTTCTCCACAGACGACATACAAATGGCTAACAGGCACATGAAAAAAAAAATGTACAACATCACTAGCCATCAGGGAAATATAAATCAAAACCACACTAAGATAACACCTTACACCAGTGTAAATGGTTAAAATTAACAAGACAGGAAACAACAAGTGTTGGTGAGGATGTGGAAAAGGGGAACCCTCTGACACTGTTGGTGGGAATGCAAGCTGGTACAGCCAGTTTGGAAAACAGTATGGAGGTTCCTCAAGAAGTTAAAAATAGAGCTACCCTATGACCCAGGAATTGAACTACTAGGAATTACCCCATAGATACAGAGGTAGTGAAAATAAGGGGAACATGCACCCCAGTGTTCGTAACAGCAATGTCCACAATAGCCAAATTATGAAAGTAGCTTAGATGTCCTTCAACGGATGAATGGATAAAGAAGATGTGGTTCATATATACAATAGAATATTACTCAGCCATCAAAAAGCATGAATACCCACCCTTTGCATCATCATGGATAGAACTGGAGGGGCTTATGCTAAGTGAAATAAGTGAAGCAGAGAACGACAATTATTATATAGCTTCACTCATATGTCGAACATAAGAAATAGAGCAGAGGACCACAGGGGAAGGGAGGGAAAACTGAATGGGAAGAAATCAGAGAGGAAGACAAACCGTGAAAGACTCTGGACTCTAGGCAACAAACTGAGGTTATGGAGGGGAGGAGGTAGGGGTTAGGGTAACCAGGTGATGCCTGTTAAGGAAGGCACGTGTTGTGATGAGAACTGGGTGTTATACACAACTAATTCATCGTTGAATACTACATCAAAAACTAATGATATACTGTATGCTGGCTAACTGTAATAAAAAATAAAAATAAATAAAATACATAATGAATCTTTGTATGTAAAAAAATGAGGAGAGAATGTCCATACCAGAATTTCAAAATTAAAAGCATCCTGACATAATTCCAATCAAACCTCCACACCTTACTAGCTTTATACGTTAGAGCAAAACATAAATCCCTCTGAGCCCAATTCTACAATAGAGATTGGAGTTCATAAAAGTACCACATCACAGAATGAACATTTGTCAAAAATAAATGTGACACTGCCTATGATGTGCTAAGCTAGGTTGTGGTGCATGAAATGTAAATATACCTCTTATAATTAATAAACACTTCATAATGAGGGACTGAATGCCAATTCTTAACTTGTGATCTAACTATTAAATTTCTAATTGTTTTGGCAGGAGTGCAGTAACCAAGATTTTATAGTAAAGGAACAAATGTCTCCCTTTCTTGAAGACGGAAATAGTTATTTTCTAGAGATATCAGGGGTTGTGTCCCCACCATAATTGAATGCTTTGAAGACCTAAGGGAATGAGTCAGATGAATTCCTCAGTGTTAGACTTTTGAGAAAACTTTAACTCAGAGTTATGATCAAGCTCTGGGAAGTTTAGACCTCTAGAACCAGGAAAATTAATGGATAAAAAGTAATAAAAACTGAATTCACCTGACATACAATGTGGTCTCCTAGGAATAGAGAATCACCCAGAAATATTTCCATTCTTCCCAGATCCCAGGAGAAATCATGCACTGAAAGGTTGGAGCAACAAGACATAAATGTGCCCAATGAGAGGTGGGGAGCTGTAAATCCCTTTTCAGATATAGAACTTCAGCGTGTGCATTTTGGTTGGACAGATCACCGTTGTTGATTTTGGAGTTCTACGTCTGGCTGGGAGACCGATGCTTGATGCATTCCTACTCTTTTGTCTACAGATAGAGTTTTATCTCCATCATCAACTATCCAAGGAGGTATTGTGACTTGCAAAGGGAAATTTACTCTCTGAGCTCCCATGCAGGTGAGTTCAAGAGCCCAACGCACACTGCTAGAGAGTATCAGAGGGAATAGAAGCTAAGAACTTGTACCTGAGGTCACTGAGAATCCATCCAGCATAGCTTGGATGCCAGAGATCACTGTAATTGTTTGCTAGCTTTACCAGTAAATTAATGTATTTATGAAGGATGCTAAAAAGCAAAGCAATCATTGCAATCAGAAATACAAGTATCAATGTTGACAACTAAATAGTATTAATGCAAGCTCAGTTAGAAGGAATGGGGAGAGATAAAGTGCTTCCAGTAAAAGTACAACAGAAGTGGAAGGATCCACAAATAGGGTACTAGCTGTGGAGAGATATACAGTGAAGTGAGGGCATGTCCTTTTATTTTAAGATGGGGCATCTTAGACTATGCTTCCACATGGATGAGAAAGATCCAGACCAAGGATGATTGCAAATACATCCTTGCAATAGTGTGTGCATGAAACATACACACATTATTTTCTCTCATTCTGGGAATTCACATTTAAAAAAGCATGTATAACACCCAGTGCTCATCACAACATGTGCCCTCCTCAATGCCCATCACCTGATTTACAGTGAATAATTGAACACTACATCAAAAACTAATGATGGGGGCGCCTGGGTGGCACAGCGGTTAAGCGTCTGCCTTCGGCTCAGGGCGTGATCCCGGCGTTATGGTCGAGCCCCACATCAGGCTCCTCTGCTATGAGCCTGCTTCTTCCTCTCCCACTCCCCATGCTTGTGTTCCTTCTCTCGCTGGCTGTCTCTATCCCTGTCGAATAAATAAATAAAATCTGTAAAAAAAAAAAAAAAACTAATGATGTACTATACAATGACATGCTGAACATTTAAAAAAGTATGTAATAGATGAAAATGGGTATGCTAATGAACTTTACTTTGCATTATTTTAGAACCTGTGAGGCTGACTGTATTTGGGGGTTTGTTGGTCATTTGGTAGNAATGGGTATGCTAATGAACTTTACTTTGCATTATTTTAGAACCTGTGAGGCTGACTGTATTTGGGGGTTTGTTGGTCATTTGGTAGATTCCCTGTTAAAAATTGTCTATGCAAGTCCTTTTCTTTTGGATAGTGCTATAAGAGTGTTTTTATTCCTTTTTAAAAATTTGATCTTAGAGTTTTCTAGCTGGCTCAGTCAGTGGAACATATGACTCTAGATCTTGGGGTTGTTAGTTCAAGCCCCATGTTGGATATAGAGATTGTTTGAAAATAAAATCTTGAAAAAAAATAAATCAGAAGAGGGAATGAACAATGAGAGACTATGGACTCTGAGAAACAAACTGAGGTCTTCGGGGGGGGTGGAATGGGATAGGCTGGTGCTGGGTAGTAAGGAGGGCACGTATTGCATGGTGCACTGGGTGTTATATGCAACTGATGAATCATCGAACTTTACATCAGAAACCAGGGATGTACTGTATGGTGACTAACATAATATAATAAAAAAAATTAAAATAAAAAAATAAAAAATAAAATAAAAATTTGATCCTTCCTACCAAAGAAGTGGAGTTTTTATACAAACTGGCTGTTGGCCATTGAGTTCTTTTATGGACGTATAAATGTATTTCTGGGGAACATATGAAAGTTTATGAAGTCATATTGGACTCTCTCAATTGCTTTAAAATTTTTTATTGAGGTACAATTGACATGTAACATACATTAGCTTCAGGTGTACAACATAATGATTCCGTATTTGCATATATTCCAAAATGATCACCATACCTGTCACCATGCATCATCACAAAGTTTTTATTGTGATGAGGGCTTTTAAACTCTACTCTTCTGGCAGCTTTCTGATCTATGACTTGCTGTTATTAACTGTAATCACCACTTTGTACATTCTATCTCAAGCATTGCTTTTTTTCTTTTTCTTTTTCTTACTGAAAGATTAGAGCAGGCACTTCAATATTCTTCATGTGTTGGTCCCTGCTTTACATGAAAAAGAAAGTTTTTCATCCTTAGTGGGGATCAGTCATCCTTTATACATGTTTCTGCCTTGTTTTCATATCTCTGTTATTCCTTGGCGCACTTTTTAGCCTTTTGTGATTAGGTCTTTTTCTGAAGGTCACAGCACGTTTGGCCATCACCTGGAAGGCATTTTTCTTTGCCATTTGACTAAAGATCACCTTTTCATTCGATAAGCCTATTTGAATCTCTAGATCTTTATGTAAGATGAAATTACGCCTTAGTTACCTCTTCCTCCCCACGTCATAAATGCCCTTCTGATATGTCCTTTTATTTCCGAGTCTTTGGCAATTTCATCTTGAATCAGATTAGTGACCCATGTTGGTGTCATTAAGTTAATGCTCTTGTAAGTCTTCATATAAGTCAGTTGCACATTTTCATTCCATTTTGTTGTTTTCATTCAATACAGTTGTTTAGAAACAATAGACTTAACCTTATGTTATTCTCACTGACATTGTTTGTTCCATAAGTTCTTTTCTTTTACAACTTTCTCTTCCATTTTATGCATGTGTACATATACATGTTCATACAAATGCTTCAATAAGACCCTATTCACGTCGTAAGTGCCCTTTATGTTTTAGTACAGTCTTTGTTTTCTTGCTCTCCTGAGGTGATTCCCAAATATTTTGGACAAAATATTGAAAATTCCCATGTATCCCACGAGATTCCATAGATTTGTTAAGAATAATTTCTTCTGAACGGAAATATATCATACCAAGGTGGCTTTCTTTTGCTTTCCCCAAAAATACTCATGAGTTGTACTACTCTTACAAAAAAAAAAACACATTTGATAAGTAAAGCTATTTATAATTTCATAAGAGAGGAAAGTCCGAGACCACAGGTCACTACTTTTGTGTCCATCATTCCCTTAAATATCTGTTCTTCTTGAAAATGTAGCTTTTAACATATAGTGTGTCTTATAAGAAGTCACTGGGTCTTATTCTCCTCCTTAGGATCCTGTTCTCTTATTCAGCTCAGTGTCCACATTGCCTACCATAGTCACCGGCAAAACCGATAATCAAATATGTGTCTCCAGCTGTAGGTCACATAGAAACACAAATTTCAATAAAAAGCTTGACATAATATGGCCGTAGAGTCAGAGATGAAGCAAAATTTAAGTCAGACATTTATTAATTTGCAAACTAATGTTTTCATGCTGCCCATCTGCTTATTGATGATGTGAGGCTGGCGTCCGTGTGTAAGGGGGTCTATCACTGGGATGAAGAGTTTGCATAATTATGTTTTCTGTTTCATCTTCCTGCTACTGCCTGGAAACTTCCATGTCTCCCTACAAATATGATTCATTGAAGTGTAATTGCATAAAACAAGAGCACACATTTAAATATACAATTTGATGGGGCGCCTGGCTGAGTTGGTTAAGCATCTGACTCTTAATTTTGGCTCAGGTCATGATTGCAGGGTCCTGAGACAGAGCTCTTTGTGGGGGCTTGAGCTGAGTGGGGAGTCAGCTTGCTGATTACTCTCTCTCCCAACCCTCTGTCCCTCCTCCTGTTTGTGTATGCGCACTCTCTCTCTGTGTCTCAAATAAATAAATTTTTAAAAAATATGTAAAGTATACAATTTGCTGAATTATGGGAGACATACAAAAATTAAGATTCTAGGGGGGTGCACGAGACTCTCGTCTCCAGTGTGAGGGGCACACCTCTCACAGCCCAGGGTGCAGAAAGGGGTTGCCCTGGTCTTGGCCACTGCTCTGGCTTTGTCCTTGAGGCAGACACCCTCCTGGGAGGCTTCAAATCAAATGGTATTTGTCTTTCTCTGACTGACTTATTTTGCAGAGCGTAATACTCTCTAGTTCCATCTGCATCCCTGTCTTGAGGTGGCTTTTCATAAAACATAATTTTTTGTATGTTTCTTCTGTAAAAAATGTTTTTTTGTTGTTTTTATTTAATATTTTTTTATTATATTATGTTAGTCACCATACAGTACAACCCTGGTTTTTGATGTAAATTTCGATGATTCATTAGTTGCATATAACACCCAGTGCACCATGCAATATGTGCCCTCCTTACTACCCATCACCAGTCTATCCCATTCCCCCACCCCCCTCCAAAAAATGTTTTAAGCTGAAAGTCCATGAAGAGATCTGGTTGCATTACATTATTTTCACAAACTTGCCTTAAAAGGTGGTGTGTTAAAAAATATATATACCACGTGGCTCCATTTGTATAAATTCAAAAAAGTTGTGCAGTACGTTTTAACTGCTTTGTTATGATAATGTTAAAATGTGCTCACCCTGAACTTCAATTTCCTTTTCTGAAGGTAATGTGGGGTAATGAACCCTGACTTCAGAGACGCTGTGAGGAACAGATGAAATGTGTAGAATCACTTAGTTGGGTCCCAAGGAAACGTTCAAGGTTAGGAGTGTAAGTATGTGTGTGTGTGTACATTTGTATACATCTTTCAGATAAACACATCCATACACATTTATGTAGACACAGAGAGACTTATTTAAATTCCATATATTCTGTTGAAAGAAAACCTGAAAGTTGGAAGGGATACAAATGAAAAGAATAAACATTTGAATCAACATAATATAGAAAGAATGAGGAATTTTGACACAAACATTTAAAGTAACATATGTGACCTTAATTTTAATAGTGAATTGTTTTTCGATCTCAAGTCTTCAAAAGCCTCAGAGTCAAAACCACATTAAGGAGGGCATGTATTGCATGGTGCCCCGGGTGTCATACACAACTAATGAATCATGGAACTTTACATCAAAAACTTGGGATGTATTGTATGGTGACTAACATAACATAATAAAAAATTATTATTAAAAAAAACCAAGACCACATTTCCGTTTCTGCAGCGGGAAATCACTATTCACCTAATGGGGTAGAATATCTCCACACTAAATCAAAAACTNTGTATTGCATGGTGCCCCGGGTGTTATATGCAACTAATGAATCATGGAACTTTACATCAAAAACTTGGGATGTATTGTATGGTGACTAACATAACATAATAAAAAATTATTATAAAAAAAAACCAAAACCATATTTCCGTTTCTGCAGCGGGAAATCACTATTCACCTAATGGGGTAGAATATCTCCACACTAAATCAAAAACTAGGATGTACCGTATGGTGACTAACATAACATAGTAAAAAATTTCTATTAAAAAAAAGAATATCTCCACTCTGAAACTGATTTTGTCCTTCCATTTAAGGTGGGATTTCAATACCAAATGCCTTTACCCAAGGGAAGTTCACTGAATGAGTTGAAAGACATTAATTCCATTTCTACAAGCAATATTTTTCTTTTCTTTTTTAAGATTTTTATTTATTTGACAGAGAGAGAGAGACAGTGAGAGAGGGAACACAAGCAGGGGGAGTGGGAGAGGAAGAAGCAGGTTCCCAGAGGAGCAGGAACCTCGAAGTGGGGCTCAATCCCCAGGACCCTGGGATCACGCCCTGAGCCGAAGGCAGATGCTTCACGACTGAGCCGCCCAGGTGCCCCAAGCAATATTTTTCTAAACAAATGTTTGCATTTTATTCCTGCTATAGTAAACCACCACATGAATGGCTTAAAACAATGATTTACCCTATGTTTCTAGAAAGTAAAAAGCCTGCACTGGGTCTCATTGGGCTACAATTAAGAGGTCTGCAGGGCTGGGAAACTTTTGGACACTCCAGAGGAGAGTTCACTCCCTTTCCTGTTTCACTTTTCAGTGTCTACCTGCCTTTCTTGTCTTATGGCCCTTCTTCCATCGTCAAAGCCTCCAGCCCAAAGTCTGAAAATGTCTCTCAGATTCCAATTATTTGTCCTCCTTCTTCCACATTTAAAGCACCATTGTGATTCCACTAATCCATCTGGATAATTCAGGTTTATATTTTATATTGAGATCAGTGATTAGTAGCCTTTTCCATCATCTGGCTGCATTCTCCTTGCAAGGGAAACAAACATTTTCAAAAATTCTTTGAATTCGGATGTGGACATATTTTAGAATCCATTTTTCTGCCTACTACAAAGTCTTCTTCAAATATTATTTTTTTATGTCACTCAAGAGCCCTTATATAAAAGACTTGAACACAGAATATATCAGTATCTGTAGAGTTATGTGAAAACCTGTTCTTTCCAAGTTACAAACACAGGAGATTCCTGGTGGAGAAGACCTAACACTACGTACCCATCACTCTAACACAGAAACACAGCCATGCTCTCAAACTGTGCCCCACAGACTGGGACTTGCAGCATCAACACCATCTGGTAGCTTGTTAGAAATGCAGAGTGCCTGGGCCCATAGGAGACCTGATGAATCAGATTTTGCATTTTAACTACAAACTTTGGTGATTTGTATGTACAGTGAAGGTAGAGAAACACTGGTCTAGATTCATATTTCTCACTTTCTCAGTGTTGATATTTGGGACTGGATAAATATTTGTATTGGGGATTATAAATGTTTAGCTGCATCCCTTTAGACATGGCCCAAATATCCCCAAGGGCATATCATGTCTGGCTGAGAATCACTGTGACAGAGTTTGAGACTGGGAACCATTGTGACAGAATTCCAACCAAGGTTTCCTCCAGTACTACAGTTATAACTGTGATGTCGTGATTTATACTAAAAAAACATCCATTTGGTCTTCATCCCCATTTCTGGCACAGAGCTTCTAAAACTTTGAATTTCCTAAGTGAAGAGAGCCATAAAGATGTCTTTTGTCGGGTTAATGAGGTTGCTCTGGGAAAGCACCTAAGGAGAGGGACTGCTTGCCATGATAACCAACAGTGTGATTAGAGGACTACTGGAAACTTAGTTCCCACCCCTTGACCTCCTGGGATGGGAGGCAGGCTGCGTATGGAGTCCGATCACCAATGGCCAATGATTTAATCAATTATGTCTATATCATGAAGCTCCCGTGAAACCCAAGAGAATGATTCAGAGAGCTTTCAGGTTGGTGAACAGTGGCCTATTGTGCACCTATTACAGTGGCATACCTGGAGAAGGCATGGAAGCTCCATTGCCTTTCCCCATACCTTGCCTTACACACCTCTTCCATCTGGCATCATCCCTCCTCTGAGGCCTCAAGGCTCAAGAGGGAAATACTCAAGAGGCACGCATAAACTTGAGCACGCACAAGGTCACCTACTGAATCCATCTTTTGAGGTGAGCATGAGGATGCTTGGTAGAGAAGGTCTAAAAATGACTATCCCTGACTCAAACACTGAACCACAGCCTGAGAACTCAAAGACTGGTTCACAGACTAGGACTGGTGGCATCAGTAGCAACTAGGAAGAGTTCCAATTACAGGATCCCTGAGCCTCACCCACATCCTGCCAAATCAGAATCTGATATTGAACAGGATCCTCAAGTGATTCAAACACACGTTAATGTTGGAGAAGTTCTGGTCTAGAATAGTGTTTCTCAACCTCTCCGCTATTGACATTTGTACTAGATAACTCATTGTGGTAGGGGTCATCCTGTGCATTGTGGGATATGGGGCAACATCCCTGGACTCAAGCCACTAGGTGCCAATAGCACATCCCTACTTATGATACCAAGATTTCTCCATATCTTGTCAAGTGTTGTCTGGAAGCAAATTCCTCCTGGTTGAGAACCACTGACCTGGAGCATGAGAACTAGAGATACCTTAGTGGAGTTCCAGTCAAAGTTCATCCCCCCTCAAATCTTAACTCTGGGTAGCTCATTTCACACCCCTAACCCCCACTTTTACAAGTGTAGATTAAAGTTCATTATAGTACAGACCTTACAGAGTGGACTCTTGTAAAAAAGAAATTAAAAAATCCATATAGGATCCTAGCTCAGTGTATGGTGCATAAAATGATCCAAATATCTTAAAAATAACAAACTTTTTAAAATGGAGCACCAAATGGCAGTTCTGAATTTGTGTCATCAACATGAATCACATGATTGATTAGTCAAAAGCATCATGAAGACAAGTGCACAGTATCCATATGTTTATAACAAATTAACATACCCCTCTCTCCTGTTGAAGAGAGGAATAGCAATTATAAAGAGATCTTCTTTGCCATAAGACAGTATTTTGGAGGTCCATGAGACCTAGTTAAGCAGATTCCTCAGCCTTAGATTTGGAGAAAACATGAACTCAAAATTGGGGTAAGATGCAAGGAGGTTAGAGCTCTGGAAGGTAGGCAAGATCATGGAGAAGTAATAATAACTCGATTCACCTGACTTCTAATCTGGTATCCTGGGAGCAGAGAATTGGCAGGAAAAAACTTTTCTGTCCAGATCAATGGCCCTCAGGGAAATAATATGCTCAGAGGTGGGGATAACAATGGAAACAGTGCCTAATGACCAGATGCAGGGAGCTGTAAATATCTCTTCTGCTACAGTCCCTTACCATAGTGCTTCCGTGTGTGGGAAACGACATGGTTCTTGCTTTTGGGTTCCTATGTTTGGGTGGGGGACCCATGCTTCACTGCTTCCTGCTGTCCTGTCTGGGAACAGAGCTTCAATTTCTGGCATGGACCATCCAGGGATGAATCCAGACCTCCACACGGAGACTTTCATCTTAGAGACCCAACCCATGTGAGTCTCAGAGCTCAGCAGGTATTTCAGGAAAGGATCAGAGAGAATAGATCCTGAGAATCTTTACCTGAGGTCAACTGAGAGCCCAACCAGCCTATTCTAGAGCCAACAGATCACATTTTTGTTTGCTGGGTTGACCACTAAGTTTAAAAATAATTTATTTAAGATATTCTATTATTATTTTTTCCTTTAAGAATACAGATCTTCAAGTTATTTATTATTTTTCTTATTTCAGTTAAAAGATTTTATTTAATTATTTGAGAGCAAGCAAGAGAGAGAGAGAGAGCACAAGCAGGGGGGAGGGAGAAATAAACTCCCCCCTAAGTAGGGAGCCCCATGTGGGACTCGATATCAGGACCCTGTGATCATGACCTGAGCCAAGGGCAGGTGCTTAACCGACTGAGCCACCCAAATGCCCTATTTAATATATTTTTAAAAGAAGTGTTCGTTGGAATCAGCATTACAAGATCGTTGTTGACAATACATGGTGGGAATGGAAGTCCAGTTGGATGAGACAGTAGAAGGACTAGAGGGCATAAAGTGGTTCCAGTGAAATTAGAACATATTCGAGGAGTTTTGTAGCTAAGGAGTAGAAAAACAATTTTAGGCTTGGAGGTGTGAGCAGGGAGCAAGAAAAAAAAAATTTTTAATTTTTAGTTGGAGTATATTTAGCTTGTTCTGTATTAGAAGGATCCAGGCCCATGGAAGGTAAAACTACCTTGGGACAGCAGTTTTGGGGACATACATTTCACAGTATCATCTCTCCCATTGGTATCCCCTAGCAAAACAAACAAACAAACAAAAAAAAACGTACCTAATATGCAAGAAGGGATATGCCAAGGAGCATCACTTTGCCACTGTTTTATTACCAAGAAGGCTGAATATATTTTTGACTTTGTTAGCCATTTACTTCCTACACGCAAATTGTTTTTGCAAGTACGTTGCTTTCATGTACTAGGATCTGATGTTTTTGTTGTGTTTTGATTCTTTCAAAAAAAAAAAAAAAAGAACGGTAGTTTTTTCACCAAGTTTGCTGTTTGCCACATACTCCTTGTATTGTGTACAGGTGTATTGATTGGGTCCATGAGAGCCTACATATTTCGTGTGGTCAAATCTATCGGTTGGTCACATCATGTTCCCCTCATGGTTTAAAGTATGAAGTTCCTCTGTATCCTTAGTAGCAAGAAGTATTTCTTATACATGCTGTCATCTTATTGCACATCTAATTGTTCCTAATTCTACCTTTTTATATTTTGGAATTAGATTTTTTTTAAGCAGCAATCACCTCCTGTCATTATGCGAAACATGCTCTTTTGTATTCAACTGAAGATCTCCTGCATCTTTTTCATAAGCCTAAGTGAGCCCATTTATGATCACTTATGATCAAATAACAACTTTAGCTACACCTTCCTACAATGTGTATTAAAAAGAATGTTTTTAATCTCTAAGCTTTTAGCCATTTCATCCTGAATTAAACTCATGTTGATGTGATTGTCGGTATTGTATATCTCGTCTGTAAGATGTTAGTATTAGATTACTGTTCAGTTTTCCTGAATATAGTTATTTGAATCCATCATGTTTAACCTTATTTATTTTCCCTACCATTCTAGTTAATGAATTCTCATTTTTTTTTAAACTTGTTTCTATACAAATGTGCACCTTTGTGAACACGAAGAGTCAAACAAAACAGGGGAGCCCCTGCTCCTTTGGATCATAGGTTATAATGGAGAGCAGGGAGCTAAGTGCTTGTATGACATTGGGTCTTCAAGGGTAAATTGTATACAGAAAGGGAATAGATTGTTACGGAACATGCCAGATTTTGCAGAGTATGGTCTGGGAAGGTTTATGCATGGCAGACAAGAAACAGAGAACCAGGACAGGTGTGGACCCATTGGATTGTGTACAAATACAGATCAAAACCCAAAGCTCAAGATGACAAAGGAACGAATGCCTCCAAGGAAAGTAAGAAGAGCCAGCCTCATCCACTCTCCGGCCACATAAAAACAAGTGTGGTCAAATAAACATGACACGGGGACAGGAATGACAATTAGATCAGGGGTCTGAGGTGGACCCCATGATGAGGCCAGTGGAGCAGTCAGCACAGGCTCCCTGGAGTCTGATGTAACATCAGCACCCCACTCACTGCCTTTTTCCTCTGCAACCTCGTTCTTTGATGGACTCTTCACTCATACTCTTTTCCCAAATAGCAACCACTGGACTTTTACTGGAAACATTTTTCCTTACAGCAGTGGATTCTTTTTTTTTTTTTTTTTTTTTTTCTGCTGTCCACAGTAAGCATGTCTTTTACATTAAGATTAAGCATGTGTGCACATGCAAACACACAAATCCACATGTATGTACATACACACACACATACAAGCACGACTGGACAGAGAATAACCATTCATATACTAAGAGGAAGGAACTATGCTCAAGTTTTTACATATATGGACTCAATCTGTCGACCACCTTAGGAGGTTGGGTACCACGATCCGCAGTATTCCAGTGAGAATATTATCCAGGATTCAAAACTCATTCACTGATGGCAAAATTTTGCATTTAGTATAATTTAGAAAAATCTTTTACCATTTCATCTTGATGAATTCCTTTTTTTTGGTACCTTGCATATTTCCTTTGGTCAATGGATTTTTCCTTTTACTCATATTTCTAGTGGGTGTTCATATATTAAGGTGTCTTGACACCATAAATATGTTACTCTTTTCTCTTTTGGACAAGTGAGTTTTTGGTGCTTTGTTAGTTATTCTGGGCATCAAGGGGATACAACTAGGGTTGGAATGCAGCCAGACTGAGGGAGGCTTTCTCATCATCATGATCTCTCAGGGACCACCTGGGCTTATTAGACCTTTCTCCCCCTTCTTCCTTTTCTCTGTCTCCTTTTAGTTTGTTATACTTCTCAAAATACAGAACAAAATGGTCATATTAAAATAGAGCACCAAATTACATGTTCATGGGAGATTTACCACCTGAAATTTGGGTACTTTTCTATATTCTTTAGGGTAATGATAATTTGATGTTGAGAGTTTAACTAGTATCAATTTTTTTCCCCTAAATACTGTAGCTCAAGTGTGAGAAGAGCCTGGTAGTCATATGGCTCCAGGAGTCTGTAGTGTGCCAATTTGGGACCCTCCCCTTAAAATACAGACTGCAGGATGTTGACCAACACCTGAAAATAAGGAAGGTATCCATTTTTATTGACAGTTTTTCTTGGACATTCTTGGACAAATTAATGAAGTGCAAGGAACACTATGTGAATGAAGGACTCCTTGTGTCTTGAAGTCTCAGCTGCAGCAGGGAGGCCACCTCGTTCCTCAACCTTCCCTGACACCACCTCTCATCACTCTCCCTCTTGCTCTTCTCCTCACCACACTGGCTCCATTGTGAGTCCTGAATATACCTCCAAAAGAGGTGCCTTCCTCAGGGCCTTTGCACTGGCTCTTTCTCCTGCAGGACACACATCCCCAGATAAGCTCTTGTCCCCCGTGCAGACCTACCTGAGGTCTCTCTTCAAATGTCACCTTGTCTTTAGGTCTTCCTGAACTCCCAGTAAAGATAACAACTCATCCAATTTGTTTATTGCCTGCATTTTTTCCCACATGTCATTGTAATTAGAGCATTTCTGTCATGTTACTAATGCCCACTTGTATTAAAATAAATCTTTTTTCCCCCTAATTTCTAGTCATTACAACCACAACACAGGACCTGGCAATGATAGCCAATTTTCAGGATTTCTTCTTCTGGGATTATCAAACAAACCAGAACTGCAGCCCCTCCTATTTGGGCTTTTCCTCTCCGTGTACCTGATCACTGTGTGTGGAAACCTGCTCCTCATCCTGGCCGTCAGCTCTGACTCCCACCTCCACACCCCCATGTACTTCTTCCTGGCCAACCTGTCCTTTGTAGACATCTGTTTCACCTCCACCACCATCCCAAAGATGTTGGTAAATATACAGACACATAGCAAAGTTATAACCTATACAGGATGCATCAGCCAGATCTGCTTTTCCTTACTCTTTGCAGGCTGGGACGACATACTCCTGACTGTGATGGCCTATGACCGCTTCGTGGCCATCTGCCACCCCCTGCACTACACGGTCATCATGAACCCCCGGCTCTGTGGGCTCCTGGCTCTGCTGTCCTGCATCATTAGTGTGCTGAATTCCTTATTACAGAGCTTAATGTTGTTACAGCTTTCCTTCTGTTCAGAGGTGGAAATCCCCCACTTTTTCTGTGAACTCAATCAAATGATCCAACTTGCCTGTTCTGACACCTTTCTTAATGACACAGTGATATATGTTTCAGCTGTGCTGCTCGCTGGTGCTCCCCTTGCTGGGATCCTTTGTTCATACTCTAAGATTATATCCTCCATATGTGGGATCTCATCAGCTCAGGGCAAGTATAAAGCATTTTCCNTACCTTTCTTAATGACACAGTGATACATGTTTCAGCTGTGCTGCTGGCTGGTGCTCCCCTTGCTGGGATCCTTTGTTCATACTCTAAGATTATATCCTCCATATGTGGGATCTCATCAGCTCAGGGCAAGTATAAAAGCATTTTCCACCTGTGCATCTCACCTCTCAGTTGTCTCCTTATTTTATTGCACAGTCCTGGGAGTGTACCTTAGCTCCGCTGTTACCCAGAGCTCCCACGCAAGTGCAGTGGCCTCGGTGATGTACATGGTGGTCTCACCCATGCTGAACCCCTTCATCTACACCCTGAGGAACAGAGACATAAAAGAGGCTCTGATAAGATTCTTCAGGAGGGCAACTATAAAAGGGACAATTGTCCTGGTGGTGAGGAAGTGGCTTGATTGCAGGGCTCAAAACCATGATTTTTGATCATTGTGAAATAGAATTTGCTCCTATGTATTTCCAGAAATTTCAATTTCTTAGAATCCAACTTCTCTATACAATTTCAGAATACTCCATTTACTAAGCTTTTGCTCTGTCTGATGTACATATGGTTTTCCCTTGGTCTATTTTTGTATGTTCCCATAGTTCTTCCCAAGCTTGGGTCAGAAATATTTGAAAACTTCCATATCTTTTACTGGACCACTTTAATTTCCTAAAAATGATTTTTTTTCAAATGACATATCATGCCAAGTAAAATTTCCCTAGACTTCCTGAAGGAATAACCATGAGTTGTATTACTCGGATGGATAAAACTACACTTGACATCTAACACCTTTTATATAATTTCATCATAGAGGAAAATACAAAATCACAGTTTTCACATTGGGTCTGTTGTCATTCCTTTTTACTCCTTAATTGCTCTTCTCGATGACACAGACTTTATCATCGTCTTCTTTAAGTCTCAGCCTATGGATAGTGATGGTATAGACTAAGAATGCCTGCAACACTCACCTGGATCCAAGACATTTGTCACTCAGAACTGAGCCAATGTTATGGATGAACTCTTTCTCTTCATTATTATTATTATTGTTGTTGATGTTGTTAACATATAATTGATATCATGTTGCATTAATTACACGTGTACGATGAAATAATTCAGTATTTGTGTATATTGCAAAGTGATCAGAGTAAGTCCAGCTAACATGCATCATCATATACAGTTACAAGCTTTCTTTCATGACGACAGTTGTCAGGATCCCCTTTCCTAGCTTCTTTCAAATGTACAATACAGTTTTTTTCGCTAGAGTTGCCATGCTAGACTTGACATCCCCATGACTTACCATTTTATAACTGGAAATTTGTGCCTTTTGACACTTTCACGCATTTCACCCACTCCCTACCCCCTAGCTCAGGTTACTACCAATCTGTTCTGCATATCCACAAGCTTGGTTTGGTTTTGTCTTGTTTTTAAGATTCCACATTTACGCGAGATCATACTTATTTCATTGAGCATAATGCCGTCAGTGTCCACCATATGGAGATATATATGTTTTATATTTGCATTTCCCTGGTGAAGAGTGATGTTGAGCATCTTTACACGGACCTGTTGGCCAGCTGTGTGTCTTCATTGGAAAAATGTCTATTCACAATCTTCTGCCCATTGTTTAATCAGATTGTTTGTTTGTTGATGCTGTTGAGTTGTATGAGTTCTTTATGTATTTGAGATATTTACCCCTTAGATACATGATTTGCAAATATTGTCTGTCATTCAGAAGGCTGCCTTTTCATTTTGTTGATGGTTTCTTTTGCTGTGCAGAAATACTTACTTTGAGGTAGACATTGTTTAGTTTTGCTTTTGTTCCCTTGCTTTTGGTGTCAAATCCTAAAAATCTCTGCCAAAACCTATATGTTTTCTTCTAGAAGTTTTATGGCTTTGGGTCTTACATTCAATTCTTTAATCCATTTTGAGTTAATTTTTGCCTGTGGTGTAAGATAGTGACCCAGTTGCATGTTTTTGCATGTGGCTGTCCAGTTTACCCAACACCATTTATTGAAGAGGCTGTTCCTTCCTATTATATATTCTTGTCTTCTTTGCTGTAAACTAGTTAACCACTAATCTGTGGGTTCTGGACTCTCTATTGAGTTCCATTGACCTGTGGGCTTTTCATGCCAATAGCATGCTGTTTTGGTTACCATAGCTTTCTAATATAGTTTGAATTCAGGGAGGATGATGGCCCACTTTTTCTCTTTTTCTCAAGATTGCTTTGGCTATTTGGGGTGTTTGTGATTCCATAAAATTGAAGGAGTGTTTATTCTATTTCTGTAAAATATGCCATTGTAATTTTGACAGGGATTACACTGAATCCACAGATTGCTTTCGATAGTAAGGACATTTTAACAGTATTAATTCTTCCAATCAGTGAACATGGAATATCTTTCCATTTCTTTGTGTCTTCAATTTCATTCAACAATGTCCGAAAGTTTTCAGTGTACAGGTGTTTCACCTCTTGTTAAATTTATTCTTAGGTATTTTATTCTTGCTGATGCAGCTGTAAATGGGATTGTTTTCTTGATTTCTCTTTCTGAGAGTTTCTTATTCGTGTATAGAGTTGCAATCAAATTTGCATATTGACTTTATATCCTGCTGAATTCATTAGTTATAACAGATTTTTTTCTTTTAAACAATTCATTGAATTACAATGACATACAAGAAACTGAAAAGATTTAAAATACAAAATTTTCTGAATTCAAGTAATCATACAAAAATTAAGAGTGCATACTGCATGAGTCCATTATATATAATTAAAGAAGTGCACAAAAGCTTGAAAGATTTGTTATATATTGTTAAAAAAAATGTTACCAACCTGAAAACTCTGTTTCCTTATATCTAATTTGGGTGGATGTTGTAAGGATTAAATACAGTGTTTGGAAGTATTTGGTGAGTCCAAGAAGTCTTTCATGGGTAAGGAGCATACGCACATACATGTATGTATGCATTTGTACCTTACGTCCTACAAATACACTCTTACACATGTATGTACAAAACAGACTCAATAATTCCATCTCTTATGTTGAAAGGAAATCTGAAAGAAATTTGGAAAGAATAGAAATCAAAAGAGTGAATGTTTGAATTAGCATGAAATTAAAAGAATATATTTAGACACAAAGACTTAAAGTAGAATGGGAAGACATTAATTTTGGTAATGAATTCCTTTTTTTAATCTCGATGCATAAACAGCTCAACGTCAGAATTTATACAAAAAAAAAAAAAAGAATTTACATTTCAATGTAAAGTCACAGGACACCGGGCTGGCTCAGTTGGTGGAGCAAGCAACTCCTTTTATTTTCTTTAAAGATTTTATTTTTAAGTGATCTCTACAGCAACATGGGGCTCAAACCCACAATCCTGAGTTCAAGAGTCCTCTGCTCCACCTACAGAGCCAGCCAGGCAGCCAGAGCATGCAACTCTTGATCTTGGATCCTGAGACTAAAACACATGTCGGGCACAGAAATTATTTTAAAAATAAATAAAAGGGACACTTTGGTGGCTCAGCCAGTTAATGATTTTGGCTCCCAGCATGATCTCAGGGCATGGATTCAAGCACCATGTCAGCTCCATGCTCAGTGGGGAGTCTGCTTAAGGATTCTCTCTCCCTCTCCCTTTGCCCTTCCCATGGTTCACCCATGAGTGCACTCTCTCCCTCTCTCTTTCCAAAACCAATAAATAGATATTTAACAAATAAATAACTAAAGTAAGTAAGTAAGTCACATTTATATTTTAGCAATGGGGAAGTCACCTTCTCCATTCCATTTCAGCAATGGAACAGAAGCTCCAAATTAACTTTATTCTTTTTTTTTCTTCCACTTAAGATTGGATTTTAACAGAAAATGCCCTTACTCAAGAGGAGAGAAATAAATTAATTGAAAAACCAAAATTTGTTTTCCACCAAAACAATAAATGTCTGTATTACATTCCTATTTCGCTACAACAAATTACACTAGAGGCATCAAAGAAACAAATCTATGCTCTTACTGTTTTTGAGGTCGGAAGGCTGAAGTAAGTATCAGGGAGCTAAAATCAAGATGTCTCAGGGCCTGCTTCCTTCTGGACACTCCAGGAGAGACTCTTTTCTTTCCTATCACAGTTTCTATTGACAAGCATTCTTGGCTCATTGCCCTTTCTCTGTCTTCAAAGCCAGAGACATGGCATCTTCACATCTCCCTCTGATCCAACTATTCTGCCTGCTTCTCCCACATTCAGAGGACCATGGTGATTACCTTAGTTCCACCTGCCTAATCTTGGCCAATCTTAGGGTAAGGCCAGCGGCTTAGCAGTCTTAGTCCTTTTCCTATAAAAACTAACATATTCAAAGTTTCTAGGTATTAGATAGTGGATGACTTAAAGAGGCTTTTATTCTGCCTAGTAGAAAGTCTTTTCCAGAAGTATTTTATTTGGTGCCACTCAAGAGTCCTTCTATAAAAGAAACAGAGAATTTATCACAGCTCCGAGAAACGACTGGACATACAAGACATTAAAAATTGTATGCAAACGTGATTTCTTTCATTATTATTTTATTTTTTGTGAAAAAGACCTACAACCACCTGCACCGTACTCTATCACAGGGCCACAGCCTTGCTACTCAAACAGTGGTCCACAGACCACGACATGCAGCAACAACATCACCCAGGAGCTTGTTAGAAATGCTGAACTCATATAATTTAAAAATTAATTAATTAATTAAAATTTTTAAAAAATTTTAAAAAGAAACGCTGAACTCCTGGGCCCACTAGCACCTGCTAAAGCAAGATCTGCATTCAAACTACAATCCTAGGTGATTTACAGGCACTTTGAAGTTGGACAAGTGCTGGCTAGAGTACATTTTCTCACACTCTCAATCTGACCTTTGAGGCGGGGTCACTATCTGTGTTGGGAGCTGTCCTGCTCAGTGGAGGTGTTTAGCAGTGTCCCTCAGACATTGCCAGATGTGCCCAGGGGAAAAGAACCACCTCTGCTTGGGACCACTGGCACAGAGATTGAAACCTGGGAACATCCTGACAGAATGTTATCAACAGCCATCCTTTTCTGCAATGATAACTTTGAGAAGTTCACTAAATTCTTCAAGCCCCATGCCTCCGTGGGGAATTGAGTTCACACTAGTCCTTCCTCACAGAATGGACTTCTATAAAATTAAATCGGGCAATTCCTATAAGGTGCTAAACTCAGATTATAGTGCAGAAAAAAGATATAAATATATCTCTTACTATCAGCAAATATTTTATCCTGGCATACTATATCCTATCTCTCAACTTTTGATAGAAGTATGAAATTCCTAATTGTTTTGGCAATATTGTCATGAAGCCAAGAGTGTGGTGCCCAGGGTTTTATATTAAAAGATCAAACATCATCTTTGTTGAAAAAAAGGGAAATTAACTTTCTAGAGATAATGCATCATCCACCACAAGTCAATGTTTTGAAGGACATAAATGACCTACTCAGGACCAATTCCTCAGTCTTAAACAGGAGAAAACGTTCATTCAGGAGTGAGATAAGGTGCTGGGAGTTTAGACATCTGAAAGGAGAAGAAGTGATAGAAAAAGGGTAAGAAAAACTGACTTTACTTGGCTTATCACCCGGTTTCCTAGGAATAGAAATTCAACAGAAAAATTTCCTTTCTGTCCACACTAGTGTCCTGCAGGGAAATTGTGTGCCTACAGGTGGGAGGAGCAGAGGGAAATGATCCTAATGAGCAGACCGAACCAGCTGTAAATACTCCTCTGTTGCAGTCCCGCAGCACAGGCAACCTCCGGCTGGACAAGACTTGGTCATCTCTTGTGCTGTCCTAAGTCTGGATGGGGCATTGAAGTCTGACTCATTCCTGCTCTCTTGTCTGGGGACAGAGCTCCATCCTCCATCATCTACCAATCAGACAGGTATTTTTTTTTTAAAGATTTTATTTATTTATTTGACACAGAGAGAGACAGCCAGTGAGAGAGGGAACACAAGCAGGGGGAGTGGGAGAGGAAGAAGCAGGCTCATAGCGGAGGAGCCTGATGTGGGGCTCGATCCCAGAACGCCGGGATCACGCCCTGAGCCGAAGGCAGATGCTTAACGACTGCGCCACCCAGGCGCCCCCAGACAGGTATTCTGATTTCCACATGGCAAGTTTCTTCTCAGAGACCCCATTTAGATGAACTTTACCAGCCAGTAAGGACTGCAGGAGAAGGTCAAGAGAATGAAGGTCAAGAGGTTTTGGCTGTAGTCACCTTAAGGCCAATCCAGCCCAACCCAGAGCTGAGAGTTTGCTGTGGCTATTTGCTGGCTTGATTAAGAAATTTATGATGAATTCATTTATGTATATATGATGCTAAATATAGAAGTGAATATTGTATACAGAAATGCAAATTTCAGTGTTAACAACTAAATCATAATAATGGAAACCCAATTATATGGGACATGGGAAGCATAAAAATAGAACATGAGACCTAGGATCTTTGCAATTAACCAGAGTAGAAAAGTCAAGTATTAGCTGTGGAGTGATATACAGTGAAGTTAGGACATGCTTTTTCATATTTCAAATTTAAGATGGGACATATTAGACTACATTTCTGTACTGAGGAGAAAATCCAGATGAAAGAATTCTCCGAGGTACATCCTTGCAAGAGCAGTTCATGAAACATACATATCACAGTACCTCCTCTCTCGAGTATTCACATGAAATGTTTTACATGGATTATGTGAAAAAGGGTCTGCTAATGAGCTTCCTTTACAGTTGCCTTATTACCTATGAGCCTGAATATGTCCTGACTTACTTAGCCACCCACTTTCTCTATTGAAAATTGTCTGTGGGAGTCCTTGGTGTTTGCATAGTGGGATCAGAGAGGTATATTCCTGTTTTTATTGCATTCTTTCAAGCAAAGATTTGCTGGTCATTTCACCAATTTAGCTTCCTGCCATTTTGCTTTTTTATATATGTGTAGATGCATTTGTGCAGAGTGTGTAAATTTTGTGTGGTAAATTCTGTGAGTAGTCATATTCCACTGTTTTTTTTAAAGAATTTATTTGTCACCTTAATATTCTTCACTTGTGAATACCTGTTTTCCAAACACTGAAAGTGAATGTCCTTCTGCATACTTATTGTTCACAAATTACCATTTATACATATATTCCAACTAGTGTTCACATCTCTGTATTCCTTATTGTTTCTTTTACACTTTTATTATTGGATCTCTTTCTAAAATAGAAATGCCATCACTTGAAAAGCATTCTACTTTATGTTTGACCAAGAAGAACATTTACCTTCCATAAGCATACTTGTCTCATATCTGTTTCTGTGACATGAAACTAAAACTTTAAATACTATTTTCTCTCCATATTAAAAGACTTTTTCATATTTTTTTAGTCCTAAGTCCCTGGCTATCTAATGTAAATTTGGACCCATGTTGAGTTCATTTAATTATTACTCTTTTAAATCTCTGTATTCTGATGTTGGCTCAGTCGGTTAAGCATCTGCCTTCGGCTCAGGTCATGATCCCAGGATCCTGTGATCGAGTCCCACATTGGGCTCCCTGCTCAGTGGGGAGCCTACTTCTCCCTCTTCCCCCTGCTCATGCTCTATCTCTTGCTCTCTCTCTCTCTCAAGTAATTTTTTTAAAATTAAAAAAAAAAGAAGTTAGTTTTGAATCTTCCTTCCATTTCATTTCAGACAGTTGTTTTGAGCCATTGTGCTTCACCTAAGTGCAGTTTCACTGTCCTTTCTTTCAAAAGTTTCATTTCTTTTAAAACTATTCTGTGTTATGCACACTTACCCATTCACACACTTTCCATTTGAATGTATAAAGAGACAGCTGTGCGTATCGTAAGTACTCTTTACGTCTGGCACAATCTTTTTCTAGCTTTTTCTCCCCCAGCCTTCTGACTCATCAGTACCTTATACTCATCCCTCTAGTCAACCAGTGTAATGCTGACTCATTATTTCAATGCCTGCATGATATTTCAAGGTGTGGCTCTGCCATTTACACTCTTGCGGGTCTTTCATATTTTTTCTCATTAAATTACTATTATATTAATGCCCCTAAATATTTTTATTTTTTATTATTGTGTTTAATTAGCCAACATACATTACATCATTAGTTTTTGATGTAGTGTTCAATGATTCATTAGTTGCATATAACATCCAGTGCTCATCACAACATGTGCCCTCCTTAATACCCATCACCCAGTTACCCCATCCCTCCATGACCTTCCCTTCTGTAGCCCTCAGTTTGTTTACCGAAGTCCAGAGTCTCTCGTGGTTTGTCTCCCTCTCTGATTTCTTCTCATTCAGTTTTCCCTCCCTTCCACTATGGTCCTCTGCACTCTTTCTTATGTTCCACATATGAGTGAAACCATATGATAATTGTCTTTGTCTGCTTGACTTATTTCACTAGCACAATCCCCTCCAGTTTCATCCATGTCGATGCAAATGGTGGGCATTCATCCTTTCTGATGGCTGAATAATTTTCCATTGTATGTATGAACCACATCTTCTTTATCCATTCATCTGTTGAAGGGCATCTCGGCTCCTTCCACAGTTTGGCTATTGTGGACATTGCTGCAATGAACTTTGGATGCATATACCAAATATTTTTAAACACTTAATACAATGCTTCTCCAAAAAAGATGATTTTGTCCCCCAGCAGACACTGAGTATGTTTGAAGATATTTTGGGCTGTCACACTGAGGAGGGGTGCTGGAGGCCAGGGACACTCTAAACACCTTATAATGCACAGTACACATAACAACATCATATAATAAAAAATATTAAAACTAAATAAATAAAATTAAAATAGAAAATAATAATATAGTTTTAAATTTTATTAAATATATCTATCTTCTTAAAACAAACTGAGGGCTTCAGAGGGGAGGGGGTTGGGGGAATGGTATTAAGGAGGGCACATATTGCATGGAGCGCTGGGTGTTATATGCAAATAATGAATCATGGAACACTACATCAAAAACTAAGGATGTACTGTATGGTGACTAACATAATATAATAAAAAATTATTATTATAAAAAAAGAAATAGGCAGAGGAAAAACAAGTCTTCTGTTACCAGCTATCTGCTAAAAAACACCAAATTTATTCTTTTTACTCATTTTTCTCTTATGATGTTCAATCTCTATGGTTTTTCACATCATAAAGATGTCACTACTTTGTCTTTTGGACAATTTATTTTTGCTCTTTTATTTCTTTGCAGTGTATAAATGGGATAAATCCATGATTGGATGCCACCAGCACCAAGGAAGCTTTCCTTCCTCACATTCTCTTAGAACAACTGATCTTAATAAACCATTTTACTCTTAATGTCCATCTTATTTCTCTTTTTTTTCTTCCCTCCCTCTTTCTCTCTGTTTGTTGAACACAATTTTTTATGTTTCTTTATATACAGGTCAGAATGTAGCCATTCCAAAATGGAGCCTGAAGATGATTTGTCCCTGGGAAGCTACAAATAGGAATTTCTGGTTACTGTTTTTACATTCATTATGGGAAAGGTAATATTATGTGTTTGCATTCATGTCCTAACCAGTGTGTTGGGGCAGGCAGTGAGAAGGACGTAGAAGTAACTCACCAGGAGAACATGGTGTGCTGTGTCGTGTGTATGTGAAGTGGGTGTGTGTGTGTGTGTACATGTGCGCATGCACGCGGGCTCCTTGATGGTGGAGAGCAGTCCTCAGAGCAGGGATACATGGGCTTCTCTACTATGAGTCCTTCTATACACTTGTATATCCTTATAATACACAGGACAAATTCAACCAACAGATGATACTAGGAAGGCAAGTTCAGCAGACGGGACGCTAATGCAACCACATCATAAAGTGGATGAAGTACATAGTGTGAGCCAGGAACTCCCTGTGTCTTGAACTTTTAGCAGCTATGAGGCCACATAGTTCTACAAAATTCACTGTCACCATCTCTCATCACTCTCCTTCTTGACCATTCCCCTCAACACACTGTCTTCCTTCTGAGCCTTGATTTATTGACAGAAGCTGATCCTGAGGGCCTATGCACCAGCCATTCCCTCTGCCAGGAAGACCTCCCATCTCCCATCCTCTTTTCCTTAAGGTCTCTGTTCAAATGTCACATTCTTAGCTAATCTTGACTGAAGACCCAACTTAAAACCCCACCCACACTCTCTCTAACCTTTTTCTGTTTTGTTCATAGTATCTGTCCCCATCACATGATTATTTAATCTTTATATCTGCTCCTTCCCTATCAGCATCATTGAATTGTAGAGACTTTTGCTTTTCAACACCCTTTAGTTTATGACTAGGAATTTCTGAAACATGGTCAACACTCTACATATTCCTAAAGTGCACAAAATAATTTCTTATTCAAACTGTACAATAGCTGACCTTTTGGGGAACATCTGATGTTGCAATGAAAATTCCTAATCAGAGAGGAAATAGGGATCCCCTCAGAGGGGTGCTGATCCATTCATAAAATATTAAAATTTGTATTTGACTGGACTATATAAATTTTATCATTTCCCAATGTGAGCAATGACATTTGTGTGAAAATTTGTTGTTATTTTTCACTCGTATTGCTAGTCACCTCCACCACATGGACCCAGGAAACAATACAGGAATTTCAGAGTTTCTTCTTCTGGGATTTTCAGAAGACCCAGAACTGCACCCCCTCATATTTGGGCTTTTCCTCTCCATGTACCTGATCACTGTGTTTGGAAACCTGCTCATCATCCTGGCTGTCAGTTCTGACTCCCACCTCCACACCCCCATGTACTTCTTCCTGGCCAACCTGTCCTTTGTAGACATCTGTTTCACCTCCACCACCGTCCCCAAGATGCTGTGGAACATCCAGACTCAGAGCAAAATGATCACTTATGAAGGCTGCCTTAGCCAGATGTATTTCTTCATACTCTTTGCAGGATTAGACATCTTTCTTCTGACTGTGATGGCCTATGACCGCTTTTTGGCCATCTGTCACCCCCTGCACTATATGGTCCTCATGAAACCCTGGTTCTGTGGCCTATTGGTTCTGGTGTCCTGGATCCTGAGTTTCTTGCATTCCTCATTAGAAAGCTTAATGGTCTTGCAACTGTCCTTCTGTAGAAAGGTAGAAATTCCCCACTTCTTCTGTGAACTCAATCAGATGATGCAACTTGCCTGCTCTGACAACTTTCTGTATAACACGGTGATGAACTTTGCAGCTGTGCTGCTGGGGGGTGTTCCCCTGGCTGGAATCCTTTCCTCTTATTTTAAGATAGTTTCCTCCATTCATGGGATCTCATCAACTTGGGGAAAGTATAAAGCATTTTCCACCTGTGCATCTCACCTCTCAGTTGTGTCCTTATTTTATTGTACCAGCCTAGGAGTGTACCTTAGCTCTGCTGCTCCCCAGAGCTCCCACGCAAGTGCAGTGGCCTCGGTGATGTACACGGTGGTCACACCCATGCTGAACCCCTTCATCTACAGCCTGAGGAACAGAGACATAAAGGAGGCTCTGGTGAGATTCTCTGGGATGGCAGCTCTGAAAGGGTCAATGGTCCTGGGCTGAGGAAGTGCCCATGGTTGCAAGGCCTGAGGCTTTAGACAGAAGTTGTGATTTTTTTATGCAGATTGTGGAAATAGTACTTGCTTCCCTAATTTATTTCCTAGAACTTCTACCTTTTGCTTTTGACCTCTCTGTACAATGTATGTAATTCTTGTTATTAAGCTTTGTGATATCTCTGACACACAACAGATTTTCCCTTTGTCATTTTCCTACTCTCTCAATGTTATTCCTAACCTCAGATGTGAAATATTTGGAAATTCTTGCTTATTTCAAAGGACTAGATGGATGTGCTAAGGATAATTTCTTCTCAAATAGAATATGTCATAATGAGTATTTTTCTTTCCTTTGACTGAATACTACTCCTCTGGAAAATCTACTTTTGGCCACTGCAGCTATTTATGTATGTTTATAACAGAGAAAAATCTGAGACCACAGTCCTTTACTCTTGTGAACATGATTCCTTTGTATATCGCTACCTTCACTGCTCTTCCTGAGAAGGCAGACTTTGATGTACTGGTGGCTCCAGCTGATCATGGGGACTTTTCTACACATTAGGATCCTGTTGTTACACAGCTTGTGTCCACCATGCCTATCATAGTCATTGGCAAAAAAAATGAAAATAAAATACATGTGTCCAAGTGGAATCTACACAGAGAGATAACTACTGAAAAAATAGGTTGACATAGTATGACCTTAGAGTCAAAATTGGCTTTAAGGATGATGAAGCAAAATATTAAAGCATACATTTATTTATACGGAAAATATTTCCATCTTAGGCATTTCTTCTACCTATTGAATTATGGAATATCAGGGTTCATTGGTAAGGAGTATTTATTAATATGAAAGAGTGGTAGCATGATTGGGGTTTTATTAAATTATTCTTTTGGTTTCTGGTTGAAGTTATGATCCTCATAATCACAGGATGACTCACCAGCAAGCTTGGATTCCAGTCCACGATCTGATTCAGAGTCACAAGTTTTGTGCACACATGCATGACCTTCCCAATCTTTCTGTTAGCTCAGAGAGGTCTCAATGGACTCACTTTTAGTACTTACATGACATAAACTTGAAGAATACAGTAATCATGAGCACTACCTTCAATTATCAGAATGAACACCAGAATAAAGAGGATCAGATATCTTCTGCCCATTTATTTATTTATTTGTTTCTTGGGTATTGAGTTTGAGAAGTTCTTTATAGATCCTGGATACCAGATTTAAAAAAAAAGATTTTATTTATTTATCTGACAAAGAGACAGCCAGCAAGAGAGGGAACACAAGCAGGGGGAGAGGAAGAAGCAGGCTCCCAGCGGAGGAGCTTGATGCGGGGCTCGATCCCAGAATGCGGGGATCATGCCCTGAGCCGAAGGCAGACGCTTAATGACTGAGCCACCCAGGCGCCCCTGGATATGAGCTTTTTATCTGTACTGTCAGTTTGCAAATATCTTCTTCCATTCCGAGGGCTGTCTCTTTGTTTTGCTGACTGTTTCCTTTGCTGTGCAGAAGCTTTTTATCTTGATGAAGTCCCCAAAGTTCTTGTTTGCTTTTGTTTGTTTCCCTTGCCTTTGGAGACATGTAATGAAAGAGGTTTCTGTGGCCCATGTTGAAGAGGTTACTGCCTATGTTCTCCTCTAGGATTTTGTTGCATTCCTGTATCACATACAGGTCTTTCATCAATTTAGAGTTTATCCTTGTGTATGGTGTGAGAGAATGGTCAAGTTTCATTCTTCTGTATATAACAGTCCAATTTTCCTGGCACCATTTTTTGAAGAGACTTTTTTCCTTTGAATGTTTTTTCCTGCTTTGTCAAAGATTAGTTGACCATAGAGTTGAGGGTCCATTTCTAAAGTCTCTATTCTGTTCCATTGATCTATGTGTCTGTTTTTGTGCCAGTACCATGCTGTCTTGATGATCACAGCTTTATAGTATAGCTTGAAATCAGGCAACGTGATGCCCCCAGCTTTGTTTCTATTTTTTACATTTCCTTGGTGATTCGGGGTCTTTTCTGGTTCCACATGAATTTTAGGATTGTTTGTTCCAGCCCTTTGAAAAATGCCATTGATATTTTGATAGGGATGGTGTTGAAAGTATACATTGCTCTGGGTAGCCTGGTAATGGGTATTAAGGAGGGCATGTATTGCATGGAGCACTGGGTGTTATACAGAAACAATGAATCGTGGAACACTGCATCAAAAACTAATGATGTGCTGTATGGTGACTAACATAGCATAATAAGAAAAGAAGGAAAAATTAAAAATGAAAAAATATTATTCTATAACTCCAAAAAAATATTTTTTAAATAAAGTATACAGTTCGATGCATTAAAGGAGTCATACGAAATTTAGGAGCACATTCTGAATGATTCAGTTTGTCAGTAATTGGAGAAAGGGCACAATAAGCTTTAAATACTTTGTTCTGTAACTTATTAAAATTTATTGTCCCTGTACCCTAGTTCTTATTTCTAAAGATAACACGGGATGATAAAACTGATTTAAGAGGAATATTGTGGGGAATAATAAATGTGTGGTCATATTTTGTACATTCCTATGAAAATGTTCAATGGTGAGGGGAATGATGAGTGTGTGTGTGTGTGTGTGTGTGTGTGTGTGTGTGTGTTTGTAGGCATTTTTCCTTCAAGTAAACATGGGCGCTCATATGCACACACAGACTGATTATTAGGTGAACTTTCATGTCACAAGTAAATTTGAGAGAAAGTGTGAAAGCATAAGAATGAAAAGAATAAACATTTGGATTAAGACTTGTGTCTGGGAAACAAACTTAGGGCTTCAGAGGAGAGGGGATGGGGAATGGGATAGACTGGTGATGGGTAGTAAGGAGGGCACGTATTGCATGGTGCGCTGGGTGTTATACGCAACTAATGAATCATCGAACTTTACATCAGAAACCAGGGATGTACTGTATGGTGACTAACATAATATAATTAAAAATATTACTATTAAAAGATTGGTTAAAAAGTAAAATTATGTAAAAATTTGGGCCCAAACTTTAAGATAGAACAAGTGGCCTTAATGATTCGATATTTCTACCTTCGTGCCTGCACGGTCAGTATGGTACACGGTATGGGAGATTTTCTGTACAGCTTTTGGGGTTGAACAACTCCAAAGTGACTTCAGATTTCAACACAAAATATCTTTATTCAAGAGAATATAAATGAATACAATCCAAGGCTGAATTTCATTTGCCTTGAGCAAAGTGCTATTGGATAAATGTCTTATTCAGATTATTATTGTGGTTGTAACATATGACCAGGCTGCTGCTTTAAAACAAATCAATTTATTTTCTGATAGTTCTGGAAGTCAGAAGACTGAAATAGGTCTCTCTGGGTTAAAATCACTGTCTTCAGAGAAGAGTTCATTCTGGAAGTCTGGGGGTGAATACATTTTTCTTGCCTATTCCAGCTTTAGAGCCACCTGTACTCCCTGGCTCATGTCCCCTCCCTTTATCTTCAAAGTCAGCAACATAGCACCTCAAAATCTCTCTGACTCCAAGAATTCTGCCTCCCTCTTCCATGGTTGGAGGACCCTTTGATCTATTGAGCCCACCTGGATAATCAGAATAACTTTAACCTAGGGTCAGCTGACCAGTAATGTTAATACCATTTATAACTTTAGTTCTCCCTTGTCACGACACATGACATATCCAAAGATTCCGTAGGTTAATATGAGGAAATATTTTGGGGACATTATTCTGCGACTAAAAATATTTTTCAAAGGTGTATTTGATGTTAACCCAGGTACCCTCACTTTGAAGAATCAAACAGAAATTTATTTCAGACTCCAGGGTGAGTACTTCAAATATTTATTCAAAACCACACACAAAAAGGATCATGTGGGGGCGCCTGGGTGGCACAGCGGTTAAGCGTCTGCCTTCAGCTCAGGACGTGATCCCGGCGTTATGGGATCGAGCCCCACATCAGGCTCCTCTGCTGTGAGCCTGCTTCCTCCCCCACTCCCCCTGCTTGTGTTCCCTCTCTCGCTGGCTGTCTCTATCTCTGTCAAATAAATAAATAAAAGCTTTTTAAAAAAAAGGATCATGTGGCTTATTTATTAACATCACCCCAAAGCCATAAATCGTAAAGTAAACCCTCAACTAAAACAATTCAATATCATCTCAAGGTTAAGGGACAGTGCATGGGGCGCCTGGGTGGCGCAGTCATTGAGTGTCTGCCTTTGGCTCACGGCGTGATCCCGGAGTCCTGGGATCGAGCCCCGCATCGGGCTCCATTCTCCGCTGGAAGCCTGCTTCTTCCTCTACCTGCTGCTCTGCCTGTGTTCCCTCTCTCGCTGGCTGTCTCTCTCTCTGTCAAATAAATAAATAATAAAATCTTTAAAAAAAAAAATAAGGGACAGTGCAAGGAAGTCAGACCTCTGGAAGGCAGGCAAGTTCATGAGAATGAGGAATTCAAAACTGGATTCACCTGACTTCTACTCTGGTCTCCCAGGAACAGAGTAACAGCAAGAACATGTTCCTTTTTGTCCAGACCAGTGGCCCACAGGGAATGCAGTGCTCCGAGGTGGGAGTAACAATGGAAACAGCGCCTAGTGAAGCAGATACAGGGAGCTGTAAATATCTCCTCTGCTGCAGAACTTCAGCATGTGGATCCTTGGACTGGCCGGGACATGGTTGTTATTTTTGGTTTCCTAAACCTGGCTGGGGGACCCATGCTCCACTGCTTCCTGCTGTCCTGTCTGCGAACAGTGCTTCGGTCTCCATCATCAACCATTCAGGGAGGAGTCGGCACCTCCACACAGAGACTTTCATCTTATAGACCCCACCAGGTGAGTCTGAGAGCTCAGTAGGTATTTCACGGAAGGATCAGAGAGAATAGAAACTGAGAATATTTCCTGAGGTCACCTGAGACGAGATAGACTCATTTTTAATTAATTTATGTAATGTGTTCAAAAGAGAAGTGTCCTTTGGCCTCAGCAATACAGGCATCATTGTTGACAATACGTGGTGTGAATGGAAGTCCAGTTGGATGAGACGAGGAACGAATGAGGGACATAAAGTGGTTTCAGTGAAATTAAAACATATCCAAGGAGTTTGCAGCTAAAGGGAGCAGGAAAACAGAGTATTTGGCTTGGAGGCATGTGTGGTGAGCTTTTTAAGATGTGGTGTTTTCGAGTACGCTGTATTTATGGAAAGCCCTAGACACACAGGTAGCTCTTCCCTTGCAACAGCAGTTCCTGAGACATACAGTTCTCAGCACCTTCTCTCACACTGAATATTTATATAAAAAACAGTGTTTAATATGCAAAGAGGGGTATGCTAACTTTACTTTGTGATACTTCATTACCAAGAGGTGTGGAAACTACTGAGACATTTGTGAGGTTGAGGAAAAACCCAGCCAAATCTCTTCAGTGATAATCACTCATTTACTCACAGGAAGGAACTGTATTGTAAGTGTTTACTTATCCTGACAAAGGCTGTCTACCACCCGATGAGGATGGCTGCTGCTATCCCCACTATCTGAGTGAGGATATCCACATTTGGAACGGATTGCTTGTCTCTCCCAAGTTCAAACAGCTTATATGTGGTAGATCTGACCTTGAAAACTTGGTTTTCTGATTCCAAAAACATTGCATTTAAAATCATTCGGAAAGGTCTTTTATTATTTTATCTTTAAAAATCCCTTTCTGTTGTCATACATTGTATATTTTCTGTTGTAAATTGCAATTTATTCCCTTTGCACATTTTTTTCTAGAGGGATATTGAATCAGTAAAATGTCTTGACATGATAAAGATACCACTGCTTTCTTGTTTCCATGCACTGTTATTTTCCTTCTTTGTTAATTATCCTGGGCATCAGGGGATGTGAACTGAGGCTGGAATGCTGCCAGAAGCAGGGAAGATTTCTGCTCATCTGTTTCTCAGTGAAAAGCTGAGCTTATTAGATCTCTTTTAACCCCTGTGTCCATTTTTTCTTCTCTGTGTTTTTGGACCTATTTTTTCTAAGTTTTTTAAAATGCAAGATGATCACATTAAAATGGAGCCCTCTGTTTCCATGTCCTTGGGAGGCTTACTAACTAGAATTTAAGTACTATTTACAGACACTTCAGGGTAAAGGTAATCTGATGTTGACTGCTTGCCTAGTACCATTTCTTTCAACATTATTGTGGCTGCAGGTGAGAAAAACAAGGTAGTAATGCAGTGCCAGGGGGTCATAGTGCACCGTGTGTGCATGTGTGTGTGTGTGTTGTGGGGCATGAGCAATCCTCACGCTATGGTACTGGAGTTCATGCAATAATATGTGACCCTTAGATACAGAATATTCACCAACAATGGAAATAAGGAAGGGATCCATCTCTATTCACAGAATACCTTGGAAGAAAATTAATAAGATGCAAAGAACACCATGTGAAGGAAGGACTCCCTGTGTCTTGAAGTCCCATCAGTGGCAGGAAAGCCACCTCGGTCCTCAACATTCTCTGCCACCACCTCTCCTCTCTCTCCTCTTGCTCATTCCCTCACCGCACTGACTGCATGTTGAGATCTGCAGATCTGCAGTAAGTGCCTTCTGCAGGGCCTTTGCTCTGCTTTCCCTGCAGGGCACCCACCTCCCCCGGATATCCTCCTGTCTCTTGCTTAGTCTTTCTGGAAGCCTGTGTTAAAATGTCACCTTATTTGCAGCTTTCCCTGAACTACTATTACTTAGCATCCTCCCCACCCACTGCTTTTTATACCAACTTTTTTTTCCTTCGTGGCACCTGCCGCTAATCTGACATGGTGTATGATGTTCTTTTTTTTAATGTATCTTCTTTCTCTATCTTGGATCCTATAGACCTTTCTCTTTTTCTCCAAGTTTCTATTTAAATGTCAGTTTGTTAACTAACAGTGCAATATTAGTTTCAGGGGTAGAATATAGTGATTCAGCACTTCCGCACATCACCTGGCGCTCATCACCACAACTGCCCTTATCCCCATCAATGTTTTTACCCATCCCCCACCCACCTCCCTCCAATAACCCTCAATTTTTTTCTCTCTAGATAAGAGTCTGTCTCGTGATTTGCCTCTCTTATTTTTCTCCCACTATGTTCTTTGTTTTCTTTCTTAAATTCCACACATGAGTGAAATCATATGGTATTTGTCTTTCTCTGACTTATATCACTTAGCATAATACACTCTAGCACCATCCACATCATTGCAATTGGCAAGAATCATTCCTTTTGGTGGCTGAGGATTATTCCTGTGTGTGTATGTATATATACCACATCTCCTTTACCCATTCATCACTCAGTGCACATTTGGGCCCTCTGTGTACTTTGGCTATTGTAGACATTGCTGCTATAATGTTTAGGGTACATGTATCCCTTTGAATTAGTATTTTTGTATCCTTTGGGTAAATACCTAATAGTGCAACCTATGGAATGGGAAAAGATATTCGCAAATGACATATTTGATAAAGGGTTAGTATCCAAATTGACAAAGCACTTATCAAACTCACCACCCAAAAAACAAATAATCCAGTTAAGAAATGGACAAAGGATATGAACAGACCCTTTTCCAAAGAAGACATACAGATGGACAACAGATACATGAAAAGAAGCTCAGCATCGCTCATCCTCAGGGAACTACACATCAAAACTACAGTGAGATACCTCCCCATGGCAGTCAAAATGGCTAAAATTAACACAGGAAACAGGTGTTGGCAAGGATGTGGAGAAAGGGTAACCCTTGTGGAGTGTTGGTGGGAATGCAAACTGGTGCAGGCACTCTGGAAAACAGTATGGTAGTTCCTCAAATAGTTAAAAATAGAGCTACCCTATGATCCAGCAATTGCTCTGCTAGGTGTTTACCCAGAGGATGAGCTTTCTAGCTCAGCACCCTATGCTCTTTGTCTTGAAGATTTTGTGCTCAACATTATTCCTCAAATGCAGGAAAGCATTTCTCACTGAAACTATAATACATGCCCTCTTAGGGAAAACGCCGAATGCACAGGAATTCCTTTTTTTAATATTTTTTATTATATTATGTTAATCACCATATAGTACATCCCTAGTTTTTGATGTAAAGTTCCATGATACATTACTTGCATATAACACCCAGTGCACCACGCAATACGTGCCCTCCTTATAGGGGAGAGGGTGGGGGAATGGGATAGGCTGGTGATGAGTATGAAGGAGTGCACAGGAATTCCTAATCAGGGATGTCAGGTAACATCCCTTAAATGGGATCAGATCTATACAAAAAATATTTAGCTTGTTCTTGATTGCAAAATATAAATTGCAGTGTGCCACTCTGTTAATAATCCCCATTTGCTACAAATCAAAACTAAAATGAGATACCACCTCACACCTGTCAGAGTAGGTAAAATCAACAAGGCAAGAAACAACAGATGTTGGCGAGGATGTGGAGAAAGAAGAACCCTCTTTCCCTGTTGGTGGGAATGAAAACTGGTGCAGGTGCTCTGGAAACCAGTATGGAGGTTCCTCAAACAGTTAAAAATAGAATAACCCTACAATCCAGCAATTACACTACTATGTATTTACCCAGAGAATACAAAAATACCAATCCAGAGGGACACATGCACTCCAAAGTTTATAACAGCATTATCTACAATACCCAAACTGTGAAAACTACCCAAGTGTCTATACACTGATGAATGGATAAATAATCGGGATGTATATACAATGGAATATTATTCAGCCATCAAAAAGAATGAACTCTTGCTTTTTATAATGACGTAGATGGAGCTGGAGAATACTGTGCTAAGCAAAGTAAGTTGATTAGAAAAAGACAAATACCATATGATGTCACACATATGTGCAAATTAAGAAACAAAACAGAAGAACTTATCGGGGAAAAAGGGAGGGAGAGACAAACCAAGAAACAGATTCTTAATTACACAGAACAAACTAATGTTTGCCAGAAGGGAGGTGGGTGAGTGGATGGGGGAAGCAGGCAATGGGGATGAAGGAGGGCATTTGTCCTGATGAGCACTGGATGTTGTATGGGTGTGTTTTATCACTGTACTGTCGACCAGAAACCATTATTATGCTGTAGGTTAACTAACTGGTTTTTAAATAAAAAACTTTAAACATGAATAAAGAAAAAATTAATAAATAAATAGTCCATTTGCTTGAAAATTTATCACGTTATTTTTTTCTTTCCTTCTGGTCATCTCCAACACATGGTACTGCCCAACAATACACGAATTTCAGTGTTTCTTCTTCAGCAATTTTCAGAGGACCCACAACTGCATCCCCTCATAGTTGGGCTTTTCCTCTCCATGTACATGAACACGGTGTTTGGGAATCTGCTCATACTCCTGGCCAGCAGCTCTATTCCCACCTCCAGATGACAATGTACTTCCTCCTCACCAACCTGTCCTTTGTAGACATCTGTTTCACCTCCACCGCCATCCTGAAGAAGCTGTGAAACAACAGGGCTCAAAGCAAGGTTATTAACTCTGCAGGCTCAGCCAGATGTATTTTTTCCTACTGTGTGCAGAGTTAGATGACTTTACCCTGCCCACAATAGCCTACGACTGCTTCATGGCCATCTCTCACCCCCTGAACTACACAGTCATCATGAACCCCTGGCTCTGTGGACTGCTGGTTCTGGTGTCCTGGGTCATCAGTGTTTTCAATTCTTTGTTACAGAGCTTAATGGAGTTGCAGCTGTCCTTCTGTACACGCATGGAAATCCTCCATTTTTTCTATGAACTCAATCAGGTAGTGGGCATCTTGTTCTGGCACCATTCTTAATGACATGGTGATGTATTTTGTAACTATGTTGCTGGGTGATGCTCCCCAGACTGGGGTCCTTACTGTTACTCTAGGATAGTTTCCTCCATATGTGAGATCTCATCAGCTCAGGACAAGTACAAAGCATTTTCCACCTGTGCATCTCACCTCTCAGTTGTCTCCTTATTTTATTGTACAGGCCTAGGAATGTACCTTAGCTCTGCTGCTCCCCAGAGCTCCCACGCAAGTGCAGTGGCCTCGGTGATGTACACGGTGGTCACCCCCTATGCTGAACCGCTTCATCTACAGCCTGAGGAATAGAGAGCTAAAGAGCGTTCCGAAAAGAATCACTGGGGTTCCATTGATGTAAAAGCCATCATCCTGGTGCTGAAGAATTGTCCATGTTTGAAGGGTTCACAGCCTCAGAGCCAAGAACAGCTCCTTCTATTTATTTCCTAGAATTTCCATTTGCTTGAATTCAATTTCTCCATGCATTTAAGTTACTCACTTTCTTGAGCTTCTGCTCTGTCTGATATGCAGACAGTTTTTCCCTTTGTCCATTTCCTACCTTTTCAAAGTTTTCCCTAGCATTGATCAAATATATTTGGAAATTCCTATTTATATCATGGAGTACCATGGATTTCTTAAGAATACTTTCTACTCAAACAACACATATCATTCCAAGTAATTTTTCTCATTTTACTAAAAGGATATCCATGAGTCATATTATTTACATAGAAAAACTACTTTCTTAAGAATACTTTCTACTCAAACAACACATATCATTCCAAGTAATTTTTCTCATTTTACTAAAAGGATATCCATGAGTCATATTATTTACATAGAAAAACTACTTTTGGAAATCAAGGCCATTTANTACATCAGAATCGGGATGTACTGTATGGTGATTAACATAATATAATAAAATAAAATTAATTATAAAAAAAAAGAAAAACTACTTTTGGAAATCAAGGCCATTTATGTAATATAACAATAAAGGAAAGTATGGGCCCCCATTTATTCACTTGCGAAAGTTCATCAACACTTCATACCTCACTGCCTTCACGGCTCATCCTGACAATGTAGACTAACTTAAGATTTATCCTATAGGGAGTCACTGAGGTCCACTCTCCTTATTATGATCATGTTCCCCTGTGAAGCTGTGTCCCCTGCACCTACCACACTAATTGGCAAAATGATTACCAGTACAGGTCTCCAAGTGGAGGCTACACAGATACATTTTTTAGAATAAAGACATTAACTTCATATGGAATTTGAACCAGGAAAGATCTTAATATGACGAAGAAAAATTGAAAGTATACTTTGTATTACTGAGCAAAATATTTCATTTTATGCTGTCCATCTACTCACTGAATTGGGACTTTAATGTGCATGTAGAACAGTTGGGTTTTCCCCTTTGGAGTGAAGAATTGGACGGCATGTTTATGGTGCGTTTATTCAATCATCTATCTCTTTCTGCTATATGCAAATTGGACTCTTTCCTCTGCTCTAAATGAAATATCTCCTTTTCTAAATTTTGTCATAGCCATGAAATAGGCAATGATTGAACCATATCAATATCATTCATTGTATATCATCCATATATACCCTCAAGATCAGAGAATGACTCATTAAGGAGGTTGAATTCCTGCTCAGTCATGTGCTTCAGGTCACGTCTTTTGTGCAAAGAGGCATGTCCTTCTGGCCTCTCTTGGCTACCTGGAAGGAACCCTAATGAAGTCTGTCTTTCTTACAGTCATCAGAAATAAACATGGAGAAGCACTTTGTTGAGTCCGAAGGAAACGTTCAAGGTTAGGAGTGTGAGTACGTTTATGTGTGTGTACATTTGTATACATCTGCTCTCAAATAAACACATTCACACATTTATGTAGACACACAGAGACTTATTTAAATACCACCTATTGTGTTGGAAGAAAACCTGAACGTTGGAAGGGATACAAATGACAAGAAGAAACATTTGAATCAACATAAAATAGAAAGAATGTAGAATTTTGACACAAAGATTTTCTTACTTTTAATAAGGAATTGTATTTTACCTCAAATCTTCGAGAGCCTCAGAGTCAAAACCACATTTACATTTATGCAGCGGGAAATCACTGTCCAGCTCACGGGGCAGAATAATTCCAAACTAAAATTAATTATCTCCTTTCAGTTAAGGAGGGATTTCAATACCAAATGCCTTAACCTAAGGAAAGTTCACTGAAAGAGTTGAAAGTCTCAAACTCCATTCCTACCAACAATATTTTTTTGAACAAATGTCTGTATTTCATTCCTATCCCTGCTGTAACAAATGACCACATGAGTGGCTTAAAACATGGACTCTGGGAAACAAACTGAGGGCTTTGGGGTGGGGGATGGGCTAGGCTGGGGATGGGTATTAAGGAGGGAACATATTGCATGGTGTGCTGGGTGTTATACGCAAGTAATGAATCACGGAACATTACATCAAAAACTGGGGATGTACTGTATGGTGACTAACATAATATAATAAAAA
>NC_048221.1:10671037-10672799 GCF_002007445.2 Ailuropoda melanoleuca
AAAAATATTATTAAAAAAAATAAAAAATAAAAGTAAAACAAAGATTTATCCTGAGTTTCTAGAAGGTAAGAAGCCTGAAATGGGTCTCTTTGGGCTACAATTAAGATGTCTGCAGGGCTGCAATCCTTCTGGACACTCTAGAGGATAATTCACTCCCTTTCCTATTTCACCTTTCAGTGGCTACCTGCCTTTCTAATCTCCTGGCCCTTCTTTCATCTTCAAGCCCTCAGCACAGAATCTGAAAATGTCTCTTAGATTCCAATTCTTAATCCTCCCTCTTCCACGTTTAGAGCACCATTGTGATTACACTAGTCCCATTTGGATAATCCAGGCTAAATCTCTTATATCAAGATCAGTGATTAGCAGCCTTATTCTGTCTACTAGCTGCATTTCTCCTTCTTTGTAAACAAAGGTGTTCAAAAGTTCTTTGGATTAGGGTGTGGACATCTTTTGGAAGTCCTTGTTCTGCTTACTACAAAGTCTTCTTCAAATATAAATTATTTGATGTCACTCAAGAGCCCTTATATAAAAGAATTGAACAGAGAATTTATCAACACCTATAGAGTTATGTGGAAACTTTTTCTTCCAAAATTACAAACACAGGGGATTCCTGGTGGAGACGACCAAAAACTACAAGTAACTCTAACACAGGAACACAGCCTTGCTCTCAAACTGTGCTCCTTAGACCAGGACCTGCAGCATCAACACCACCTGGGAGCTTGTTAGAAATGCAGAGTCCCTGGGCCCCTAGGAGACCTAATGAATCAGAATTTGCATTTTAAATACAATCTTTTGTGATTTGTATTCACACTGAAGATAGAGAAATGCTGGTCTAGAATCATATATCTCATCATCTCACTGTTGACATTTGTGGCTGGATAAATATTTCTGTTGGGTGCTGTCTCGGGGATTATAAATGTTCAGCAGCATCCCTTCAGACATGGGCAAATATTGCCAGGGGCAAATCATGTCTGGTTGAGAACCACTGTGCCAGAGTTTGAGACCGGGAAGCATTGTGACAGAATTCCAATCAAGGCTTCTTCCAATACTACAGGTATAATTAAGATATTGTGATTTTTAGTGAAAAAATACACATTTGGTCTTCATCCCCATTTCTGGCACAGAGATTCTAAAACTTCAAATTTCCAAAGTGATGAGAGCCATAAAGATGCCTTTTCTAGGTTAATGAAGTGACTTTGGGAGAGTATCTCTGGGGAGGGGCTGCTACCAGGAGTACCAACCTTGTAATTACAGAACCGAAACTTTAGTTCCCACCACCCCCCTGACCTCTTGGATGGGAGAGGGGCTGGAGGTGGAGTCTAATCAGCAATGGCCAATAATTTAACCAATCATGTCTATATCATGAAGTTTCCATGAAACCCAAAAGGATGGTTCAGAAGATTTCAGTCTGGTGAACACATGGAGACGGGGAGAGTGGCATACCTGGAGAAGGCATGGAAGCTCCACACCCTTTCCCCATACCTTGTCCTATGCATCTCTTCCATCTGGCATCATCCCTCCCCTGACGCAGCACAGATCAGTAGGGAAATACTCAAGAGGCAGCCATAAACTTAAGCATGCACAAGCTTGCCTACTGAGTCCATTATGTTACCACCTAAGGTCAGACCTGAGGGGAGCATGAGGATTCTTGGTTGAGAAGGTCTAGAAATGACTATCCCTGACTCAAACACTGAACCACAACCTTAATACTCAAAGACTGGTCCAAAGACCAGGACTGATGGCATCAGTATCAACTGAGAAA
>NC_048221.1:10672899-10689824 GCF_002007445.2 Ailuropoda melanoleuca
GCTGGATCATGTATTTCTAATTTTAATTTTTCAAGGAACCTCCATAGTGTTTGCCACAGTGGCTGCTCCAATTTACGTCTCCACAAAGAGTGCACAGGGTTCCCTTTTCTCCACATCCCACCAACACTTGTTGTTTCTTGTCTTTTGTATAATGACCATTCCAAGAGGTATGAGGTGATATCTCACTGTGGTTCTGATTTGCATTTCCCTGGGGAGTAGCAATGTTGAGCATCTTTTCGTGAACCTGTTGGCCATCTGTATGCCTTCATTGGAAAAATGTCTAGTCAGACCCTCTGTCCATTGTTTAGTCATTGTTTGTTCGTTTGTTTGTTGATATTAAATTGTATGAGTTCTTCATATACTTGGGATATTTACCCCTTATCAGATATATGACTATCAAATATTGTTTGCCATTCAGGACGTTGCTTTCTTATTTCATTGATGGTTTTAACCTAGAATCCTAGGTAATTTGCAGGCACTTTGAAGTTGGAGAAGAGCTGGTCTAGATTGTTTTCTCACGTTCTCAATCTATCTTTGAGGCAGGGTCATTATCTGTGTTGGGAGCTGTCCTGCTCAGTGGAGGTGTTTGGCAGCGTCCCTCAGACATTGCCAGATGTGCCCAGGGGAAAAGAACCACCTCTGGTTGGGACCACGGGCACAGAGATTGAAAACTGGGAGCAACTTGACAGAATACAATCAACACCCATCCTTTCTCCAATGAAAACTTTGAGGAGATCATTAAATTCTTCAAACCCCATGTCTCTGTGGGGAATGGATTTCATTCTAGTACTTCCTCACAGAATAGACTTCTACAAAAATTAAATCAGCCAACACCTATATGGTGCTAAACTCGGATTATAGTGCAGAAAAAGTTCTAAATATATCTCTTACAATTAACAAACATTTTATAATGACACTTAAGTCATATCCTGAACTTGTGATAGAAGTGTGAAATTCTTAATTGTTTTGGCAAAACTGTCACAAAGCCAAGGAGTGAAGAGTCCAGGGTTTTATATTAAAGGAACAAACTTAGCATCTTTGTTGAAAGAGAGAAAAGTAACATTCTAGAGCTATCAGGGTTGTGTTACCACTACAATTCAATGCTTTGAAGGACCAAGGGACCAAGTCAGGACCAATTCCTCAGTCTTAAACAGGAGAGATGTTCACTCAGGAGTGGGATAAGGGGCTGGGAGTTTAGATCTCTGAAAGGCAGAAGAAGTCATAGAAAAAAGGTAAAAAAAAAAAAATGACTTCACCTGCCTTGTCACCCAGCCTCCTAGGAACAGAAATTCAACAGTAAAAGTTTCCTTTCTGTCCACAACAGTGTCCCACAGGGAAATTATGTGCTTAAAGATGGGAGAAACAAGAGGGAAAAGTGCCTAATGAGCAGACCAAACCAGTTGTAAATACTCCTCTGTTGCAGTCCTGCAGCACAGGCAACCTCGGGCTGGACAAGACCCGGTCGTTTCTTGTGCAGTCCTGAGTGTGGATGGGTTTGACCCATTCCTGCTCTCTTGTCTGGGGACAGAACTTCATCCTCCATCATCTACCAACCACACAGGTATTTGGATGTCCATATAGAGACCTTCCTTGCAGAGACCCCATCGTGATGAGTTTTACCACTCAGTAGCGACTGCAGGAGAAGGTCAAGAGAATGAAAGTTCAGAGCATTTACCTGAGTCACCTGAGGGCCAGTCCAGCCCAGCCCAGAGCTGAGAGTTTGCTGTGGCTGTTTGCTGGCTTGATTAAGAGATTTCTTGATTGATTCATTTATGTATTTATAATGTTAAAAATAGAAGTGAATATTGAACTCAGAAATGCAAGGTTCAGTGTTAACCATTAAATCGTTTTAATCGAAACCCAGTCATTAGAGGGATGGGAATCATGCAATTAGAACATAAGTCCAAGGATCTTTACAATTAACCAGAGTAGAGAAGTCAAGTATTAGCTTTTGAGGGATAGACAGTGAAAGTGAAATGACGACATGTCTTTTCTTGTTTAAGATGGGACATATTAGACTACATTTCTGTACTAAGGAGAAAAATCCAGATGAAAGAATTCTGGCAGGTCCATCTATGTAAGAGCGGTCCATGAAACATACATATCACAGTACCTCCTCTTTCTTTAGTATTCAAATGAAATTTTTTATATGGATTATGTGGAAAAGATTATGTGCTAATGAGCTTCCTTTACAATTACCTCAGTACCTGTGAGCCTGAACACAGTCTGGCTTAGCTCGCCACCCACTTTCTCCATTGAAAACTGTCTGTGGGAGTCTTGGTGTTTGCATAGTGGGATTAGAGGGGTTTTATTCCTGTTTTTTATTGCATTCTTTCAAGCAAAGATTTGCTGTTTATTTCACCAATTTAGCTACTTTCCATTTGCTTTTTTATGTATATGTAGATGTATTTGTGCAGAATGTCGGAGTGTATATATTTTGGATTTTAAAGTCCATGATTTAGTCATAGTATGTTCCATACACTGATTTTCTACTTTTTTTGTTTGTCTGTTTGTTCATTTTCCCGGAAGAATTGATCTGTCACCTTAGTATTCTTCACTGTTCATACTTGTTTCCCAAACACTGAAAGTGCATGTCCTTCTGCATACTTATTACTCACAAATCGCCCTTTATAGATATATTCCAACTAATGTTCACATCTTTGTATTCCTAATTGTTCCTTTTGTCCTTTCATTATTGGATCTCTTTCAAAATAGAAATGTCATCACTTGAAAGGGATTCTATTTTATGTTTGACCTAGAAAAAACTTTACCTTCCATAGACATACTTGTCCCATATCTCTTATTGTGACATGAAACTAAAACTTTAAACACCACTTTCTCTCCACATTAAAAGACTTTTTCATACTCTTTTATTCCCGTGTCTTTGGCAATCTAATGTAGATTTGGACTCATGTCAAGTTCATTTAATTATTACTCTTTTAAATCTCTTTGTTCAACAATTGGTTTGGATCTTCCTTCAGTTTCATTTCAGACTTTGTTTTGAGCCACTGTGCTTCAGCCAAGTGCAGTTTCACTGCTCTCCTTTCTTTCAAAAGAATTCATTTCTTTTAAAGCTATTCTATGTTATGCACACTTACACATTCACACCCTTTCAATTAGAATGTATAAAAGGACACCTATGTGTATCATAAGTATTCTTCATGTTCCGGGACAGCCTTTCTTTCGAGCTTCTCTCCGCAGTCCTTCTGACTGAGTAGTACCTTCTACGCGTCCTTCTAGTCAACCAGTGTAATGCCGATTCATTATTTCAACACTCACATGATATTTCGTGGTGTGGTTGTGCCATTTACACTCTTGGTGGTTTTTCATATTTGTTTCTCATTAAATTACTACTATATCAATGTTACTAAACATTTTTTAAACACTTAAAACTATGTTTCTCAAACAAAAGTGATTTGTCCCCTGGCAGACATTGAGTAATGTTTGAAGACATTTTGGGCTGTCACACTGGGGAGGGGTGCTGGAGGCCAGGGATGCTCTAAACATCCTAAAATGCACAGGATACATGCCATCACAGAAAAGGCTCTGCCTCCAAATGCCCATAGTGCAGAGACTGAGAAACCCTGGGGTAAATAATATATGTACTTTTAAAAATATTTTTAAAGTAATCTCTACACCCAACATGGGGCTTGAACCTACAACCCCAAGCTCAAGAGTCCTATGCAATACAGACTGAGCCAGACAGGCACCCCAAAGAACATCTGTATTTTTAATATTTTTAACTGTCTTCAGAGCCTCCCCAAGATGCTGTGACACCTCACAATTCTGAAAGCAAACGTAGAATGTACCCCTTTGTTAATTGTTCAAACATTCCAATCCCAATCAATGTGACAACCCTTTGAGTGTTTTCTCAGGGGAATGGGTATGAAAGACATTTCTGTGGATTTTTTAAGCTATTAGTGAGCTTGAGCAATGATTCCTATATTTGATTACCATGTTAATTTATCTATTATTACTCTGTGTCCACATATTATATGCCTAATTGTCTATATTTTCAGCATTTCAAATAATTGTTGTAAATCATAGTTTTTCTCTTGACTTTTAGATAGATATATTTAGTCATAATATAGTTTTTAAATTTTTTAAAAATATATCTACCTTCTAATTCTGAGTTTCTTGCCTTAATTATGGTTTCCCTCCTGTGATTTTTATATGTAATTTCTAGATGCATATCTAAAATGAAATGGTTACTCCTAAACTAAGGTTTACTCCTTCTGGTTTTTGTGAGATGTGTGAGATAAGGAACCACTGCACTTCCTTTCTGTGGAAAGCTCTTTGTGCCAACTTCCATTCAGCAATCCAATCTTTGCCAACTAAATCCAAATGCAGCTATGTCATATATTAAATGGCCATACATAATGAGACCTAATTCCTGATTCATTCAACATATACTAAAAGAGCACCTGCTATGCGCCAGAAATTTCTAAGAACTTTATGTGTAATACCCTTCTATTCCAAGGATTGGGAGAATTTTAGTATTCATCCACGCTGATTTGATGGGATTACTGCTCCTGTAGGTCCTGTCTTAGGAAGTTCTCTAAACCCCCTTCAATATTGTTGAATACAGACCTCTTCCATGAAGTCTCTGTTCAAATGTCAGCTTCTTAGCTGAATCTCGATTCACAATGTAACTCCCCATCCACTCTCTCCGTAAATAGCTTCTGTTTTTTCATAACTTCTGCTCCATCTCATGATTGTTTAATCTTTATATATTCTTCTATCCTATCACCATCATTGAATTGTAGGGATTATTGCTTTTCAGCACCCTCTACTTTATGACTAGAAATTTCTGAAATATGGTTGACACTCTATACATTCCTAAAGTACATTAAATAATTTCTTATTCAAATTGTACAAAAACTGACCTCTTGGGGAACATCTGATGTGGCGCTGGAAATTCCTAATAAGAGAGGAAATAGAGATCCCATCAAGGGGCCCAGATCCAACCACAAAATATTGATATTAGTACCTTGACTGGACAATATAAATTTGATCATTTCTTCATTATGAGAAATGTCCATTTGTGGTTAAATTATTCATGTTAGTATCCCCTTTACTGGTAGTCACCTCCACCACATGGAACCAGGAAATGATACAGGAATTTCAGAATTTCTTCTTCTGGGATTTTCAGAGGAACCAGAACTGCAGCCCCTCCTATTTGGGCTCTTCCTCTCCATGCACCTGATCACTGTGTTTGGAAACCTGCTCATCATCCTGGCCGTCAGCTCTGACTCCCACCTCCACACCCCCATGTACTTCTTCCTGGCCAACCTGTCCCTTGTAGACATCTGTTTCATCTCCACCACCGTACCCAAGATGCTGTGGAACATCCAGGTTCAGAGCAAAGTCATAACCTATTCAGGCTGCATCACCCAGATGTATTTTTTCATACTGTTTACAGGATTAGATGTCCTTCTCCTGACTGTGATGGCTTACGACCGCTTTGTGGCCATCTGTCACCCCCTGCACTACACGGTCATCATGAAGCCCTGGCTCTGTGGACTGTTGGTTCTGATGTCCTGGATCATAAGCATCTTGCATTCCTTGTTAGAAAGCTTAATGGTCTTGCAACTGTCCTTCTGTAGAAAGGTGGAAATTCCCCACTTCTTCTGTGAACTCAGTCAGATGATCCAACTTGCCTGCTCTGACACTTTTCTTAGTAACATGGTGATGTATTTTTCAGCTATGCTGCTGGGGGGTGCTCCACTGGCTGGGGTCTTTTTTTCTTACTCTAAGATAGTTTCCTCCATACTTGGGATCTCATCAGCTCAGGGCAAGTATAAAGCATTTTCCACCTGCGCATCACACTTGTCGGTTGTCTCCTTATTTTCCTGTACAAGCCTAGGAGTGTACCTTAGCTCTGCTGCTCCCCAGAGCTCCCACGCAAGTGCAGTGGCCTCTGTGATGTACACGGTGATCACACCCATGTTGAACCCCTTCATCTACAGCCTGAGAAACAAAGACATAAATAGGGCTCTGTTGAGATTCCCTGGGATGGCAGCTCTAAAAGGGTCAATAGTACTGGGCTGAAGAAGTGCCCATGGTTGCAAGGCCTGAGGCCTTAGACAGAAGTTTTGATTTATTTATGCAGATTGTGGAAGTAGAACTTGCTTTGCTAATTTATTTCCTAGAATTCTGTCTTTTTGGTTTTGACCTCTCTGTTACAATGTATGTAACTCAACTTTATTAAGCTTTGTGATATCTCTGATACCCAAGAGATTTTCCCTTTGTCATTTCTGTACTGTCTCAATGTTATTCCTAACTTTGGATGTAAAATATTTGGAAATTCTCACCTATTTCAAAGGACTACATAGATCTGCCAAGAATAATTTCATCTCAAAAGAAATATATCTTGGTGAGTATTTTTCTTTCTTTGACGAATACTGCTCTTATGGAAAATCTACTCTTGACCACCACAGTTATTTATATGTTTATAACAGAGAAAAATCTGAGACCACTGTGCTTCACTTTTGTGAATATCATTTCTTTGTATATCACTATGTTCACTGCTGTGCCAGAGAATGCAGACTGTGATGTACGGGTGGTTCTAGATGCTCATGGGGATTTTTCTACACATTAGGATCCTGTCGTTACACAGCTTGTGTCCACCATGCTTATCAGTCACTGGCAAAAAAAAAATGATAATAAAATATGTGTCTCCATGTGTAATCTACACAGAAAGACAAATGTGGAAAAAAATAAATTGACATAATATGGCCTTAGAGTCAAACTTGCTTTAAGGATGATGAAGCAAAATATTAAATCACACACTTATTGGATGCAAAATATTTCTTTCTTAAGAACTTTACCTACTTATTGAATTATGGAATATCAGGGTCCATCTGTAAGGTGTATTTATTAACATGAAAGACGGGTGGCATGTTTAGGGTCTTATTAAATTATGTTCTGGTTTCTGGTTGAACATTTCCAGTACTACATACAAATATGATTCCTTCCATTTCTCTAAACAAAATATCCCCCACTATTTGAAATTTTGCCCTAATCTCTAAAGGTGCAGCAAATGAACAATATCATTATCATCCATTATATATCATCCTCATAATAACAGAATGACTCACTAGCAAGCTTGGATTCCTGTCCAATATGTGATTCAGAGTCACAAGTTTTATGCATCATGCATGTCCTTCCTACCTTTCCATGTTACCTTGAAAGGGCCTCAATGGACTCCTTTTTAATACAGTTACATGAAATAAACTTGAAGAACACAGTAATCATGAATGCTGCCTTCAATTATCAGAATAAATGTCTAGAATAAAAAGGACTAGATACTTATAAATGACCTCAGATATTTCTGATTTATTATATCAGTTAGCTGTTGCTGCATAGAAAGCATCTTAAAATTAAATGGTTTAATATAATATCATCATTGTCAAAGCGGATTGCAGGGTAGGGAGTTGTTCTGTACTCTGCAGTACTCCTTGTGAGTCCTTAGTCAGGTGGTGACAACACATGGGTACACCCTGCATGGTTCCATTTCCTAGGAACTCAAGAAGGTGCAGAATAAATTCCAGCTGCTTCATTATGCAATTGTCAGAGGAAAAGCCCTCCAGCCTTCATTTCCTTCTGAAGGCAATGTGGAGCCATAAACGTAACTTGAAGAAATGTTATGAAGAAAGATGAAATGTGTGGAAATACTTTGTGGGACAAAGAATGTTCAAGACTAAACGTGTTTGTATGTAAATGTATGTATATTCATGTACATTTTATTTAAAGAAAACACACTCACATGCATGGATTACATGCACAAGGTTCTTAACCCTCGTTATAATTCATTATAACTAATCTATTGTGTTGAAAGAAGGCTTGAGAGAAATTTGGAGGGTGAAGAACTGAAAAGAATAAATGTTTGCATTCACATAAAATACTAGGAATGTTGAAATTAAGACAAAAAAATTTAGAGTAGAACAGGTGGCCTTAATTTTCACAATGCATCACACTTCTTATCTTAATGCCAGAGGCCTCAAAATTTATGCAAGTAGAACTTCTCTGTACCGGTTAATAGGGCTGAATATCTCCAAACTGACTTTAGATTTTTCTTCTTCTTGAGGTAGCGTTTCAATACAAAATGCCTTTACCCAAGGAAGCTAAGTGAATGATTTGAGGGATTTATTCTTTTTCTTCAAAGAAAATTTAATTGGAGAAATGTCTCTGTCCAATTTCCTATTAATGCTATCACCAATTACCACACTGAGGGTTTAAAAGAAACAAATTTATATTCATGCAGTCCTGGAAGTCAAAACCAAAAATGAATCTCACTGGGATAAAATCAAGATGACTCTGAAAGGTACAGAGAGCATGAATTCCTCCTGCCCAGTGACATGACTCCGGGTCAACATTTTTTCTCCACAAAAATGCATGTCTTTCCAAGTTCTACTTGGTACCTGAACAGGATCTTCATTATAATCATTTATTTTGAAAGATTTGTTTATTTTTGTGAGAGAGAGAGAGAGAGCAAGGGTGGGTGCAGAGGGAGAGAGAGAGAAAGAATCAAGAAAAGATTCCTCTCACTGAGACTGGAACCCCAAGCAGGGCTTGATCCAAGGACCCTCAGATCATGACCTGAACCAAACCAAGTCTGACGCTCAATGGACTGAACCACCCAGGTGTGGCTAGCATCACCTTTTAGCAGTTCTCCAAAATAAACTTAAATATCAGAATGATCATGAATGTTGCTGCAAGCAAACCACCCTGAAGGCAAATGGTTTGCTATAATGTTTTTAGTATCAAATGGAATTGTATGGTGATGAGTTGTTCTAATCTCTGTTCATCTCCTCAAAAGTCTTGAGTCACCTGTATGTCAGCTGGGGGTGTGATGCTGATCTCGCCAAGGCATTCTAATATAATTGTGGTTTGGCTAGCTACCTGTGGCTGATCCAGAGTGGCCGTGGCTTGGACAGCTGGGCTCTACTCCACATGTCCTCACTTCCTCTGGCAGACCACCTGGCTTAATTCACTTTTTGGAGGCAGAGATCCAAGACAAAGCAGCAGAAATGCACCAAGGCTGTAAGGTCAACTGTCACTCCCATCATATCCTGCTGGCCACAGCACATAAAATACCCTAATCCAGCCCAGATCAATTGTGGAGGAAGAGTGTCCCCCACCTGATGGATGGTGCTGCACACACTATCAAAGACACGGTTACAGAGGAAGATGGGAATGTGGGACCATCTCTGCAAACAGTTTACCACTGGTGTAAATTTCAATTTGAAAGTTTTCATTTCCACTTTCACCTTCAGCAGTGGAATGATCTCAGAGAAGACAGTGAGACTAAATTATGTGTCCACTGGGCAGTTATGGAAATTTGACTCCAGAGGGTCAGGCTTTCCTCCAATGATAAATATTTCCTCCCACCCCTTGCCTGTAGATCACAATTCCTAGTAAGAAAAGAGCAGAGAAATAAAAGGTTTTCTTTCCAGATGTCTCAGAGAGACCAGGGACCTCCTATCTAACTCACTGATTGATAGAGCTAAGGACTGTTGTTTCACTGATGATATATCCATGGCATCCTTATGTAGATACTGTTTTCCTATTGACTAACCTTCCCATTGATATATTCGTAATGGTTTTCATCCTGGTATATTTTTCATGGGGAGGGTTCTGCTGGGCAGAGGTGACATTTGAAATGCAAATAGAAGACAGAGACATAGGAATAGTTTTCCTTCATTTTTCCAGTTTTACACATAATTGACATATAAAACTGTGAAAGTTTAAGCATACAACCTGGTGATTTCATATACATACATGTTGGGAAATGATCACCACGATAGGTTATTGAATACACCCATCACTTCACAAAGTTGTCATTTTTTTTTCCTTTAAGAACATTTATGATGTACTCTGTTAACAACATTCAAGTATACAACACAATACAGTTAACCATAATGACCATATTGTACATTAAGTTTCCAGAACTTATTCATCTCACAACTGAAGGTTTGTAGGCTTTCACAAGCATCTTCTCATTTCCCCAAACCCCAGCCACAGGCAAACATCAACCTACTCTCTGTTTCTATGAGTTCGTATTTTTGTATTTCACATATAAGTTAGATCATACAGTATTTGTCTTTCTCTTTCTATTTCACTTAGCATAATGTCCTTGGGGTCCATCCATGTTTTAGCAAAAGACAGGATGTCTTCCTTTTTTATTGGTGAATCCCATTGTATAGGTAGGCCATCATTATTATGGATACTAGGCTGTTTCCATGTCTTGACTATTGGGAATAATGCTGCACTGAGCATGTGGGCACATATATCTGAGATATCCTCAATGATGTGGGAATTAAGCCATGGCATCCATAAACAGCCAATGGTGAGGGAAGAAATCAATTTAAAAATCTTGAACCAAATGAAAATGGAAACAAAATCTATCAAAACTTATGAGATGTTACAAAAGCAGCTCTAGAGGGAATTTATAGCAAAGAATACCTACATTGAGAAAAATAAGAGACCTTAACTAAAAATCCTCACTTTTTCCTTGCCATTTTTTATTATATTCAATCAGCCAGCATATAGTGCATCATAAGTTTTTGATGTAGTGTTTAATGATTCATTAGTTCCTCACTTTATGGTACAAGACCTAGAAAAAGAACAAAATAAGTCCCAAGCAGCAGAGGAAAAGAAATAGCAAATATTAGAGGAAACATAAATGATATATAGACCAGAAAATAATAGAAAAGATTGGGGCGCCTGGGTGGCACAGCGGTTAAGCATCTGCCTTCGGCTCAGGGCGTGGTCCCGGCCTTATGGGATCGAGCCCCACATCAGGGTCCTCTGCTATGAGCCGGCTTCTTCCTCTCCCACTCCCCCTGCTTGTGTTCCCTCTCTCACTGGCTTCTCTATCTCTGTCAAATAAATAAATAAAATCTTTAAAAGAAAAAGAAAAGAAAAGAATAGAAAAGATTAACAAAGCTAGGAACCAATTTTTTTGAAAAGCTAAACAAAATTGGAAAAACTTTAGTTAGAGCAAAGAACAGGATTGGGGGAGAGGACACAAATAAATAAAATCAGCAGAAAAAGATGATACCTGGCAAACAATACCATAGAAATACAAAGAATCATAGGAGACCACTATGGACAATTTCTCTCGAAAAAAAAGGACAACCTAGAAAAAAATGGATAAATCCCTAGAAACATACAACCTACCATGACTATATCAGGAAGAAACAGGAAATATGAACAAACCAATAATGAATAAGCCTGTTAAATCAATAATCAAAAATCTCCCAGTAAAGGAAAGCCCAAGATGTGAAAGCTCCACAGGTGAATTCTATTAATCATTTAAAGAAGAATGAATGACAATCCTTCTCAAACCCTTCCAGAAACTTAAAGAGGAGGGCACATTCTCAACCTCATTTTACAAGGCCAGCATCACCCTGATACCAAAGACAGAAAAATTCAGTACAATAAATATTAAATAAATAAATACATACATACATAAATACATAAATAAATAAAAATACTAGAAAGAAAGAAAATCATAGACCAATATTCCTCATTAACAAAGGCACAAATTTTTTCAAATAATATTAACAAACTAAATTAAAGAGCACATTGAAGGGATTATATGCCATGATCAAGTGGAATTTATCTCTGGGATACAAGGATGGTTCAGCACAAGCAAATCAATAAAAGTGATACATCACATTAAAAGAATGAAATATAACAATCATATGATCCTCCCAATACATGCAGAAAAAGCTGTTGACAAACTGAAACATATTTTCATGATTTAAAAAAAAAACCTTCAAAAAGGTAGATATATTGGGGCACCTGGGTAGCGCAGTCGTTAAGCGTCTGCCTTCGGCTCAGGGCGTGATCCCGGTGTTTCGGGATCGAGTCCCACATCGGGCTCCTTGGCTGGGAGCCTGCTTCTTCCTCTCCCTCTCCCCTGCTGTGTTCCCTCTTGCTGTCTGTCTCTCTGTCACATAAATAAATAAAATCTTTAAAAAAAAAATAAACTTTCTTAAAAAAAAAAGATAGATATAGGAAGAACATACCTCATCGTAAAAGAAGACCATATATGATAAACCTACAATAATATCATTCTCAGGGGTGAAAAGTTAGAAAAATTTTTCTCCGAGAACAGGAGCAAGAAAAGGGTGTCCACTCTCATCACTCTTATTCAACGTAATACTGTGGGTCCTAGCTACAGCAGTTCTGATGGGTGTTGCTGAGGCCTATCTTGCTGTCACAATAAGAACCCAAGGGCTGGTGCAGCCACTACAGAGGCTCTGGCCAGGGAAGCGTCTTTGGGAATGCCCACAAACACAGGGGTGCAGGGGGTGCCCAGGATTTCCTAGCCTGAGCATCCCTGTCGGTAGCCTGAGACATAGACAGAACAGCCTTAGAGTCCACATTACCAGAAAGAGGAATGAAGGTAGTGATGTAAAGAGATTGACAGACTTAAGGTGAAAAGTGTGATTTTGTATTTTCATCTACAATAAAGTTATATAAGGGCTTAGTGGCCAAGTGTAGTTTCTTCCTTATGAAGAATGCCATTAATTTTTCCACAGAGCTGGAACAAATAATCCTAAAATTTATATGGAACCAGAAAAGACCCTTAATAGCCAAAGGAGTGTTGAAAAAGAAAAACAAAACTAGTGGCATCACAATGCCTGACTTTAAGCTATCTTACAAAGCTATAATCATCAGGAGAGTATGGTACTGGCACAAAAACAGACACATAGGTCGATGGAACAGAGCACAGAACCCAGATATGGACCCTCAACACCATGGTCAACTAATCTTTGACAAAGCAGAAAAGACTATCCAAGAGAAAAAAAGAGTCTTTTCAACAAAGGGTGCTAGGAAAATTGGACAGCCCCATGCAGAATGAAACTAAACCATCCTCTTACACCATACACAAAGATAAACTCAAAATGGATGACAGACCTAAATGTGATTATAGGAATCCATGAAAATCCTAGAGGAGAACACAGGCAATAACCTCTTAGACCTCAGCTGTGGCATGTCTTATTAGACTTGTAGCTGGAGGCAAGGGAAACAAAGTAAAAAAATGAATTATTGGGACTTCATCAAGATAAAAAGCTTTTTTTAAAAAAGATTGTATATTTTTATTTGACAGAGAGAGAGATAACCAGAGAGAGAGAAGGAACACAAGCAGGGGGAGTGGGAGAGGAAGAAGCAGGCTCCCAGTGGAGGAGCCTGACGTGGGGCTCAATCCCAGAACGCTGGAATCACCCCCTGAGCCAAAGGCAGACGCCTAACAACTGAGCCACCCAGGTGCCCCAAGATAAAAAGCTTTTGCACAGCAAAGGAAACAGTCAATAAAACCAAAAGAAAACCAACAGAATGGGAGAAGATATTTGCAAATGACATATCAGATAAAGGGCTAGTATCCAAAGTCTATCTGTAAAGAGCAGATCAAACTCAACACCCAAAGAACAAATAATACAGTCAAGAAATGGGCAGAAGACAAGGACAGACATTTCTCCAAAGAAGACATAAAAATGGCCAACAGACACATGAAAAAATGCTCCACATCACTTGGCATAAGGGAAATACAAATCAAAACCACAATGAAATACCACCCCACATGGGTCACAATGGCTAAACTTAACAAGTCAGGAAACAGCAGATGTTTGCAAGGATGTGGAGAACAGGGAACCCTGTTACACTGTTAGTGAGAATGCAAGCTGGTGCAGCCACTCGGGAAAACAACACGGGGATTCCTCGAAAAATTGAAAATAGGGCTACCCCACAACCCAGCAATTGCACTACTGGGTATATACCACAAAGATACAAACGTAGTGATCTGAAGGGGCACATGCATCACGATGTTAACAGCAGCATTGTCCACAAGAGCCAAACTATGGGGAGAGCCCAGATGTCCATTGACAGCTAAATGGATAAAGAAGATGTGACATATATACATACACACAATGAAATACTACTCAGCCATCAAAAAAGGAAATCTTGCCATTTGCAACAACATGGATGGAACTAGATGGTATTACGCCAAGTGAAATAAGTCAATCAGAGAAAGGCAATTATCATAGGATCTCACTGATATGTGGAATATAAGAAACAAAACAGAGGATCATAGGAGTAGAAAGGAAAAAATAAAACAAGATGAAACCAGAGAGGGAGACAAACCATAAGAGAGTCTTACTCATAGGAAACAAACTGAGGGTTCCTGGAGGAGAGGGAGGTGGGGGCATGGAGTAACTAGGTGATGGACATTGGGGAGGGTATGTGTTGTAATGAGCACTGGTATTAAATAAGACTGATGAACCACTGACCTCTACCTCTGAAACCAATAATACCTTATAAGTTAATTAATTGAATTTATATTTTTGGGGGGCACCTTGGTGGCTCAGTCGTTAAGCGTCTGCCTTCAGCTCAGGGCGTGACCCCGGCCTTCTGGGATCGAGCCCCACATCAGGCTCCTCCGCTGGAAACCTGCTTCTTCCTCTCCCACTCCCCCTGCTTGTGTTCCCTCTCTCCCTGGCTGTCTCTCTCTGTCGAATAAATAAATAAAATCTTTTAAAAAAAGAATTTATACTTTTCTATTATTATGTTATGTCACCATACAGTACATCATTAGTTTTTGCTGTAGTGTTCCAAATAAATAAGTAAATAAAAAGACTCTGAAAAAAGACTTGGTTTTTTTTTAAATAACTTTTACAGTTTGAGTGTGGCTAACACACAATGTGACATTACTTTTGGGTGTACAAAACAGTGATTCAACAAGTTTAAACGTTACATCATACTCACAACGTGTGGAGCTGCCATCTGTCACCACCACACAATGCTGTGACAATATCACTGACTATATTCCCCACGCTGTGCCTTTTATTCCTGTGACTCATTCATTCCTTAAATGGAAGCCTGTATCCCCCACTGCCCTTCACCACCCTGCTTTTCATTTGTTCATTTATTGTTTTAAAAATCACCACCAAGATAGTCTTACTTCCAACCAATTACACAGACAGTGATACAATGTAAGCTGTTGATATCAGATTGTCTTTCCCCTAAAAATGTAAAACTGCATGCAAATTCCAGAAGTTAAGTCTTCTATGAGCATGTAATCATGGGTCTCCATTTTAATAGGATCATTTTGTGTACAGTTTGTAAAGAAACAAAAAATCAATTCCAAACCTTTGAAGGAAAACGTGGGGAGAAAGATCAAATAAGCTACTTTTCTAAATGATATAAAATGCAAAACTTTTATAATAAGAAAGTCATGTTTCGCATTTTGGACTTAAGCATGTTTGTTATTTGTACTTGGACCACCAACCAAATTTTCTAAATGTTAAAATATTCTCCCAAATCATAGGGCTCGAGCTGCCCATCCTCCTCAGGTGGTTGACAGATTTAGTAAAGAGATGGAAAGACCTTAGCAGAGATTCCTCCTCTTGATAATGAGTGGTTATCACTGGTGACGAGATTTGGCTGAGTTTTTTCTTCTCCCCAATGTCCCCATCGCTTCCCCACCTTTGGGTTCCCAAGTCCACAGCCTTATTTCTGTTCCTGCTTGGCTCTCTACCTACCAAAGACTGGCGCCCTCTAGCCAATATTCACATTTACTCAGAGAGATCTTTCTATTTTGCAGTTAAGTCCAATTCCCTATCATAACCCCTTCCCAGTGACTCCCTGCTGGAGACTGAAATCCAAATTCCACAGCTTCCAACACTTGGCTTGCCCCCCCGGCCCACCCACCAGGTTCCCACTCATGCCACCTTGCCCACATCGATGTCACAAACACTGAACTTGAGTTGTAGCTTCACCTGAAGAGGAAGGCTCCAGGCTCAGAGCCTCCATACACCTGCTGCCCTCTGCTTGGAGTCATCACTGGTCTAGTTGGGATTATATATCTGTCTATCTTCAAAATCTCATCACATCTTTCAGACTGCAAGGAGTGATTGACTTCACAAATCTTTGTGGATTTTGTTTGTTTTTTTAACATTCCTGCAGAAAAAGCACTTTCTCTTGCAATAAGATAGATGTAGGGGTTACCACTGTGTAACTTTTCTTCATTCTAGGTATGTTTCCTTGCTAGACTGTGAGTGCATGTGACCGCCCTTTACTCCCAGACACAGTTTCATTGGGAATACTATGAATAAGTACATTGAGTCATACATTTGAACAAATTAACTCAGTCTAACTGAGACAAATACCATATGATTACACTCATATGTGGAATTAAAGAAACAAAACAGACGAACATGGGGAAGGGAAGGAAAAATAAAACAAGATGAAAATTCTCTCTGCTCAGTGGGGAACCTACTTCTCCTTCTCCCTCTGCCTGCCTCTCTGCCTACTTATTCTCTGTGTGTGTGTGTCAAATTAATTAATTAATAAAATAAAATAAAATACATGAAAATTGACAGGGAGGCAAACCATAAGAGATGCCGAACTCTGGGGGTTCCTGGAGGGGAGGAGGGTGGGGGCAGGGATAATTGTGTTATGGGCATTAAGGAAGGCACTTGATGTAATGAGCACTGGGTGTTATATGCAACTCATGAGTCACTACATTCTACCTCCGAAACTAATTTTATAAAATTGTGTAATTGGCTTAAGCTTAAATTGGTATTGAGACAGGAGAATGATAAAACATAAATCTTATAAAATAAAAATCTGTTTTATTATAAAAGAGGAATCAAAACCTATGGGGGGTGCCTGGGAGGCTCAGTGAGCTAGGCAACCAACTGTTGATCTCAGCTCAGGTCTTGATCTCAGAGTTGTGAATTCAAACCCTGCCTTAGGATCCGCACTGGGCATGGAGGCTACTAAAAACAAAGAAAAAACCCACCAAATTTCTTTTCTTTTTTTTTTCTTTTATTTTTTTAGTGATTTTTTTTATTATATTATGTTAATCACCATACAGTACATCCCCGGATTCCGATGTAAAGTTCGATGCT
>NC_048221.1:10689924-10696604 GCF_002007445.2 Ailuropoda melanoleuca
CTGCAAGCATTATTCTCAATGGGGAAAAGCTGGAAGCCTTTCCCTTAAGATCAGGAACACAACAAGGATGCTAACTCTCGCCACTATTATTCAACATAGTACAAGACAAAATGTNAAAAGGGATCAAAGGTATCCAAATCGGCAAAGAAGAAGTCAAAATGTCTCTCTTTGCAGATGACATGATACTCTATATGGAAAACCCAAAGGAATCCACTCCCAAACTATTGGAAGTTATAGAACAATTCAGTAAGGTGGCAGGATACAAAATCAATGCCCAGAAATCAGTTGCGTTTCTATACACGAATAACGAGACTGAAGAAAGAGAAATTAGGGAATCCATCCCATTTACAATAGCACCAAAAACCATACCTTACCTTGAAATTAACTTAACCAGAGACGTAAAGGACCTATATTCTAGAAACTATAGATCACTCTTGAAAGATATTGAGGAAGACATAAAAAAGATGGAAAAATATTCCATGCTCATGGATTGGAAGAATTAACATAGTTAAAATGTCCAAATTTCTTTTCTAACTCAAAAGCTTTCATTAAATCAACACATTTTTATTTTCTGGTCCTGATGTATTTAACCACCTACCCATCGGTTTTTCACTCAACAAATATTCGCTGAGCATAAACTCCATCCTGAGAAATGTACTAGGCACTGTAGTCTCAAAGACAGGGAAGAGACAGTTCTGAAATTCAAGGAGTCTATATTGTGGATGAATAGAGAAATTTAGTAACGTTGACGTCACTGGAAGGAAAGTGAATCAGATCAGGATAAAAAAGGAGGGGAGGGGCGCCTGTGTGGCACAGCGGTTAAGCATCTGCCTTCAGCTCAGGGCGTGATCCCGGCGTTATGGGATTGAGCCCCACGTCAGTCTCTTCTGCTATGAGCCTGCTTCTTCCTCTCCTACTCCCCCTGCTTGTGTTCCCTCTCTCGCTGGCTGTCTCTATTTCTGTCGAATAAATAAATAAAATCTTTAAAAAAAAAAAAAGGAGGGGAATCAAATCTTTGAATTGGTTTTATCCAGGTGACCTGAGAAAACATCTATGTAAATGAGTTTAGGGGACATTTTCAAAATAGGCACACATCCCACCACTCTGAGGATAGATAATAAGTACATGAGATTTGATGTATTTTTTTAAGAAGTCCAAACCATTACCAAAGATTACTGAGAAAATACCAGCTTATATACATACCAAGTGAAAGCGATTGGTTATAAAGTGAAAAAGGTAACCCAAGATATACCCTGAAGAAAAATAGAGAAGACAAGGAAGACCCAAGAATAGAACTGATTTAAAATGTGTACACCTGGGGGAAAAATAAAAATAGTGGATGAAGAAAGCCAGGACCTCTGGGCCTCCATATTGTGTGCCCAGCTACTCAGGAGAGTCCTGTGATGGTCCTGATGCTGAGAGGCACCACCCTGCTCAGGGCCCCCTTCATGTCCCTGTTCCTCAAGCTGTAGATGAAGGGGTTCAGCATGGGGGTGACAATGGTGTACATCACCGAGGCCACCAGACTCGTCCTAGTGGATGAAGTTGCTGCAGAACTGAGGTATTCCCCAAGGCTTGTGCCATAGAACAAGGAGACCACTGAGAGGTGAGACCCACACGTGGAAAAGGCTTTGTACTTGCCCCTGGCTGATGAAATTCTCAGGATGGAGGAGAAAATCTGAGAATAAGAAAAGAGGATTCCAGAGAGAGGAAGAACACCTAGGACAATAACCACAAAATACACCACTACGTTATTAATGAAGGTGTCAGAACAGGCGAGCTTCAGGACTTCAGGAAGATCACAAAAAAAGTGTGGGATGTCCATGTTTGTGCAGAAGGACAGCCTCAAAAGAGTTAAGGTCTCAAGCAGGGAGCCCATGACACTTATGCACCAGGACCCCAAGGCCAGCAGCCCACAGAGCTGGGGGTTCATGATGACCGAGTAGTGCAGGGGGTGACAGATGGCCACAAAGCGGTCATAGGCCATCACAGTCAGGACTAAATTGTCCAGGCATCCAAACACAAAGAAAAAAAATGTCTGGCTGAGGCATCCTGCATATGTGATAACTTTACTCTGAGTCTGGATGTTCCACAGCATCTTGGGGACGGTGGTGGAGGTGAAACAGATGTCTACAAAGGACAGGTTGGCCAGAAAGAAGTACATGGGGGTGTGGAGGCGGGGGTCTGAGCAGATGGCCAGGATAATGAGCAGGTTCCCAGTGAACGTGACCAAGTATACGCACAGGAACAGCCCAAAGAGCATGAACTGAGTCTCCGACTTTGCTGAAAACCCCAGGAGGAGAAATTCTGCAGCATGTGTTTGATTTGCTGATTCCATGGGGATGAAATAACTAGCAGGAAAGGGGGGAAAAAATCAGCATTCAATGACCGTCACAGTGATAGCACAGAAATGTGATTGCCTTTAATTTCCAGTGAATGGATTAATAAAGTACTTCCCTGTTACAATTGCCTCAGTTGGGGAATTTAGGATGCTTCCATCCTTCCCTCTGTTGCCACTACCATCTGGAAGTGTCATCCTAGTTCCAAAGCAGTCGTGCCCTTTATAGCCCGGCTACTCAGAGTGCGGTCCACGGACCAGCAGGAGCAGCCTTGCCCAGAGCTGCTTTGAATGCACAGCCCCAGGCCACATTCAGACTTGCTGAATCACAATCCACATGGTGACAAGATCATGGGGGATTCCCCTGCTTGATCATGACTGACTTGTGCTGGTCTAGAATGTTTGTGCCTCCCAGTCCTTCACCTTTTATCTTCTAACATTTATTTTCCACTATGCCTTCCCTCAAACCTCACTTCATATGTATGTAAAAAATAGGCGCTCGATAATTACGGCATTTTTATGCCATGTATGTGGAGTTAAAAATTTTCATACATTGATATTAATTATTCTAAACACTGTGTATGAATCCTGTATTTACTTTTTCAATGCAAATACTGATAACTTATGTTCTTTGCATTGTTTACATGACCAGATTACATTATTTTGCATGTTCCTTTTGTGATAATCTGTTCTTTGTCATTGGAAGGTCTGCCAGCCACTGTGCCTTCTTTCTTTCATTTTTGAGTAGAATTTCTTTAAATATCACTTCTAGAAGTAAAAAAGCACCACATAACATGTTGACGTTATACTTGGACATGTTTTGTTTTTAAGAGCAGGATTCCAAATGCTGCCTATTTCATGACTCCACGTCAAGGCTCTTCTCACTCTGCAGGGCTGCGCCAGCCAGTGCTTAACAAATAAGAGGAAAGGCTAATGTTGGAATAAAGCAGAACCCAAGAGGTGAGCAGACATAGGGGAGGGTTGTTGGTTCCTGCTGCAGGAGGTGAGAGTCCCTGCAATGATGTTCTGAGAAGAGAAGATAGAAGAGCTGAGAAGGAGTGAGGAGCAAGAATCCTCACTGGACATGAAATGTGCAGGACTTGAAATCAATCCTATTGCACTATCTCATCAACCTGTTTACCCAGAACACATGGTTAATTAAAGCTTTCCTTCCCTCCACACCATTTTCCCAGAGTACTTACTGGACTGTTCTAGCTTTCCCTGATGCCTCACTCAATGGCTCTACAGGTCCTTCCTTCCAAAGACAATTGATGCAGAAAGGACAGGAAATGGGGGACTGGCAATGGTTCTTTGGAATAACCGGACATCTCAGAGAAGCATGGAGAGGATGCCTTTAGCCTGTGGCTGATGAGAAGGTGAGCCCTGCCAGGGGGATTCAGAGGCTAAATGCTCAGAGCCTCTTATTAAATAAATTCCCTTCATGTTGCTCAATTCTCTAAGCAATTCTGCTCTCCTGAAGCCAAGGGACCATAAATAAAGGAAAATTTTCTGCCACATCAGTCCCTTGTGTCCACCTCGGGAGCCAGGTGCATATTCCTTTTCTACCAATGAGTCTGTCTCCCCTGTTAACGGACATCTCTCCAATGTATATAACCACTCATGCAGGCACATCAGGAAGACCACCCTGTGGGCCTCTGAGCTGCAGCAAGTGACAGTCTCCAGTGTCTCACTCAGAGGTATAGCTATGTCACCTGACCACATCCGTCCCAACTAGGATCCTCCCTGGAACTTCATCCTGACTTCTATTTTGAAAACCTCAGAGAGATTCTGAAAAAAAAAATGCATGTATCATTGCATTTGGTGGGTGATAAATTTTTTGGCTACAGAGCTAGAGTTTCCTTTATACATGTTCTCCAAATCTAGTTATTCAGGTTTTTCCTCTGGGGTAAAGGCATTCACATCTTTAAACACAGGTACATTTTTCTTGCTATATACCCAGCTAGGCTACTCAGAGCATTCTTTTCCAATGGGAAAGAGTACTTTGTGGGTTTTTTGTTTGTTTGTTTATTTGAGCATAGTGGACACACAATGGTACATCAATTTCAGGTGTACAGCATAGCGACTTGACAAGTTTATTCACTATGCTATGTGCACCGCGAGTGCAGCTACCATCAGTCCCAATACATCGCTATTACAATATCTTTGACTGTATTCCTTACACTGTGCCTTTTATTCTCATGGCTTATTCATTCCATAACTGGAACTCTGTACTTCCCTCTCCCCTTCACCGACTCTGCCCATCCCCCACACTCCTCCTGTCTAAAAAACATCTGTTTGTTCTCTTTATTTTTATAATAATTTTTTATTATATTATGTTAGTCACTGTACAGTACATCCCTAGTTTTTGTTGTAAAGTTCCATGATTCATTACTTGCATATAACACCCAGGGCACCATGCAATACATGCCCTCCTTAATACCCATTTATAGGTCTGATTCTGCTTTTTGCTCACTCATTTTTTAGATTCTACTTATGAGTGCAATCATACGGTAATTGTATTTCTCAGTCTGATGTATGTCACTTATCATAATATTTTCTAGGTCCATAAATTTTATCTCAGATGGCAGAATCTCATCTTTTTTATGGCTGAGAAATATTTGTGTGTGTGTGTGTGTGTGTGTGTGAGTACCACATTTTCCTTATCCATTTGTTATGATAGATACTTAGGTTGCTTCCGTATCTTAGCTATTGTAAACAATGCAGCAGTAAACATAGGGGTGCGTGTATTTTGTCAAATTCGTGTTTTGTTTTCTTTGATAATAGTAATGGAATTATTGGATCATATGGTAGTTTCTATTTTTAAGTTTTTGAGGAAACTTCGTATTGTTTTACACAGTGGCTCTACCAGTTTGCATTCCTTCCAACAGTGTGTAAGGGCTCTTTTTCCTCCACATCCTCACCAATAATTGTTGATTTTTCTGTTTCTGATTTTAGCCATTCTGACAGGTGTGAGGTGGTATCTAATTGTGGTTTCCATTTGCATTTCCTTGATGATGTTGAGCACCTTTTCATGTGTCTGCTGGCTATCTCTATGTCTTCTTTAAAGAAATGTCTACTCAGATTCTCTGCTCATTTTTAATTAGACTACTTGTTTTTTTTTGTTGTTGTTGTTGTTGAGTTGTAGGAGTTCTTTATGTATATTAGATATTAACCCCTTATCAGATATATTATATCTGATCAAATGTCTTCTCCCATTCAGTAGGTTTTTCTTTTTGTGTTATTGATTATTTCCTTTACTGTATAAAATCTTTTAATTTTGATGTTGTCCCAAAAGTTTGTTTCTGCTTTTGTTTCCCTAACCTTAGGAGACTTATCTAGAAAAATGTTGCTACAGCTGAGGTCAGAGAAATTGCTGCCTATGTTCTCTCTAGGATTTTTATGGTTTCAGGTCTCCCATTTAGGTCTTTAATCCATCTTGAGTTTATTTTTGTGTATGTAATTTGAGAATGTTCCAGTTTCAACCTTTTACATGTAGCTATCCAGTTTTCCCATCATCATTTATTGAAAAGATTCTCTTTTCCCCCATATTTTTGCCTCTTTTGTCATAGATTAACTGACCATATAATCATGGATTTATTTCTGGGGTCTCTAGGCTACTCCATTGATGTATGTGTCTATTTTTGTGCCAGTACCATACTGTTTTGATTATTAGAGCTTTGTACGATATCTTGAAAACCGGTATTGTGGTAACTCCAGCTCTGTTTTTCTTTCTCAGGATTGCTTGGCTATTCAGGGTTTTCTGTAGTTCCATACAAATCTTAGTATTATTTGTTCTTGTTTTGTGAAAACCACTCATGGTATTTTGATAGAGAGTACATTAAATCTATAGATTGCTTTGGGTAATATGGACATTTTCACAATATTAATTCTTCCAATCCATGACCATGTTTTTTCTTTCCATTTATTTGTGTCATCACCAATTCCTTTCATTGGTGTTTTATAGTTTTGAAGTACAGGTCTTTTTTACCTCTTTGGTTAAATTTATTCCTAAGTATTTTACTCTTTTTGCTGCAATTGTAATNTCCTAAGTATTTTACTCTTTTTGCTGCAATTGTAATTTTTTTTGATTTTTACTCAAAACACGTTTTTCTTCTACTTCATTGTTAGTGCATAAAAATGTTACTGAGCGCTGAATATTGATTTTGTATCTTGCACTTTCCTGAATTTGTTTATGACTTCTAGGAGATTTTAGGATTTTTTATGTATAAAATCATGTCATCTGCAAATAGTGACAATTTAACTTATTTTTTCCATTATGGATGTCCCATATTCCTTTTTCTTGTCTGATTGCTGTGGGTAGGTCTTCCAGTACTATGTTGAA
>NC_048221.1:10696704-10776507 GCF_002007445.2 Ailuropoda melanoleuca
TTACTCTATGTTGGCTAAATGAACTTAATAAAAAATAAATAAAAATAGAATAAATTAATTAATTAAAATAAATTAAAATAAAATAATTTGTAAAAGTCTTTCATTATTTCATTTTTAAAAGTCCCCTTATGGGGACACCTGCGTGTCTCAGTTGGTTAAGTGTTTGCCTTCAGCTCAGGTCACGATCCCAGAATGCTGGGATCAAGCCTGCCTCTTCCTCTCCTCCCCACACATGTTGCTCATCTCCCTTGTGCTCTCGGTTGCTATCTTTGTCTCTTTCTCTCAAATAAATAAATAAATAATCTTTTTAAAGATATCCCCTTATATATACACTGTATATGTTCTGTTGTGAATCGCAGGTTTATTCCCTTTGCACATTTTTCTAGAGGGATATTCAATCAGTAAAATGTCCTGACGCCTTAAAAATACCACTCCTTTCTTGTTTGGATGAACTATGTTTTTTTCTGCCTTGTTATTTATTATGGGCATCAAGGGAGGTGAACTGGGGCTGGAATGTTGCCAGAACCAGGGAAGCTTTCTTCTCATCAGTCTCTCAGGGACTGTCTGAGCTTATTAGATCTCCTTCGTCCCTTGTGTCCATTTCCTTCCACTCTGTGTTTTTAGAACTGTGGTGTTTTTTTTTTAAAGATTTTATTTATTTATTTGACAGAGATAGAGACAGCCAGCGAGAGCGGGAACACAAGCAGGGGGAGTGGGAGAGGAAGAAGCAGGCTCATAGCAGAGGAGCCTGATGTGGGGCTCGATCCTACAACGCCGGAATCACGCCCTGAGCTGAAGGCAGACGCTTAACTGCTGTGCCACCCAGGCGCCCCTGTGTTNATGTTGCCAGAACCAGGGAAGCTTTCTTCTCATCAGTCTCTCAGGGACTGTCTGAGCTTATTAGATCTCCTTTGTCCCTTGAGTCCATTTCCTTCCACTCTGTGTTTTTAGAACTGTGTTTTTTTTATGTTTCTTTAGATACAGGACACAAGATGATCATATTAAAATGGAGACCCGTGTTTCCATGTCCTTGGAAGTCTTACTCACTAGAATTTAAGTACTATTTACACATTTTTCTAGGTAAAGGTAATCTGATGTTGACAGCTTGCCTTGTACCATTTCTTTCAGCATTACTGTGGCTGAGAGACAGAAAAGCATGATAGTAACACAGTGCCAGGAGGTCAGAGTGCACAGTGTGTGTGTGGGTGCATGTGTGTGTGTGTCTTACTGTGTGTGTGTGTGTGTGTGTGTATGTGTGTACCTGTGTGTTGTGGGGCATAAGCAGTCCTCAGGGCAATGGTACCCAAGTTCATATACTCCAATTTGTGATCTTTAAATGCCAGACTGTCCACCAACAAATGGAAATAAGGAAGGGATCTATATTCACAGAGCACCTTGGAACAGAATTAATAAGATGCAAAGAACACCATGTGAAGGAAGGACTCCCTGTGTCTTGAAGTCCCATCAGTGGCAGGAAAGTCCCCTCGGTCCTCAACATTCTCTGCCACCACCTCTCCTCTCTCTTCCCTCTTGCTCATTCCCTCACCACACTGACTGCATGTTGAGATCTGCAGATCTGCAGTAAGTGCCTTCTGCAGGGCACTTCTGCAGGGGATATGTATAAGATATACATATATCTTCTTTCTCCATCATTGGACCCTATAGACTTTTATTTTTTTCTCCAAGTTTTTAATTAAATTCCAGTTAGTTAACATACAGAGTAATATTAGCTTCAGAGTAGAATTTAGTGATTCGACACTTCCATACAACACCTGGTGCTCATCACAAGTGCCCTCCTTCATTTCCATCATATTTTTTACCCATCCCCCCACCCAGCTCCCTCCAGCAACCCTCAGTTTGTTCTCCATTGATAAGAGTCTGTTTCCTGGTTTGCCTCTCTTATTTTTCTCCCACTGTGTTCTTTGTTTTCTTTCTTAAACTCCACACACGAGTGAAGTCATATGGTATTCATCTTTCTCTGACTTATTTCACTTAGCATAATACACTCTAGCACCATCCACATCATTGCAAATGGCAAGAATCATTCCTTTTGATGGCTGAGGATTATTCCAGTGTGTGTATGTATATATACCAAACTCCTTTATCCATTCATCCCTTGGTGGACATTTGGGCTTTCTCCTACTTTTCCTGTTATAGACATTGCTGCTATAATGCTTGGGGTACATGTAACCCTTTGAATTAGTATTTTTGGATCCTTTGGGTAAATACGTAATACTGCAACCTATGGAATGGGAAAAGATATTCGCAAATGACATATCTGATAAATGGTTAGTAACCAAAATCTATAAAGAACTTATCAAACTCAACACCCAAAAAACAAATAATCCAGTTAAGAAATGAACAGAAGACATGAATAGACACTTTTCCAAAGAACACATACAGATGGCCAACAGATGCATGTAAAGAAGCTCAACATCACTCATCCTCAGGGAAATACAAATCAAAACTACAATGAGATACCACCTCACACCTGTCAGAATAGCCAAAATCAACAAGGCAAGAAACAACAGATGTTGGCGAGGATGTGGAGGAAGAAGAACCCTCTTGCCCTGTTGGTGGGAATGAAAACTGGTGCAGGTGTTCTGGAAACCAGTATGGAGGTTACTCAAACAGTTAAAAATAGAATAACCCTACAATCCAACAATTGCATTGCTACGTATTTACCCACAGAATACAAAAATACTAATTTAAACGGATGCATGCACTCCAAAGTTTATAGCAGCATTATCTACAATACCCAAACTGTGAAAACTACCCAAGTGTCTATACACTGATGAATGGATAAATAATTGGTATGAATATACGATGGAATATTATTCAATCATCAAAAAGAATGAAATCTTGTTTTTTACAATGACATGTATGGAGCTAGACAGTATTGTGCTAAGTGAAATAACTTGATCAGAGAAAGACAAATACCATATGATTTCACACACATGTGGAAATTAAGAAACAAAACTAAGGAACCTATCAGGGAAAAAGAGAGAGAGAGAGACAAACCAAGAAACCGACTCTGAATTACACACAACAAACAGATGGTTGCCAGAAGGGAGTTGAGTGAGAGGATGGGGGAAACAGGTGGTGGGATTAAAGGAGGGCACTTGTCCTGATGAGCACTGGGTGCTGTATGGAAGTGTTGAATCACTATATTTTCCACCAGAAACTAGTATTACACTGTAGGTTAACTAACTGGTTTTTAAATAAAAATTTTAAATGAAAAAGAATTTTAAAAATGATAAAAGAATAAATAGTCCATTTGCTTGAAAATTTATCATGTTCTTTCTCTCTTTCCTAGTGGTCATCTCTAACACATGGTACTACAAAATGATACATGAATATCAGAGTGTCTTCTTCAGGGATTTTCAGAGGACTCAGAACTGCAGCCGCTCATATTTGGGCTTTTCCTCTCCATGTACCTGATCACTGTGTTTGGGAATCTACTCATCATCCTGGCCATCACCTCAAACTCCCACCTCCATATACCCATGTACTTCTTCCTCACCAACCTGTCCTTTGTAGACATCTCTTTCACCTCCACCACCATCCTGAAGAAGCTGTGGAACTTCCAGACTCATAGCAAGATCATTAACTATGCAGACGACCTCATCCAGATGTATTTTTTCCTACTCTGTGCAGAGTTGGATGACATTATCCTATCATCAATGAGCTATGACTGCTTCATGGCCATCTGTCACCCCTTGCAATACACAGTTATCATGAACCCCCAGCTTTGTGGACTGCTGGCTCTAGTGTCCTGGTTCATAAGTGTTCTCAATTCCTTGTTACATAGCTTAATGCTGTTGCTGCTGTCCTTCTATACAGGGATGGAAATGCCTCGTTTTTTTGCGAACTCAATCAGGTAGTTGGGCATGCAACTTTGCTGCTGGGTGGTGCTACCCTGGCTGGGGTCCTTTACTCTTACTCTAAGATAGTTTCCTCCATATGTGGGATCTCATCAGCTCAGGGGAAGTGTATATATATATATATATATATATATATATATATATATATAATCTTCATTGCTTAATTTATTGGCATATAGTTGTTGATAATAGTTTCTAATGATTGTTTCTATTTCCTTGGTGTTAGCCGTGATCTCTCCCCTTTCATTCAAAATTTTATTAATTTGAGTCCTTATCTATTCTTTTGAATAAGCCTGGCCAGTGGCTTATCGATCTTATTAATTCTTTCAAAGAACCAGTTTCTAGTTTTGTTGATCTGCTCTACCATGCTCCTGGTTTCTAATTCATTGATCTCTGCTCTAATCTTAATCAATTGTCTTTTCGTGCGTGGCTTAGGCCTGTTCTTTTGTTCCATCTCTATTGTCTTAAGGTTTGAGCATAAGGACTGCATTTTAGATTTTTCTATTCTTTTGAGTGAGGCTTGGATGGCTATGTATTTCCCCCTTACAACCACCTTTGCTGTGTCCTATAGTTTTTGGACTGATGTGTTTTCGTTCTCATTGGTTTCCATAAATTGCTTAAGTTAATTTCCCAGTTTACCCAATCATTCTTGAGCAGGATAGTTCTTAGTTTCCAAGTGTTTGAGTTTTTCCAAATTTTTCCTTGTGATTGAGTTCCAGTTTCAAAGCATTGTGGTCTGAGAATATGCAGGGAATAATCTCAGTCTTTTGGTATCGGTTGAGACATGTTTTGTGACCCAGTATATGGTCTATTCTAGAGACAGGTCCATGTGCATTCAAAAAGAACAAGTATTCTATTGTTTTAGGGTGTAGTGTTCTGTATATATCTATGAGGTCCATCGGGTTCATTGTGTCACTCGAAGCTCTTGTCTCTTTGTTGATTTTCTGCTTAGATCATCTGTCTATTGCTGAGAGTGGATGTTGAGGTCCCCTACTATTAATGTATTGTTATCTATATGTCTCTTTATTCTGAATAAGTGTTGGCTTAGGTAGTTGGCTACTCCCCTGTTGGGGGCAGAGATATTTATAATTGTCATATCCACTTGTTCGATACACCCTTTAAGAATAATATAGTGTCCTTCTGTATATCTAACTACAGTCTTCAGCTTAAAATCTAATCTGTCTGATATGAGAATTGCTACCCCAGCTTTCTTTTGATGTCTGTTGGCATGAAAAATTGTTCTCCATCCCTTTACTTTCAGTCTGTATGTATCTTTAGGTTCAAAATGTGTCTCTTGTAGACAGCATATGAATGGCTCATGTCTTTTTAACCAATCTGCAACCCTGTGGTATTCTATGGGAGTATTTAGGCCATTAACATTGAAAATGATTATTGAGTGATATGATTTTAATATTGTCATGTTGCCTGTGAAGTCCTTGTTTCTATAGATTGCCTTTGTAAATTTTTGCTCTGTATCACTCTTGGGGTCTTTGTCCTTTTATAGAACCCCCCCTTAATATTTCTTGCAGGGCTGGCTTGGTGGTCACATATTCTTTCAGTTTCTGCCAGTATTGGAATCTCCTTGTCTCTCCATCCATTCTGAATGACAGCCTTGCTGGATACAGTATCATTGGCTGTGTGTTCTTCTCATTTGGTACCCTGAATATGTCTTGCCAGCCCTTTCTGGCTTGCCAGGTCTCTGTGGATAGGTCTGATGTTATTCTGATGTTCCTCCCTCTGTACATAAAAAATCTCTTCCTCCCTCACCACTTCAAGATTGTTTCATTGGATCTAACATTTGCAAATTGTACTATTATATGTCGTGGTGTCAGTCTGTTCTCATTGATCTTGGGAGGGGTCCTCTCTGCCTCTTGGACATGAATGCTTCTTTTCTTCCCCAGATTAGGGAAGTTCTCAGCTATGATTTGCTCGAATATATCTTCTAGACTGCTCCCTTTCTCCACCCCCTCGGGGATCCTGATAATTCTGATATTGAATGTTTCATTGAGTTAGTAATCTGTCTCAAATTAATTTCTTGAAATTAGATTTGTTTTTCCATCACCACCTCATTTTCCTTCTTTTCTATCATCTTACCTTCTAAATCACTAATTCGTTCTTCTGACTCAATTACCCTGGCAGTCAGAGCATCCAGTTTGTTTTTTTAATTTATTTATTTATTTATTTATTTATTTATTTATTTATTCATTTATTTCTATTTTTTTAATTATGTTAGTCACCATACAGTACATCCCTGGTTTTTGATGTAAAGTTCGATCATTCATTAGTTGCGTATAACACCCAGTGCACCATGCAATACGTGCCCTCCTTACTACCCATCACCAGCCTATCCCATTTCCCCACCCCCTTCCCCTCTGAAGCCCTCAGTTTGTTTCTCAGAGCCCATAATCTCTCATGCTTCATTCCCCCTTCTGATTACCCCCCTTTCTTTATCCCTTTCTTCCCCTACCGATCTTCCTAGTTCATCCAGTTTAGACTGCATTTCATTCATAGCATTTCTAAGTTCGGCCTGATTAGATCTCATCTCTGCCCTTAGTGCTTCTATATTTTCATTAATATTTTTCTCAAGCCTAGATATCATCTTGATAATTGTTACTCTGAAATCAATTTCTGACATCTTGGTTATATCCATATCCATTATTTCTGTGGCGGAGGTCACAGTCTCTGTTTCTTTCCTTTGTTGGGGGTTCCTCTTTGTCATTCTGATGAGGTGTGGTTAAGGGAATGGACAGAGTCCAAATTATTGACCAAGACCCAAGTAAGATGCACCTGTTTTCTAGGAACCTTAGGGATGTGGGCTTCTTATTCTTCCAGGCTGCCTTCTGGGGGAGGGGCCTGCCAAGCTGATACTCAGGCAACCCTGCCTGCCCCCAGCGTGGGAGGGATGGGCTCAGTGAGAACCAGTTTTGGGGGCTTTTGTTCTCTTGCAGCTTGACCTGGTGCTTTCCATGTCTCTTCAGAGATTCAGAGCAGCAGTCACCATATCCAAACCTCTGTCTCAGAACAGAGATCACAGTCTGCCCCTCATTACCTCTCCAGGCAACACGGACTCCATTTCTGCCAGTGCTGCTAAATCCCTGCAGCGTGCCGGGTTCTGCACCCCACAGCCACTCTCCCAGTCCTCGCTCCCAGGGCCAGCGTGTCTCTGCCCTTTGTGCTTCTAAAACAACCAGCCATCCCTGATTCATCTGCGTGCCCCCAATTTCCAGGTTTCAGTCTGGGGGGCTGCCCTAAAGACATTTCCCCACCACTGCTGACTTGTGAGTCCAGCCTGCTCCCCAGTACAGGCTTCTGCCTTCCCAGCACAGGACCATGGAGTCTCCCTCCCCTTTCCATTTATCTTCTGATATCTGTTACCAGACTCTCGGTTCCCCACTTCATACCTCAAGACCAACTGCCAGGGATGTTTTGTTCGTAGAGATCCAGATGTATCTTCTTACAGTTCAGTCTGATTTCATGGGTGTTCAGAGTGGTCTAGAAAATATCCAGCTCAACTCAGGGGCCCGTTTGAAATAGGGTCCCCTATTTCCTCTCCATCCCCCCCAGCTTTGTAATTTTAAAACTATGAGTGGCAGCTAGCTCAAGAGGGCACCTGAAGCTCCTGGATCATATCTGAGCACCGCACTAAAACCTTTTCTGGACTGCTACCACCCTGTGAAGTTTTTGCCTGGATATGGACGCAGTTTCCAAATTTTTTTCAGGATGCCAAAGAAAAGAGTGATTATCACTAGCCTGACTCATTGTTTATGGAGATCTGAGCTAAGAATCCCTTCCTGGGCTCGCTGGGACATAACCTGCTTCCTGGCTCCACTGCTCGGGTACTCTACTGGTTCAGGGACCCCCCCTTTTGCTCTGCACCTCCTTGTATCCTGAAACCACAGTGCCCTACCTAGAATTCTGCCTTTTCATTTTCAGAGTCCCTTTCAGAAAGGGATGTCTCTTCCTAGAACAGAATTCTAAGGGTTCCAATTTTGTGCTCCAGTGTTCTATCACTTTCCAGAAGCCAGCTTACGGAGGTTCCCCCTCCCCCTTCTGTTTATCTTCTGATATCTCTCTGCAGATTCAGGACTCTGCACATCCTACCTTGCCACAAGCAGTCACTTTTCTGCTTGTAGAGTTCCAGATATATATTCTTACATCCCAGGCTGATTTTGTGAGTGTTCAAAATGGTTTGGTAGATATCCAGTTAAATTCAAGGTGCCGGCGGAAATGGGGTCCCCTTCTTGTCCACCATCTTGCCTCCAATCTCCTACTCTAAATTGTTTTGTCTAAATTTCTACATTCCTAGGATTTTATGTGAATGCAAATGTTCACTCTTTTCATTTCTTTACCCTCCAAGTTTCTCTCAAGCTTTCTTTCAACACATTAGATAGGTTATAATGGGTTATAATGAGTGCAGTGAGCCTTGTGCATGTATATATATGCACATGAATGTGGTTTTTTTGAAATAAATATGTACATGACTATACATACATTTACATACACACAACCCTCAGTCTTGAACACTCTTTGGACCCAACAAAGTATTTCCACACATTGCATCTTGCCTTACAACATCACTTAAAGTTATGTTTATGATTCCACATTGCCTCCAGAAGAAAATGAATGAAGAAAGGATTACACCCTAACAATTGGATAACAAATAATTTAAATTTATTCTGCACCTTCTTGAGTTCTTTGGAGATGGAATCATGCAGTATGTACCCATGATTTTTCATTGACTATTTCAATTCCTAAAATGGTACACTTTAAATATGTACAGTTTATTGCATGCAGTAACGTTCCAATAAAATAATTAGAATTTAAAAATTCTAGTGAGTCATGACTCAGAGTCAGATCTGGAGTGCAGATATCTGAGTCACACCTAATGTGGTGGGAGACTGTCTTCTAACTGTGAAAAAACAAAGGTTCACATGTGGATATTAAAATAGTTGAAGTAAATTAAGACAATTCACTTTTGATAAATGCATTTTTTTCTAAGTAGAAGATTAGCCTACATATATAAAATCAGTAAAATGGCATAGATTTTTCAGGACAGAAGGGCACTACGGCCATAAGTCATGGATGAGCCTTAGAAACACAATGCAGAGATTGCCCCTGAGTAAGGACTCATGCAGAGCCCTGCAGTGATCAGAATAACTCCCTACCCTCCAATCCCCTGCAATAATAAAGACATATAGAGCCATGTTATTTTAGGACGCTTTGTATGCAGCAATTGCTGACTGATATAATAATCAAATGAGGAAGAACTGACAGTGTTTGTAGTAATCTGATCTTTTTATTCTAGGTGTTTGTTCTGATACTTGAAGTTAGCCTCCGTGATTACTCTGTTCTTGAAGTTTATTTCATGTAACTGTATTAAGAATAACTCCATTGTGGCCCCTGGTGATAACATGGAAAGCTTGGAAAGACATGCATGTTTGCACAGAACTTGAGACTATGGATCACATCGTGGACAGGAGGCCAAGCTTGCTGGTGAGTCCTCCTGTGGTTATGAGGATCATATATAATGGATGATACTGACGTTCATTCACCGCGTGTTTAGAGGTTATGGCAAAATTTCAAATAGTGGGAGATGTTTCATTTAGTGAAATGGAAGGAATCATATTCATATGCAGCACTGGAAATTTTCAACTAGAAACCAGAAAATAATAAAATCCAAACATATCACCAGTGTTTCTTCTTAATGAATATCCCTTAGAGATGGACCTTGATAATCCATATTTCAGTGAGTAGATGAAGTATCTGAGAAAGAAATGTTTTGCATAGGAATAAATGTATGCATTCATATTCTCTTCATCATCCTTAAAGTCACGTTTGACTCTAAGGTCACATTATGTCAATCTATTTTTTCCATATTTGTCTTTCTGTGTAGATTCCATTTGGAGACATGTATTTCATTATCATTTCTATTGCGAGTGACTATGGGAGGCATGGTGGACACAAACTGTGTGATAGAACAGGTCTCCTAATATGTAGAAAGATCACCACGATCAGCTGTAACAAACAGTACGTCAAAGTCTGCATTCTCAGGAAAAGCAATGAAGGTAGTGATGCACGAAGGAATGATGTTACAAAGGGAAACACAGTCTCAGATTTTTCTCTGTTATAAATTTATATAAATAGCTAGGTGGCCAAAAGTAGATTTTCCGTAGGAGTAGTATGACTCATGACTGCTTTTTTTTTTTAGTAAAACAAAAGAAAAATATTCATTATGATGTATTTCATTTGAGAAGAAATTGTTCTTAGCAGATCCATGTAGTCCTTTGAAATAAGCGAGAATTTCCAAATATATCACATACAATGTTAGGAATAACTTTGAAAGAGTAGGAAAATGACAAAGGGAAAATTTCTTGGGTATCAAAGATATCAGAAAGCTTAATTAACTGAGTAAATACATGGTACAAGAGGTCAAAAAAAAAACAAGATGGCAATTACAGGAAATAAATCAAGGAAGCAATTTCTACTTCCAAAATCTGCATTAAAAAAACCCAACTTCTGATTCTAAGGCCTCAACCCTACAATCATGGCAACTTCTTCAGCCCAGGACAATTGTCCCTTTCATAATCGCCATCCCAGAGAATCTCATCAGAGCCCTCTTTATGTCTCTGTTCCTCAGGCTGTAGATGAAAGGGTTCAGCATGGGTGTGACCACCGTGTACATCACTGAGGCCACTGCACTTGCGTGGGAGCTCTGGGGAACAGCAGAGCTAAGGTACACTCCTAGGCTCGTACAATAAAATAAGGAGACAACTGAGAGATGAGATGCACAGGTGGAAAATGCTTTGTACTTGCCCTGAGTATGAGATCCCACATATGGAGGAAACTATCTTAGAGTAAGAGAAAAGGACCCCAGCTAGGGGAGCACCACTGAGGAGCACAGCTGCAAAATATATCACCATGTTATTAAAAAATGTATCAGAACAGGCAAGTTGGATCATCTGATTGAGTTCACAGAAAAAGTGGGGGATTTCCACCTCTGTACAGAAGGACAGCCGCAACACCATTAAGCTTTCTGACAAGGAATTCAGGATGCTCACGATCCAGGACACCAGAACCAACAATCCACAGAGCCAGGGGTTCATGGTGATCATGTAGTGCAGGGGGTGACAGATGGCCACGAAGCGGTCATAGGCCATCACAGTCAGGAGTAAGACATCTAATCCTGCAAAGAGTATGAAAAAAAACATCTGGCTTAGGCAGCCTTCATAAGTGATCACTTTGCTCTCTGTCTGTATATTCATCAGCATCTTGGGAACAGTGGTGGAGGTGAAACAGATGTCTACAAAGGACAGGTTGGCCAGGAAGAAGTACATGGGGGTGTGGAGCTGGGAGTCAGAGCTGACGGCCACGATGATGAGCAGGTTTCCAAACACAGTGATCAGGTACATGGAGAGGAAAAGCCCAAATATGAGGGGCTGCAGTTCTGGATTATTTGATAATCCCAGAAGAAGAAATCCTGAAATTTGGGAATCGTTGCCTTGTTCCATGTGGTGGTTGCAATGACTAGAAATTAGCACAAAAATGATTAATTATTACACAAATGGGAATTATAACATGGTGGAAATGCTACAATTACAATGACAGTGGGAGAAAAAAAGCAGGCATAAATGAAAATAGATGAGGTGTTATTTTTTTGGGAGTTCAGGAAGACCTAAAAGAAGGTGACATTTGAAGGCAGACTTCAGGGAAGTCTACACGGAGGGTACAAGTTTATCTGAGAACATGTGTGCCCTGCAGGAGGAAGAGCGAGTGCAAAGGCCCTGAGGAAGCCATTTGTTTCAGGTGGATATCCAGGACTCAAAATGGAGCCAGTGTAGTCAGGAGAAAAGCAAGAGGGAGAGTGATGAGAGGTGGTGTTAGGGAAGGTTGAGGGACAAGATGGCCTCCCCGCTGCAGTGGAGACTTCAAGACACAGGAAGTCCCCATTTCATTTGGTGTTCCTTGCACTTCATTTATTTGTTTACAAGGAGTTCTGTCAATAAAAATGGATCCCTAACCAGGCGCCAAAGTGGCTTAGTCAATGAAGCAGCTGCCTTTGTCTCAGGTCATGATCCCAAGGTCCTAGGATGGAGCACACTGCAGCGCTCCCTGCCTAGTGGTGAGTCTGCTTCTCCCTCTTCCTCTACCCCTCCCCCCACTTATGCTTTCAATCTCTCTCTCTCTCTCTCTCTCTCTCTCTCTCAAATATATAATAAATAAAATATTTTTAAAAATGGGTCTGAAAAATGAAGGGAGGGGGAATCGGAGGGGGAGATGAACCATGAGAGACTATGGACTCCAGAAAACAATCTGAGGGTTTTAGAGGGAAGGGGATGGGAGGAAAGGCTAGCCCAATGATGGGTATTAAGGAGGGCATGTACTGCATGGAGCAAACAATGAATCATGGAACACTACATCAAAAACTAATGATGTGCTGTATTACGGTGAGTAACATAACATAATAAAAAAAAATTGTTTTAAAGGATCCTTTCCTTATTTCTAAGTGTTGGTTAACATTCTGGTATCCCTATTTCAAGAGTCCCATTTTGGCACACTACAGACTCCTGGAGCCATGAGACTACCAGGCTCTTCTCACCCCCACCTACAATAGCTAAGAAAGAAATCATACTCTTTAAGCTCTCAACATCAAATTCTCATTACCCTAAAAATTATAGAAAAGTACCCAAATTCCAGGTGGTAAGACTCCCATGAATATGTAACTTGATGCTCCATTTTAAATTACCATTTTGTCCTGTATTTAGAGAAGTATAAAAATCTAAAAAGAGACAGAGAAAAGGAAGGGGGGGAGAAAGGTCTAATCAGCCCAGGTGGTCGCTGAGAGGTCGTGATGATGAGAAAACTTCCCTGATTCTGGCAGCATTCCAACCCTAGATATATCCCCTTGGTGCCCAGAATAATTAATAAGGCAGCAGAAACCCCAATTTCTCCAAAAGAGAAAAGAGTGATATATATATGATGTCAAGACCCCTCAATGTATGAACTTCCACTAGAAATAAGAGTAAAATGAACAAATCCACAATTGACAAAAAGAAATACACAATGTACAAAAAAAGTGGTTACTTATCAAGATGAGATGGAAAAAGACTTTTCTAAATCATATTAAATGCAATATTTTGGAATCAGTGAATGAGTTCTGAGTCTTGGACCTACCACATGTCAGCTGTTGTTATACGCAACTAATGAATCATCAAACTTTACATAGGAAACCGGGGATGTAATGTATGGTGACTAACATAATATAATAAAAAAAGCATTAAAAAATGAATTTGGAAGACAAACAATTCATTCTAAAATGTTAATATTCTCACCGGAATGGTGCAGGTAGTCGTATCCATCCTTCTAAGGTGGTTGACCGATTGAGTCCATATATGTAAAAAGTTGAGCACAATTCCTTCCTGTTAGTATATGAATGGTTATTCTCTTTGTTCAGTTGTGTTTTATGTGTGTGTGTACATACATGTAGATTTGTGTGTTCGCATGTGCACACATGCTTGATCATAATGTAAAAGGCACGTTTACTGCACACAGTTTTAAAAAAGTTGGGATCTACTGCAGTGAAGGGTGAAAATTATTTAACAGAGGGCTTGTGCCTGCTAATGTGGGAGAAACAGTATGAGAAAAGAGTCCCTTTGAAGACCGTATTGCAGAGGGAAAAGGCAGTCAGCATGGGTGCTGATGTTACACCAGAGACTAGGGAGCCCGTGCTGACTCACCCACGGGCTCCATCATGGGGTCCACCTCAGGCCCCGGTCTAATTGTCATTCCTGTCCCCATGCCCTGTTTATTTGACCACACTTCTTTTTATCCTTCCCAGACCATAGTCTGCAAAATCTGGCATATTCCGTGCTTGCTGTCATTCGTTTCCTTGTTATCTTGGATTTTGGGGTTTGGTCCTTGTTTGATACAAAATCCAATGAGTATGCACTGTCCTGATTCTCTGTTCCATGTCTGCAGTGCAGAAACCTTCCCAGACCATAGTCTGCAAAATCTGGCATATTCCGTGACAATCTATCCCCTCTCTGTATATGATTTATCTTTGAAGAACTTGTATCATATGAACACGTAGTTCCCTGCTCTCCATTATAATCTATGTTGCAAAGGAGCAGGGGCCTCACCTGCTTTGTTCATGCCTTTGTGCTCACAAAGGTGTGCATTTGTATAGAAACAAGTTTTCCAGAAGGGGGAATGAACCATGAGAGACTGTGGACTCTGGGAAACAAACTGAGGGCTTCAGAGGGGAGGGGGGTGGGGGATTGGGATAGGCCGGTGATGGGTATTAAGAAGGGCACATATTGCATGGTGCACTGTTGTCATATGGAAATAATGAATCATGGTACATTGCATCAAAAACTGGGGATGTACTGTATGGTGACTAATATAACAAAATAAAAATTATTAAAAAAAGAAACAAGTTTTTAAGAAAATGTGAATTTATTAGATAGAATGTTAGGGAAAATAAAATCATGTTAAAGAGGGTGGATTCAAATAACTCTTCAACAAAACTGAATAATATCTAATACTAACATCTTACAGAAAAGATATAAAGCAGCAGCAATCATATCAACATGGGTCTTTAATTTAGGATGAAATGGCTAAAGGCTTAGAAATAAAAGAAAATGGGAAAACATTCTTTTTTAACACACAGTGCAGGAAGCAGTAGCTCAAGTTATAATTTGACTGTATGTAACCAAAAATGGACTCAATCATGCTTATGAAAAAGATGGAGGGATCTTCAGTTGAATACAAAAGTACCTGTTTCACGTAATGATAGGAGGTGATTGCTATTTTAACAAAAACAGATCTAATTCCAAAATATAAAATGGTAGAAATAACAACAATCAGATGTGCAATAAGGTGACAATAGGTATAAAAAGCAGTTCTTACTACTAAGGATGAAGAAGAATGTCAATGTTTAAAAGCAATGAGGGGAACACGATGTGACCAACTGATAGACTGGATCTCACAAAGTATATAGGCTCTCACTCGATCCCATAAATACATCTAAACACAATACAAGGATTAAGTGGCAAACAGCACACTTGGTGAAAAAATTACCATTCTTAGGGGAAGGCGGGGGAAACTGGAGAGGTGGAATCAGAGAGGGAGACAAACCGTGAAAGACTATGGACTCCTGGAAACAAACTGAGGGTTCCAGAGGGAAGGCATGGGGGATGTGGTACTGAGGTGATGGGTATTAAGGAACGCACGTGTTGAGATGAACACTGGGTGTTACACACAACTAATAAATCATTGAACACTACATAAAAAACTAATGATGTACTAAATGGTAACTAACAGAAAATAATTAAAAGAAAAAGAAAGAATGCAATCAAAACACAATAAAAACACGCAGATCCCAGTATATGAAAGCAATGTACTTGCAAAAACAATTTGCATATAGGAAGTAAATGGAAAACAAAACAAAAATATATTCAGGCTCCGTGGTAATAAAATAGTTGCAGAGTAATGCTCCTTGGCATATCCCTTCATGCATATTAAGTACATTTTTCCCCCAGTGAATACCAGTGGAAGAGATGATACTGTGAAATGTATGTCTCAAAAACTGCTGTCACAAGATAGTGTTTACCTCCACGGACCTGGATCCTTCTAATAAATACAGAACAAGTTAAATGCACCCCATCTGAAAAATTTTAGAAAATACTCTCCATCTACTGCTCACACCTCCAAGCCTAAAACTTGTTTTCCTACTGCCCTTAGCTGCAAAACTCCTTGACTATGTTCTAATTTCACTGGAAGCACTTTATACTCCCCATTCCTTTCTCTGTCTCATCTAACTGGACTTCCCACATGAACACATCTTTTAAAAATATATCAAATAAATGTTTTTAAACTTTGTAGTCAACCCAGCAAACAAACTTGTAATCTCTCTTGGCTCTGGGATATGCAGGTTAAGCTCTCAGGTGACCTCAGGTAAAGGTTCCCAGGTTCCATTCCCTCTGACCCTTTCCTGAAATACCTGCTGAGCTCTGAGACTCACGTGGATGGGGTCTATAAGATGAAAGTCTGCATGTGGAGGTCCCAATTCATCCTTGGATGCTTGATCAGGGAGACCGAAGCTTTGTTAACAGACAGGACAGCAGGAAGGAATGAAGCATGGGTCCCCCAGCTCGACTTAAGAACCCCAAAGTAGCAATCATGTTTTGTCTTACACAAGAGTGGACCATGGCCAGGGACTGCAGCAGACAAGATATTTACAGCTCCCTGTGTCTGCTCATTAGGCAATGATTCCATCGTACTCCCACTTCTGAGCATATAATTTCCCCATGGGCCACTGGCCTGAACAGAAAGGAAATTTTTTCCTGCTAATTCTCTGTTACCAAGTGACCAGATTAGAAGTCAGGTGAATCCAGGTTTTCTTACTTCTCATGATCTTGCACGCCTTCCAGAACTCTAACCTCCTTGCATATTATCCCAATTTTGAGTTCATGTTGTCTCCAAGTCTTTTTTTTCATTATGTTCAGTTAGGCACCATATAGTACATCATTAGTTTCTGATGCAGTGTTCAATGATTCATTAGTTGCATATGACACGCAGTGCTCATGACAACATCAGCCCTCCTAATACCCATCACCTTGCTATCCCATCCCCAGAACCCCCTCCCCTCTGAAAGCCTCAGTTTGTTTCCCACAGTCCCTAGTCTCTCATGGTTTGTCTCTCTCTCTCTCTAATTTCTCCCCTTCAGTTTTCCCTCCTTTCCTCTACGGTCTTCCATGCTATTCCGTGTGTTCCACATATGAGTGAAACTTTAAGATAATTGTCTTTCTCTGCTTGAGCTATTTCAGATAGCATGATCTCCTCCAGTCCCGTCCATGTTGCTGCAAATGTTGATTAATCGTTCTTTCTGATGGCTGAGTAGTATTCCATTGTATATATGCACCACATCTTCTTTATCTATTCATCTGTTGAAGGGCAACTCAGATCCTTCCACAGTTTGGCTATTGTGGACATTGCTGCTATGAACATTGGGGTGCAGTTGCCCCTTCTTTTCACTACATCTGTATATTTGGGGTAAATACCTCCTAGTGAAATTGCTGGGTCATATGGGAGCTCTATTTGTAACATAATGAGGAACCTCCATACTATTTTTCAAAGTGGCTGTACCAGCTTGCAAGATTAGTTGACCATAGAGTCAAGGGTCCCTTTCTGGAGTCTCTATTCTGTTCCATTGGTCTATGTGTCTGTTTTTGCACCAGCACTATCCTGTCTTGGTGAACACAGCTTTGTAATATAGCTTGAAATCAGGCAACATGATGCCCCCAGCTTTGTTTTTCTTTTTCAACATTTCCTTGGTGATTCGGGGTCTTTTCTGGTTCCACACAAATTTTAGGATTGTTTAGTCCAGCACTTTGAAACACGGCATTGGTATTTTGATCAGGATTTCATTGAAAGTGTAGATTTCTCTGGGTAGCATAGACATTTTAACTATGTTTATTCTTCCGATCCATGAGCATGGAATGTTTTTCCATCTTTGTATGTTTTCTTCAGTTTCTTTCATAAGTATTCTGGTTTCTAGAGTATAGAACCTTTACCTCTCTGGTTAGGTTTATTCCAAGATATCTTATGGGTTTTGATGGTATTGTAAAAGGAATTGATTCCCTAATTTCTCTTTCTTCAGTCTCATTGTTCGTGTAGAGAAATGCAACTGATTTCTGAGCATTGATTTTGTATCCCGCCACATTACTGAATTGCTCTATAACTTCTAGTAATTTGGGGGTGTAGTCTTTTGGTTTTTCCATATAAAGTATCATGTCATCTGTGAAGAGAGAGAGTTTGACTTCTTCTTTGTCAATCTGAATACCTTTTATTCCTTTTTGTTGTCTTTTGCTGTTGCTAGGACTTCTAGTACTATGTTGAACAATAATGGTGAGAATGGGCATCCGTGTTATGTTCCTGATCTTAAGGGAAAGGCTCTCAGCTTTTCTGCATTGAGAATGATATTTGCTGTAAACTTTTCATAGATGGTTTTTATGAAATTGAGGAATTTACCCTCTATCCCTACACTCTGATGGGTTTTAATCAGGAAAAGATGCTGTATTTTGTCAAATGCCTTTTCTGCATCAATTGAGAGGATCATATGGTTCTTGTCTGTTCTCTTAGTAATGTGATATATCACAATAATCAATTTGCAAATGTTGAACCGCTTTGCATCCCCGGGTTGAATCCCACTTGGTCTTGATGGATAATCCTTTTAATGTACTGTTGGACCCTATTAGCTAGGATTTTGTTGAGAATTTTGGTGTCCATATTCATCAGGGATATCAGTCTGTAATTCTCCTTTTTGATGGGGTCTTTGCCTGGTTTGGGGATCAAGGTAATACTGGCCTCATAGAATGAGTTTGGTAGTTTTCCTTCTGTTTCTATTTTTTGAAACAGCTTCAGGAGAATAGGCATTATGTCTTCTTTGAATGTTTGGTAGAATTCCTGGGGGAATCCGTCAGGTCCTGGACTCTTGTTTTGGGGGAGGTTTTTGATCACTGCTTCAATATCTTCATAATNCGAATAGGCATTATGTCTTCTTTGAATGTTTGGTAGAATTCCCGGGGGAATCCGTCAGGTCCTGGACTCTTGTTTTGGGGGAGGTTTTTGATCACTGCTTCAATATCTTCATAATTCATCAGTCTGTCCAAATAATCAATTTCTTCCTGTTTCAGGCTTGGTAGTTTATAGGTTTCCAGGAAGGCATCCACTTCTTCCAGGTTGCTTGATTTTTTTGGCATATAGTTGCTGATAAAAATTTCTAATAATTGTTTCTATCTCCTTGGCGTTAGTCATGATCTCTCCCCTTTTATGTATAATTTTATTAATTTGGGTCATTTTTTTCTTTTGTATAAGTCTGGTCAGTGGTTTATCGATCTTATTAATTCTTTCAAAGAACCAGCTTCTAGTTTCGTTGATCTGCTCTACTCTTTTTCTGGTTTCTATTTCATTGATATCTGCTCTAATCTTTATTATTTCTCTTCTCCTGCTTGGTTTAGGTTTTATTTGCTGTTCCTTCTCCAGCTCCTTTAGGGGTATGGTTAGCTTGTGCATTTGGGATTTTTCTAATTTTTTAGTGAGAGGCTTGGATTGCTATGTATTTCCCTCTTAGGCCTGCCTTTGCAATATCCCATAGGTTTTGGACTGATGTGTTTTCATTCTCATTAGTTTCCATGAATTATTTAAGTTCTTTTTTAATTTCCTTGTTGACCCATTCATTCTTTATCAGGATGCTCTTTAACTTCCAAGTGTTTGAGTTCCTTCCAATTTTTTTTCCTGTGATTGAGTTTGAGTTCCAAAGCATTGTGGTCTGATAACATGCCCGGAATAATCTCAATCTTTTGGTATCAGTTGAGATCAATTTGTTACCCAGCATGTAGTCTATTCTGGAGAAAGTTCCATGTGCACTCAAGAAGAATGAGTATTCTGTTGTTTTAGGGTGGAATGATCTGTATATATCTACAAAATCCATCTGGTTCAATGTGTCATTCAAAGCTCTTGTTTCTTTGTTGATCTTCTGCTTAGATGATCTGTCCATTGCTGTCAGTTGAGGTCTCCTACTATTAATGTATTATTGTCAATGTGTTTCTTTATTTTAGTTATTAATTGGTGTATATAATTGGCTGCTCTGATGTTGAAAGCATAGATATTTACAAATGTTAGATCTTATTGGATAGACCCTTTATGAACAATATAGTGTCCCGCTACATCTCTTATTATGGTCTTTGGTTTAAAGAGAAACCCAAAATGGATGAAAGACCTCAGACGTGAGACAGGAATCCATCAAAATCCTAGAGAACATAGACAGTAACCCCTTTGACATCACCCACAGCAGCTTCTTTCATGGCATGTCTCTGAAAGCAAAGGAAAGAAAAGCAAAAATGAATTTTTGGGACTTCATCAAGATAAAAAGCTTCCGCACAGCAAAGGAAACAGTCAACAAAACAAAGAAGCAACCCACAGAATGGGAGAAGATATTTGCAAATGGCACTACAGATAAAGGGCTAGTATCCAAGATCTATAAAGAATTTCTCAAACTCAACACCAAAAAACAAATAAGTCAAAAAATGGGCAGAAGACATGAACAGACACTTGTGCAAAGACACACAAATGGCAAACAGACACATGAAAAAATGTTCAAGATCACTAGTCATCAGGGAAATTTAAATCAAAACCACAAGGAGATACCACCTTACACCAGTTAGAATGGCAAAAATTGACATGCAAGAAACTAATGTTGGAGAGGATGTGGAGAAAGGGCAACCATCTGACACTGTTGGTGAGAATGCAAGCTGGTACAGCCACTTTGGAAAACAGTATGGAAGTTCCTCAAGATGTTAAAAGTGGAGCTCTCCTATGACGCAGCAATTGCACTACTGGGTATTTACCCCAAAGATAGAGATGTAGTAAAGAGAAGGACCATAGGCACCCCAATGTTCATAGGAACACTGTCCACAATAGCTAAACTGTGGAAGGAGCTGAGATTCCCATCAACGGATGAATGGATAAAGATGTGGTCGATACATAATATGGAATATAACACATCAGAAAGAAGGATTACCCAACATTTGCATCAACATGGATGGGACTGGAGGATATTATGGTAAGTGAATAAGTCAAGCTGAGAAAGACAATTATCATATGGTTTCACTCATTTGTGGAACATAAGGAATAGCAGGGGATCGGTAGGATAGGGAAGGGAAAAATGAAGGGGAGAGTAAACAGAGGGGGAAATTAACCACGAAAGACTATGGACTCCAGGAAAAAAACTGGGGTTTTAGAGGGGAGGGGAGTGGTGGGATGGCCTGGCCCAGTGACGGGTATTAAGGAGGGCACATATTACATGGAGCACTGGGTATTATACGCTAGCAATGCATCATGGAACAGTACATCAAAAACTAATGATGTACTGTGTGGTCACTAACGTATCATAATAAATTAAATATATATATATACACATATACATATACATATACATATACATATATATATATATATATATATATATATATATATACACACGCACACACACACACACACACATTCAGTCTTCATCCCCATTTCTGGCACAGAGTTTCTAAAACTTCAAATTTCCTAAGTGACGAGAGCCATAAAGATGCCTTTTCTAGGTTAACGAGGTGACTTTGGAAAATTACCTATGGAGAGAAGCCGCTTGCCAGGAGAGCCAACCATGTAATTACAGATCCAGAATTTTAGTTCCCACCCCCTGATCTCCTAGGATGTGTGAGAGGCTGGAAATGCAGTCTAATCACCAATGGCCAATGATTTAATCATGTCTATATCATGAAGTTTCCATGAAACCCAAAAGGATGGTTCAGAGAGCTTTCAGATTGGTGAACAGATGGAGACTGGTAGAGTGGTGTATCTGGAGAAGGCATGGAAGCCTCACACCCTTTCCCCATGCATCTCCCCCATGCATCCTGCCCTACGCATCTCTTCCATCTGGCATCATCTCAACCAGAGGCAGCACAGCTAATGAGGAAAATACTCAAGAGGCATGCACAAGCTTGACTACTGAGTCCATCATGTGACCACCTAAGGTCAGACCTGAGGTGAGCATGAGGATTCCGGGTAGAGGAGGTCTAAAATCAATTATCCCTGAATCAAACACTGAAACATGGCCTTAATACTTAAAGAGTGGTCCACAGACCAGGACTGATGGCATCAGTATCAACTGGGAAACCGTTACAATTACAGGACTTCTGAACCTCATCCACAGCCTCTGTTCTGAATTTGAACAGGATCCTCAAGTGATTCAAACACACGTTAATGTTGGAGAAGTTCTTGTCTAGAAAAGAGTTTCTCAACCTCTCCACTGTCGACATTTGTGCTAGATAATTCTTTGTATTGGGGGCCATACTGTGCATTGTAGGATATGGGGCATCAACCATGGCCTCAACCCACTAGGTGCCAGTAGACATCCATAGTTATGACAACCAAAGATTTTTCCATAATTGTCAAGTGTCATCTGGAGGCAAAAATCCCCTGCTTGAGAACAATTGATCTAGGGCATGCGAACTGGAAGTATCTTGGTGGAGTTCCAGTCAAAACTCATCCCTCCCTCAGCTCATAACTCTGGATAGCTAATTTCACAATTCTGAGCTCCGCTTTTACAAGTGTAGATTAAGGTTCATTATAAGACCTTACAGCATGGACTCTTGCAAAAATGAAATAAAACAACCCACATAGGATTCTCATTTCAGGGTATGGTACATTAAAAGATCTAACTATCTCATAATTAACAAACGTTTGAAAACGGAGCACTAAATGGAAGTTCTGAATTTGTGTTATCACCATGAATCAGCTAAATGATTAGTCAAAACCATCAGGCAAACAAGGACAGAGTACCCACATGTTTATAACAAATTAAGGTACCCCCTCTCTTGTCGAAGAGGGGAATAGCAATTTCCTAGAGATATCAGGAGATCTCTACCCATGAGACCTGGTTAAGCAGGTTCCTCAGTCTTAGATTTGGGGAAAATATTAACTCAAAATTTGGATATAATGCATGGAGGTTAAAACTCTGGAAGGCAGGCAAGATCATGGAGAAGAAGTAATAATAACTGGATACACCTGACTTCTAATCTGGTCTCCTGGGAACAGAGATTTGGCAGGAAAAACCTTTGTTTCTGTCCAGACCAGAGACCCAGGGGGAAATAATCTGTTCCAAAGTTGGAGTAACAATGGAAACAGTGCCTAATGAGCAGACACAGGGAGCTGTAAATATCTCCTCTGCTTCAGTCCCTGGCCATGGTGCATCCTTGTGCAGGAAAGGATATGGTTGTTGCATTTGAGCTCCTAAGTCTGGCTGGGGGATTCATGTTTCACTCTTTCCTCCTGTCCTGTCTGGGAACAGAGTTTCGGTTTCCAGTATCAACCACCCAGGGATGAATTGGGACCTCCACGCAGAGGCTTTCATCTTATAGACCCCCAACTAGGTGAGTCTCAGAGCTCAGCAGGTATTTCAGAAAAGGGTCAGAGAGAATGGAACCTAAGAACCTTTACCTGAGGTCACCTGAGAGCCCAACCAGCTTATCCCAGAGCCAAGAGATTACATGTTTATTTGCTGGGTTGATTATTAAGTTTAAAAATAATTTACTTAATATACTTAAAAAGAAGTGTTGGTTAGACTCACCATACAGGGATCATTGCTAATGATACATGGTCTGAATGAAAGTCCAGTTGGATGAGACAGAGGAAGGAATGAGGGGCATAAAGTGGTTCCAGTGAAATTAAAACATATTCAAGGAGTTTTGCAGCCAAAGGGAGTAGGAAAACAAAATATTAGGCTTGGATGTGTGAGCAGTGGAGGGACAGCATTTTTTAAAAATAAACTATTGGAACTACATCAAAATGAAAAGTAAAGGAAATGACCAACAAAACTAAAAGACAACCTAATGAATGGGAGAAGATATTTACAAATGACATAATCAACAAAGGGCTAGTATCCAAAATATATAAAGAACTGATAGAACTCAACACCAAAAAAAAATATAATCCAATTAAAAATGGGCAGAAGACATGGGAGGTTACTTAAAAAATTAAAAATAGAACTACCATATGATGCAGTAATACAAAAAACCCAATTCGGCTGGATATATGTACCTCTATGTTTATTGCAGCATTATTTACAATAGCCAAATATCGTGAAGTGTCCAACAGTAGATGGATAGATAGAGAAGTGGGATATTTATACAATGGAATATTACTCAGCCATAGAAAAGAATGAAATCTTGCCATTTGCAACATGAATGGATCTAGAGAGTATAATGCTAAGTGCAATAAGTCAGACAGAGAAAGACAAATACCATATGATTTCACTCATATGTGGAATTTAAGAAACAAACAAAGGAAAAAAGTAACTAACCAAAAACAGACTCTTAACCAAAGGGAATAAACTGATGGTTATCAGAAGGGAGGTGGGTTGGGGGATGGGTGAAATAGGTGACAAGGATTAAGAGTACATTTATCACAATGAGCACTGAGTAATGTATGGAATTGTTGAATCACTATACTGTACACCTGAAACTAACATAACACTGTATGTTAACTATATTGAATTAAAATAGAATAAAATAAAAGGTCACTTTCATATTAAAAAAAAAATTTCAGGTGGGATGCATTTAGCTTGTTCTGTATTTATTAGAAGGATCCAGACCTATGGAAGTAAAGGCTACCTAGTAATGGCAGTTTTTAAGGCATGAATTTCACAGTCTTATCTCTCCCACTGCTATTCACTGAAAAAAAATGTACCTAATATGCAAGAAGGGATATGCCAAGGAGCATCACTTTGCACCTATTTTATTACCAAGGAGGCTCAATATATTTTTGACTTTGTTAACCATTTACTTCAGATATGCAAATTGTTTTTGCAAGTTCATTACTTTCATGTACTGGGATCTGTGTGTTTTTATTGTGTTTGAATCCCATCCTTTCAAGAAAAGAATGACAATTTTTCACCAAGTTGCTGTTTGCCACTTAATCCTTGCATTGTGTAGAGATATATTTATTGGATGGAGTGAGAGCCTACATATTTTGTGTGATCAAGTCTGTCAGTTGGTCACATTGTGTTCCCCTCATTGCTTTAAAAAACACTGAAATTCTCCTGCATCTTTAGTAGTAAGAATTGCTTTTTACACATATTGTCATCTTATTGCACATCTAATTGTCCTTGGTTCTACCATTTTATATTCTGGAGTTAGATCGTTTTTTTAAAATAACAATCACATGCTGTCCTTATGTGAAACATGTTCTTTTGTATTCAGCTAAAGATCCCCTGCATCTTTTTCATAAGCATGATTCAGTCCATTTAGTTTACACACAATAAAATTATAACTTTAGCTACTGTTTCTTGTACTATGTATTAAAAAGAATATCTTCCTATTATTTATTTCTAAGCTTTTAACCATTTCATCCTGAAATACCGACTGATATTGATGTGAAGGTTGGTATTTTTTTTTATAACTTTTTATTATGTTATGTTAGTCACCATACAGTACATCCTTAGTTTTTGATGTAATGTTCCATGATTCATTATTTGCATATAACACCCAGTGCTCCATGCAATACGTGCCCTCCTTACTACCGACCACTGGCCTATCCCAATCCCCCACCCCCCTCTCCTCTAAAGCCCTCAGCTTGTTTCCCAGAGTCCATAGTCTCTCATGGTTCATTCCACCTTCTGTTCACCCCCCCTTCATTCTTCCCTTCCTTCTCCTACCGATCTTCCTACTTCTTATGTTCCATAAATGAGTGAAACCATACAATAATTGTCTTTCTCTGCTTGCCTTATTTCACTTAGCATAATCTCCTCCAGTCCCATCCATGTTGCTGCAAATGTTGGGTAATCGTTCTTTCTGATGGCTGAGTAATATCATTTCTGTAAGATATTAGTGTTAGATTATTGTTCGGTTTTGTTGAAAACAGTTATTTGAATCCACCATCTTTAACATGATTTTATTTTCCCTACCATTCTTTTTATTTAATTAATTCTCATTTTCTTAAAACTTGTTTCTATATAAATGCAACATTTGTCAACAAAAGACATGAACACACCAGGTGAGGCCCTGCTCCTTTGGATTATATATTAGAATGGAGAACAGGGAGCTAAGTGCTTGTTTGACATTGGGTCTTCAAGGATAAATCATAAACAGAAAGTGAGTAGATTGTCACGGAACATGCCAGATATTGCAGAGTATGGTCTCGGAAGGTTTCTGCATGGCAGACAAGGAACAGAGAACCAGGGCAGGCATGTACCCATTGGATTTTGTGTCAAACAAAGATCAAACCCAAAAGCCCAAGATAACAAAAGGAATAAATGCCACCAAGCAAATTAAGAGAAGAGCCAGCCTCACCCATTCTCAGTACACATTAAAACAAGTGTGGTCAAATAAACAGGGCATAGGGACAGGAATGACACTTAGATCAGGGGTATGAGGTGGACCCCATGATGAGGCCTGCAGAGCAGTCAGCATGGGCTCCTTGGAGTCTGATGTAACATCAGCACCTGTCTCACTGCCTTTTCCCTCTGCAACCTGGTTCTGGTGGACTCTTCATTCATACTGTCTTTTCCACATTAGAAGCCACTGACCTTCTATTAAAACCATTTTTTCCCTTTACTGCTGTGGATTCCAATTTTTTTTGTTTACTGTGCATAGTAATCATGCCTTTTACATTAAGATCAAGCATGTATGTACATGGAAACACACAAATCCTCATGTATGCGCACACACACACACACACACACACAGAAACAGCACTGAACAAAGAGAATAACAATTCAAATAGTAACAGGAAGAAACTAGGTTCAACGTCTTACATGTAAGAACTAAATCTGTCGACCACCTTAGGAGGAGGGATACCACTTATCCCCACTCTTCCAGTGAGAATATTATCATTTTAGGATGGATTTATTATCTTCCCAAATTCAAACAGCTACTGTGTGGTAGATCCAAGGTTCAAAACTCATACACTGATTCCAAAATTTTGCATTTAATATCATTTAGAAAAGTGTTTTATCATTTCTTCTTGATATATCACCACTATTTTTGTAGATTGTAAATTTCCTTTTGTCAATTATGGAATTTTTCCTTTCACTCATATTTCTAGTGGGTGTTCATACATTAAGGTGTCTTGACACCATAAATATACCACTCTTGTCTCTTTTGGACAAGTGGGTTTTGCTGCTTTGTTAGTTATTCTGGGCATCAAGGGGATACACCTAGGGTTGGAATGCAGCCAGAACCAGGGAAGCTTTCTCATCAACATGATCTCTCAGGAACCATCTGGGCTTATTAGACCCTTCTCCCCCTTCTTCTTTTTCTCTTACTTTAAATTTCTTATACTTCTGAAAATACAGAACAAAATGGTCATATTAAAATAGAGCAGCACGTTACATGTTCATGGGTGTCTTACCACCTGGAATTTGGGGACTGTTCTATATTCACTAGAGTAATGATAATTTGATGTTGGGAGCTTAACTAGTACATTTCTTTCTTAAATATTGTAGCTGGAGGTGAGAGGAGACTGGTAGTCACATGGTCCCAGGTCTCCATAGTGTGCCAAAATGGGGCCCTTAAAAATGCAGACTCCAGGATGTTAACCAACACCTGGAAATAAGGAATGGATCCATTTTTGTTGACAGGATTTCTTGGAAACAAATTAATGAAGTGCAAGGAACACCATGTGAATGAAGAACTCCTGTGTCTTCAAGTCTCAGCTGCAGCAGGGAGGTCACCTCATTCCTCAACCTTCCCTGACACCACCTCTCATCACTCTCCCTCTTGCCCCTCTCCTGACTACACTGGCTCCATTTTGAGTCCTGGATATCTCTCCAGGGATCAAAACAGGTGACTTCCTCAGGGACATTGCACTGGCCCTTTCTCTTACAGGGCACACACATCCCTAGTTAACCCTATCTCCCGTGCAGATTTCCCTAAGGTTTCTCGTCAAATGTCATATTGTTTTACATATTCCTGAACTCCCAATAAAGATAACACCCTATCCACTTTCTTTTATGCCTGCTTTTATTCCCACATGTCATTGAAGTTATAGCATTTCTACCATGTTACTAATGTTCATTTGTATTAAAATTAATCACTTTTTTCCTAATTTCTAGTCATCAAACCACCACATGGGACCAGGCAATGATACCCACATTTCAGGATTTCTTCTTCTGGGACTATCAAACAAACCAGAACTGCAGCACCTCCTATTCGGGCTTTTCCTCTCCATGTACCTGATCACTGTGTTTGGAAACCTGCTCCTCATCCTGGCCGTCAGCTCTGACTCCCACCTCCACACCCCCATGTACTTCTTCCTGGCCAACCTGTCCTTTGTAGACATCTGTGTCACCTCTACCATCATCCCAAAGATGCTGGTGAATATACAGACACACAGCAAAGTTATAACCTATACAGGATGTATTAGCCAGATCTGCTTTTCCCTACTCTTTGCAGGCTGGGAAGACTTTCTCCTGGCCGTGATGGCCTATGACCGCTTTGTGGCCATCTGCCACCCCCTGCACTACACGGTCATCATGAACCCCCGGCTCTGTGGACTCCTGGCTCTGCTGTCCTGGATCATGAGTGCCCTGAATTCCTTAATACAGAGTTTAATGATTTTGACACTCTCCTTCTGTTCAGAGGTGGAAATCCCCCACTTTTTCTGTGAAATCCATCAGATGATCCAACTTGCCTGTTCTGATAACTTTCTTAATGACACAGTGATGTATGTTTCAGTTGTGGTCCTGGCTTGTCGTCCCCTCTCTGGGATCCTTTATTCATACTCTAAGATTATTTCCTCCATATATAGAATCTCTTGAGCTCAGGGCAAGTACAAAGCATTTTCCACCTGTACATCTCACCTCTCAGTTGTCTCCTTATTTTATTGCACAGTCCTGGGAGTGTACCTCAGCTCTGCTGTTACCCAGAGCTCCCATGCAAGAACAGTGGCCTCAGTAATGTACACGGTGGTCACGCCCATGCTGAACCCCTTCATCTACAGCCTGAGGAACAAAGACATAAAGGAGGCTCTGATAAGATTCTTCAGGAGGGCAACTATAGCCAGGTGATGGGTATTGAGGAGGATACGTGTGGTGAGGAGCGCTGGGTGTTATAGGCAACTAATGAATCTTTGAACGCTACTTCAAGAACTAATGATGTCTGTATGCTGGCTAACTTAACATAATAAAAAAATAATAATAAATAGAAGGGCAATTGTCCTTGTGGTGAGGAAATGCCTTGATTGTAGGGCTCAAATTCATCATTTTTTATCATTGTGAAATAGAATTAGCTCCTATAAATTTCCAGAAATTTCATTTTCTTAAAATCCAACTTCTCTATACAATTTCAGAATACTCCATTTACAAAGCTTTCTGCTCTATCTGATGTACATACAGTTTTTCCTTGTTTTATTTTTATATGTCCCCACAGTTCTTCCTAACCTTGCATCAGGAATATTTGGAAATTTCCATGTATTTTACAGGAACACTTTGAATTCTTAAAAATGATTTCTTTTCATTCATATATCTTCTTTGGAGAAGTGTCTGTTCATGTCTTCTGCCCATTTTTTGACTGGGTTATTTGTTTTTTGAGTGTTGAGCTTGAGAAGTTCTTTATAGATCTTGGATATCAGCCCTTTATCTACAATGTCATTTGCAAATATCTTCTCCCATTCCGTGGGCTGCCCCTTGGTTTTGTTGACTGTTTCCTTTGCTGTGAAGAAGTTTTCATCTTGAGGAAGTCCCAAAAGTTCATTTTTGCTATTCTTTCCCTTTTCTTTACATATGTGTCCTAAAGAAGGTGCTGTGGCCAACATCCAAGAGGTTACTGCCTATATTATCCTCTAGGATTTTGATGGATTCCTGTCTCACATTGAGATCTTTCATCCATTTTGAATTTATCTTTGTGTGTAGTGTAAGGGAATGGTCCAATTTCATTCTTCTATATGTAGATGTCCAAGTTTCCCAGCACCACTTATTGAAGAGACTGTCTTTTTTCCATTGGATATGTTTTCCTGATTTATCAAAGATTAGTTGACCATAGAGTTGAGGATCCATTTCTGGGCTCTCTATTCTGTTCAATCAATCTATGTGTCAGTTTTTGTGCCAATACCATGTTGCCTTGATAATCACAGCTTTGTACTATAGCTTGAAATCAGGCATTGTGATGCCCCCAGTTTTGCTTTTCTTCTTCAACATTGCCTTGGTGATTCAGGGTCTTTTCTGGTTCCATACAAATTTTAGGATTGTTTGTTCCAGCTCTTTGAAAAATGCCAATGGTATTTTAATACGGATGGCATTGAAATTGTAAATTGAAAAAATGCTCAATATCTCTAGCCATCCAGGAAATACAAATCCAAACCACAATGAGATACCACCTTACACCAGTTAGAATGGCAAAATTTAACAGGACAGGAAACAACAAATGTTGGTGAGGTGGTGGAAAAAGAGGAACCCTCTTACACTGTTAGTAGGAATGCAAGCTGGTACAGCCACTCTGGAAAGCAGTATGGTGGTTCCTCAAGACATTAAAAATAGAGCTACCTTGTGACCCAACAATTGCAATATTAGGTATTTACCCCCAAAATACAGATGTAATGAAAGAAGAGCCATATGCACCCCAATGTTCATAGCAGCAATGTCCACAATAGCCAAACTATGGAAGGAGCCGAGATGCCCTTCAACAAACGAATGGATAAATATGTGGTCCATACACAATGGAATATTACTCAGCCATCAGAAAGGATGACTACCCAACATTTGCAACAACATGGATGGAACTGGAGGGGATTATGCTAAGTGAAATTAGTCAAGCGGAGAAAAACAATTATTATATGGTTTTACTTATTTGCGGAACATAAGGACTAACAGGGAGAACATTAGGAAAACGAAGGGGGAAATTAAGAGGGAGAAAACAAAGGGGGAGATGAACCATGAGACACTGTGGACTCTGGGAAACAAACTGAGGGTTTTGGTGGGAATAGGGTGGGCAGATGGGCTAACCTGGTGATGAGTATTAAGGAGGACACGTATTGCATGGAGCACTGGGTGTTATATGCAAACAATGAATCAGGAACACTACATGAAAAACTAATGATGTACTGTATGGTCACTAACATAATAAAAAATAAAAAATAAAATAAAGGTCAAAAATAAAATAATAAAATAGAGTTTTGTTATATAATTGTAAAAAATGTAATAAACCTGAAAAATCTGTTTCCTTATCTCTAATTCAGGTGGATGTTGTTAGGAATAAATACAGCATTTGGAAATATTTGGTGAGTCCAAGAAGTCTTTCATGGGTAGAAGTGTATGTACATATACGTATCTGTGCATTTGTACATTACTTCATACAAACACACTCTTACACATGTATGTATAACACATACTAAATAATCCCATCTTTCGTGTTGAAAGGAAATCTGAAAGAAATTTGAAGAGGATAGAAATCAAAAGAGTGTAATTTTGAAAAGGTTTGAAATTAAAAGAATATAGATATTTAGACAGAAATACTAAAATTCGAATGGGCAAACATTAATTTTAGTAATGAATTCCTTTTTTTAATCTCAATGCACAACTGGCTCACAGTCAGAATTTATATTTTTTAAAAAACATATTTAAATCTAAAGTCACAGGGCACCTGACTGGCTCAGTCAGCAGAGCAGAACTCCTTTTTTTTTTCTTTAAAGATTTTGTTTTCAACTAATCGCTAAAACAATGTGGGGCTCAAACCTACAATCCTGAGATCAAGAGTCACCCATTCCACCAACAGAGCCAGCCAGGCAGCTGGAGCATGCTACTCTTGATCTCAGGGTCATGAGTTGAAGCCCTACCTTGGGCATAGAGATTACTTCAAACATAAATAAAAGGGGCACTTCAATGGCTCAGTCACTTAAGGTCCAACTCTTGATTTTGACTCCCAGTATGATCTCAGGGCATGGATTCAAGCACCGTGTCAGGCTCCATGCTCAGTGAGGAGTCTGCTTGAGGCTTCTCACTCCTTCTTTCTTTGCCCCTTGCCTGTTCATGTATGGGCTCGCTCGCTCGCTCGCTCTCTCTCCAAAATAATAAATTAATCTTTAATAAATAAACAAATAAATAAAGTCAGTCAGTGATATTTATATTTTAGCAATGGGGAATTCACTTTGTCCATTCCATTCAAGCAATAGAGCAGAAGCTCCAAACAGACTTTATATTTTTTCTTCCAGTTAAGATCAGCTAGCAACACAAAATACCCTTACCCAAGAGTAGAGAAATGAATTAATTGAAAAACCAAAATTTGTTTGCTTTAAAACAATTTTCTTGGATAAAGAAATGTCTACATTTCATTCCTATCTCTGCTTTAACAAATTACCACACTAGATGCTCTTACTGTTTTCGAGGTCAGAAGCCTGAAGTAAGACTCAGTGGGCTAAAATCAAGATGCCTGCAGTGCCTGGTTCCTTCTGGACACTCCAGGAGAGAATCTTTTCTTTCCTATTGCAGTTTCTAGTGACAACAAGCATTCTTTGGCTCACTGCCCTCTCTCCATCTTCAAAACCAGTGACATGGTATCTTCAATCTCTCTCTGAAAAAAAAAAAGAAAGAAACAGAATTTATCACAGCCCCTAGAATGACTGGATACACTAGTCATTCAAAATTTAATGCAAACATGACTTTTTTCTGAGGAAGATGTACAGCCACCTGCACCTTACTCTATCACAGGGCCACAGGCTTGTTACTCAAAGAGTGGCCCACAGACCAGGACCTGCAGCATCAACACCACTCAGGAGCTTGTTAGAAACGCTGAACTCCTGGGCACACCAGCACCTGCTAAAGCAGAATCTGCATTTAAACCAGAATCCTGGGTGATTCACATGCAGTTTAAAGTTGGAGAAGTGCTGGCCTAGAGTACATTTTCTCATGTTCTCAATCTGTCCTTTGAGGCAGGGTCACTATCTGTGTTGGGAGCTGTCCTGCTCAGTGGAGGTGTTTAGCAGTGTCCCTCAGACATTGCCAGATGTGCCCAGGGGGAAAGGACCACCTCTGCTTGGGACCACTGGCACAGAGATTGAAACCTGGGAACATCCTGACAGAATGCAATCAGCACCCACCCCTTTCTGCAACAATAACTTTGAGAAGCTCACTAAATTCTTCAAGCCCCATGTCTCCATGGGGAATGGAGCTCACACTAGTGTTGCCTCACAGAATGGGCCTGCATCAATGTTAATTCAGGCAATTCCTATATGGTGATAAACTCATATTATAGTACAGAAAGAGTTCTAAATGTATCTCTTACAATTAACAAACATTTTATAATTACATTTTAAGTCACAGCCTGAATTTGTGATAGAAGTGTGAAATTTCTAATTGTTTTGGCAAAACTGTCTTGAAGCCAAGGAGTGTAGAGTCCAGGGTTTTATATTAAAGGAACAAACTTTTCATCTTCATTGGATAAAGGAAAAGTAACATACTAGAGATATTAGGGGTTATGTCTCCACCACAAGTAAGTCGACGCTTTGAAAGACCCAAGGGACCTAATCAAGACTGATTCCTCAGTCTTTAACAGGAGAAAATGGTCACTCAGGAGTGGGATAAGGGGCTGGGAGTTTAGATCTCTGAAAGGCAGAAGTCATAGAAAAAGAGTAAGAAAAACTGACTTCATCTAGCTTATCACCCAGTCTTCTCGGAAAATAAATTCAACAGGAAAAATGTCCTTTGTGTCCAAACTAGTGTCCCGCAGGGAAATCATGTGCCTAAAAGTGGAACAAGAGGGAAATGTGCTTAATGAGCAGACCAAACCAGCTGCAAATACTCCTCTGTTGCAGTTGCGCAGCTTGGGTAACCTCGGGCTGGACAAGACCTGGTGGTTTCTTGTGCAGTCCTAAATCTGGACGGGGCACTGAAGTCTGACTCATTCCTGCTCTCTTGTCTGGGGACAGAGCTTCATTCTCCATCATTTACCAACCAGACAGGTACTTTGATTTCCATGTAGGGACCTTCCTCCCAGAGACCCCATCTAGATGAGTTTTACTGCCCAGTAGGAACTGCAGAAGGTCAAGAGAATGAAAGTCAAGAACATTTACCTGAGGTCACCTGAGGACCAATCCAGCCTAACCCAGAGCTGAGAGTTTGCTGTGGCTGTTTGTTGGCTTGACTAAGAAATTCACTGATTGATTCATTTATGTATTTATGATGCTAAAACTAGAAGTGAATATTGAACTCAGAAATGCAAGGTTCAACATTAACAACCAAATCATAATAATGGAAATCCAATAAGACAAAGGGATGGGAAGCATAAAATAGAGCATGAGACCAAGGATCTTTGCAGGTAACTACAGTAGAAAAGTCAAGTATTAGCTGTGGAGGGACATACAGTGAAGCAAGGATATTTCTTTCATTTTTAAGATGGGACATAGTAGACTACATTTAGAAAAATTTGGACAAAAGAATTCTCACAGGGACATCCCTGAAAGAGCAGTACATGAAACTAAGTATCACAGTACTTCCTCTCTCTCAAGTATTCAAATGAAATTTTTTGCATGTATTTTGTGAAAAAAGGTATGCTAATGAGCTTCCTTTACAATTACCTCATTACCTGTGAGCCTGAATATGTCCTGGCTTAGCTCGCCACCCACTTTCTCTGTTGAAAATTGTCTGTGGGAGTCCTTGGTTTTTGCACAGGGGGATCAGAGTGGTTTTATTCCTGTTTTTTTATTACATTCTTTCAATGAAAGAATTGCTGTTTATTTCACTAATTTAGCTACTTGCCATTCTGCTTTTTTTGTATGTGTACATGTATTTGTGCAGAACGTGTGAGAGTGTATAAATTTTGTATGGTGACGTCTGTGAGTTACTCATAATATCTTCCCTCCACTGCTTTTTCTAGGTAGTTTGTTTTTTTCTGAAAGAATTGATCTGTCACCTTAATATTATTCACTTGTGGATACCTGCTGTCCAAAAAATGAAAGTGAATGTCCTTCTGCATACTTATTGCTCTCAAAGCACTCTTTATACATATTTCCGACTAGTGTTCATGTCTCTGTATTCCTTGTGGTTCCTTTTGGCCTTTTTTTATTGGATCTATTTCTAAAACAGAAAGGCCATCCCTTGGAAGGCGTTCTTCTTTATGTTTCACCAAGAACCACCTTTACCTTCCATAAGCATACTCATCCCATATCTATTTATGTGAGAGGGAACTAAAACTTTAGATACTGCTTCTCTCCACATTATAAGACTTTTTCAAATTCTTTATTCCCGAGTCTTTGGCAATCTGATTTAGATTTGTACCATTGTCAATTTCATTAAATTCTCACTCTTTTAAATCTTTTTCTTCAGAAGTTGGTTTGGGGACTTCCTTTGATTTTGTTTAAGACAGTTGTTTTGAGCCATTCCACTTAATCTAAGTGCATTTTCACTATTCTTCTTTCCTTCAAAAATCTTCATTTCTTCAAAACTATTCTGTGTTATGCACACGTATATATTTACACACTTTGTTTGGACTGTATAAAAAGACATCTATGAACATCGTAAGTATTCTTTATGTTCTGGCTCAGTCTTTTTTTCTAGTTTTCCTCCCCCAGTGATCCTGACTCAGGAGTACCTTATACTCGTCCCTCTAGTCAACCAGTGCAATGTTGCTATTATTTCAACACCTGCATGACATTTCATAGTGTGGTTGTGCCATTTACACTTTTGAAGGACTTTCATATTTTTCTCATTAAATCATGTTATTTCCATGCTACAAAATATTTTTAAATACTTAAAACCAAGTTTTACAACCAAAGCCTACCAAAGAGAAGGATCTGGCCCAGAATGTCCATAGTGCAGGCTGAGCAACGACTTAAATAATATCTTAATTTTTTAAATATTTTATTTCTTCTATCTCCATGCCCAACAAGGGTCCTGAACCTACAACCCCAAGCTCAAGAGTCCCGTGCTCTACTGAATGAGCCAGGCGGGCTCCCCAAAGAACATTTGTATTTTGATATTTGCAAACTTCCATCAACAATACCATCTTTTCCAACCAAATTGAAATGCAGCTTTGTCGTGTATTAAATGTCCATACTTAATGAGACCTTATTCCTGATTCATTCAACACATACTAAAAGAGCATCTGCTATGTTCCAAAAATTTCTAAGAAATTTATATGTAACATGCTTATATTTCAAGGTCATGAGGAATTTAAATATTCATCCATGTTGATTTTGTGGAATTACCGCTCCTCTAGGCCCGTTTGAGTTAGTTCTCTGAACTCCCTTCCATGTTGTTGAATACGGTTGTACTGAATCTGCTCTCTCTAACCTGGTTTTGTCTCCTCTGTCATTCTTTGTATTTCATAATGTCTCATTTTCTTGAATTTGTTTCCGTATAAGTGCATATACATCCACACCCATAAAGAAAAACTTGAACAGCACAGGTGAAGTCCTTGCTCCTTTGGTCCTTACATCAGGGTGACAGACAAGAGTGCAGTGAGATACATGTGAGCATGAGATAATGTCCTTGGATAAGTCACATGTAGAGTATTCAGAGTAAGAGGATAGATTGCCATGGGGTGTTTAAGATTTTGCAGGGTCGGCCTTTGCATGTTGACAAAGAACAGAAATGTGAGTAGTTGTACTCATCGGACTTGTCAGGAATGTGACTAAAATCCAAAGCCTAAGAATAACAAACAAAAAAAAGATGTCACATAAGAAAGGTGATAAAGGAACTCACCTCATCTTCTATTGGACCAAACAAAAACCAACTGGTCAAATAAATACAGAAACGGTAGAGGAAAAAGTCACCTGCTATCTGGTAATATTGTGAAGGGTTGTGAAGGGTTGGTTTATTCTTTTTACTCATTTATCTCTTGTGACGTTCAATCTATAGGGTGTTTCACACCATAAAGATGTCACTAATTTCTGTTATGGGCAAATTTAATTTTGCTCTTTTATTATTTTTGCTGGGTATAAATGGGACGTAACCAGGACTGGATGCCAATAGCATCAAGGAAGCTTTCCTTCCTCACAGTCTCTCAGGACAACTGAGCTTATTAGATCATTTTACTCTGTATGTCCATTGCATTTCTCCCTCCCTCTGTCTTTCTCTATCTCTCTGTTTATTGAACTTAATTTTTTTGCTACTCTTATTTTTCTAATTTTTTATTTAAATTCAATTTAATTAACATATAGTATATTACTAGTTTCAGAGGTAGAATTTAGTGAGTTATCAGTTGCATAAAACACTCAGTGCAGGAGCACCTGAGTGGCTCAGTTGGTTAAGCGTCTGCCTTTGGCTCAGGTCACGATCTCAGGGTCCTGGTATCGAGCCCCACGTCTGGCTCACTGCTCAGCAGGGAGTCTACTTCTCCCTCTCCCTCTCCTTCTGCCCCTGCTCATGTGCTGTCTTCGCTCACTCTCTCTCAAATAAATAAGATCTTTAAAAAAAATTATTATTGGGGCGCCTAGGTGGCACAGCAGTTAAGCATCTGCCTTCCGCTCAGGGCATGATCCCGGCGTTATGGGATCCAGCCCCACATCAGGCTCTTCCGCTGTGAGCCTGCTTCTTCCTCTCCCACTACCCTGCTTGTGTTTCCCTCTCTCACTGGCTGTCTCTATCTCTGTCAAATAAATAAATAAAATCTTTAAAAAAATAAAATAAAATAAAATAAAATAAAATAAAATAATTATTAAAAAAACCACCCAGTGCACATTACATCATGTGCCTTCCTTAATGCCAATCACCCAATTACCCCATCCCCATCCACCTCCCCTCCAGCCACCCTGTTTGTGTCCTAAAATCAAGAGTCTCTATGGTTTCCTTAACTCTTTGTTTTTATCTTATTTTCCCTTCCTTTCCCCTATGTTCATTAGTTTTCTTTTTTAAATTCCACATATGAATGAAATCATATGGTATTTATCTTTCCCTAACTGGCTTATTTCGCTTTACATATACACTCTATCTCCATCACATTGTTGCAAATGGAAAGATTTGATTCTTTAATGGCTGAGTAACATTGCACTGTATATATGTACCACATCTTCTTGATCTCTTCATCTGCTGATGGACATCTGGGCTCTTTCCATATTTTAACTATTGTGGACATTGCTGCTATAAACATTGAGGTGGGGATGCCTGGGTGGCTCAGTAGGTTAAGCATCTGCCTTCGGCTCAGGTCATGATCCCAGGGTCCTGGGATCGAGTCCCAGAGCAGGCTTCTTGCTCAGTGGGGAGCCTGCTTCTCCCTCTTCCTCTGATCCTCCCCCTGCTTGTGCTCCCTTTCTCTCTCTGACAAATAAATAAGATCTTTAAAAACAAAACAAAACATTGAGGTATATATGCCCTTCAAATCACCATTTTTGTATCGTTTGGATCAATACGTAGCAGTGCAGTTGATGGGTCGTAGGATAGCTCTATTTTTAAGTTTTTGAGGAACCTCCATACTCTTTTCCAGAGTGGCTGTACCAGCTTGCATTCCCACCAACAGTGTAAGAGGGATCCCCTTTCTCCACATCTGGGCCAATATTTGCTGTTTCCTGAGCTGTAATTTTAGCCATTCTGATTGTGTGAGGTGGTATCTCATGATGGTTTTGATTTTAAATTCCCTGATGATGAGTGATGTTGAAAAATTTTTTTCTTGTGTCTCTTAGCTGTTTACAATTGTACCAAAAACCATAAGATATCTAGGAAGAAACCTAACCAAAGAGATAAAATATCTGTACTCTGAAAATTGTAGAACACTTATGAAAGAAATTGAGGAAGCCACAAAGAAATGGAAAAACATTCCATGTTCATGGATTGGAAGAACAAATCATTGTTAAAATGTCTATGATCCCCAGAGCAATCTACATATTCAATGCAATCCTTATCTAAATACCACCAACGTTTTTCACATAGATGGAACAAACAATCTAAAATTTGTAGGAAACCAGAAAAGGCCATGAATGTTGAACACAATTTTTTATGTTTCCTTACACACAGGTCAGAAAGTGGCCATTGCAAAATGGAGCCCCAAGAGGATTTGTCCCTGGGAAGCTATGAATAGGAATTTCTGGGTACTATTTCTGCATTCCGTATGGAAAAGGTAATATGATGTGTAGGCTTTCATATCCTAAACAGTGCATTGGGGTGGGTAGTGGGAAGGTGAGAGGGACATAGGGTAACACACACCAGGAAGACATGATGTGGTATGTTGTGTGTATGTGATACTGCATGTGTGTGTGCATGTGTGAGTGTGCATGTGCACATTCCTGCGGGCAACTTGATGAGTGAGAGCAGTTTTCAGAGCAGAGATACACAGACTCCTCTATTTCAAGGTGACCTTTATAATACAGAGGGCAAACTTAATCAACAGATGATACTAAGGAGGAGTGTCAGTTGACAGGAACTTATTGGAACGAATCATAATGTGCAAGAGGTACATAGTGTGGACCAGTGACCCCCTGTGTCTTGGACTCTAAGCAGCTATGAGTCCACATAATTCTATGAATTCATTACCACCACCTCTCATCACGCTCCCTACACACTGGCTTCCTTTGGAGCCTTCATTTTCTGACAGAAGCACCTCCTCAGAGCCTTTGCACTGGCCCTTCCATCTACCAGGAAGATCTCCCATCTTCCACCCTTTCTTCCAAGTGGTATCTGTTCAAATGTCACCTTCTAAGGCTATCTTGACTGAACACCCAACATAATACCCCATACACTCTTTCCCTTAACCTGCTTCTGTTTTCCTCATAGCCTCTGTCCCCATCTCAAGATTATTTAATTTTTATATTTGCTTCTGTCCTATTACCATCATAGAATTGTAGGAACTTTTGTTTTTCAACAACCACTACTTTATTTTTTTTATTTTTTATGATAATTTTTTATTATATTATGTTAGTCACCATACAGTACATCCCTGGTTTTTGATGTAAAGTTCAATGATTCATTAGTTGCGTATAACACCCAGTGCACCATGCAATATGTAACACCCACTACTTTATGACTAGAATTCCCAAAACATGGTCAGCACTCTATATGTTCCTCAAATGCATGAAATAATTTCTTACTAAAACTGTAAAATACCCTACCTTTCGGGGAACATCTGATGTTGTGATGAAAATTTCTAATCAGAGAGGAACTGGCGATCCTCTCAAGGGGCCCAAATTCATTCACATAATATTGCAATTAGTTTTTTGACTGGAAAATATAAATTGTTGCATTTCTGCAATGTGAGCAATGACAATTTGTGTGAAAATTAGTTGTGCTATTTTCCCTTGTGCTGGTAGTCCTTCCACCACATGGACACAGGAAACAATACAGGAATTTCAGAGTTCCAGCTTCTGGGATTTTCAGAGAAACCAGAACTGCAGCCCATCATATTTGGGCTTTTCCTCTCCATGTATCTGATCACTGTGTTTGGAAACCTGCTGCTAATCCTGGCCGTCAGCTCAGACTCCCACCTTCGCACACCCATGTACTTCTTCCTGGCCAACCTGTCCTTTGTAGACATCTGTTTCACCTCCACCACCATCCCCAAGATGCTGTGGAACATCCAGACTCAGAACAAAGTCATAACCTATGCAGACTGCATCACGCAAATGTACTTTTTCATACTGTTTACAGGGCTAGACATCTTTCTCCTGAGTGTGATGGCCTATGACCGCTTTGTGGCCATCTGTCACCCTCTGCACTACACGGTCATCATGAACCCCTGGCTTTGTGGACTGATGGTTCTGGTATCCTGGATCCTGAGTGCCTTGCATTCCTTGTTACAAACTTCAATGGTGTTGCGGCTGTCCTTCTGCACAGTCTTGGAAATCCCCCACTTTTTCTGTGAAATCAATCAGATGATACATCTTGCGTGTTCTGACACCTTTCTCAATAACATGGTGATATATTTTGCAGCTATGTTGCTGGCTGGTGGTCCCTTCCTTGGGATCCTTTACTCTTATTCTAAGATAGTCTCCTCCATACTTAGGATCTCATCAGTTCAGGGCAAGTATAAAGCATTTTCCACCTGTGCATCTCACCTCTCAGTTGTCTCCTTATTTTATTGTACGAGCCTAGGAGTGTACCTTAGCTCTGCGCAAGTGCAGTGGCCCCACGCAAGTGCAGTGGCCTCGGTGATGTACACGGTGGTCACGCCCATGCTGAACCCCTTCATCTACAGCCTGAGGAACAAAGACATAAAGGAGGCTCTGGTGAGGCTTTTGTGTGTTGACAGCTCTAAAAGGGCCAATCTTCATGGGGCTGAAGAAGTCCCCACAATTGCAGGGCCGAAATCCTGAGCCAAATGTTAAGATATTTTGATCAGATTGTGGAAGTGGAACATGCTTCTTTTATTTTTTTTCCTAGAATTTCTATTTTTTTTACCTTTCTGTATAATTTATGCAACTCATTTTATTAAACTTCCTGATATCTCTGATACCCAAGAGATAGTCCCTTTTTCATTTTCCTATTCTCTAAATGTTATTCCTAACCTTGAGTGTGAAATGTTAAGAACATTCTCACTTATTCAAAGGACTACATGAATCTGTTAAGAATAATTCTTCTCAGGGGTGCCTGGGTGGCGCAGTCGTTAAGCGTCTGCCTTCGGCTCAGGGCATGATCCCAGCGTTCTGGGATCGAGCCCCACATCGAGCCCCACATCAGGGTCCCTGCTTCTTCTTCTCCCACTCCCCCTGCTTGTGTTCCCTCTCTCGCTGGCTGTCTCTCTATGTCAAATTAATAAATAAAATCTTTAAAAAAAAAGAATAAATTCTTCTCAAATAAAATGTATCATAGTGAGCATTTTTTTCTTTTGTTTGACTGAATACTACTCCTATGGAAAATCTACTCTTAGCCACCACAGCTATTTATGTAAGTTTATAACAGAGAAAAATCTGAGACCACTGTGCTTCCCTTTTGTGAACATCTTTCCTTTGTGTATCACTACCTTAACTGCTCTGCCAGAGAATGCACCTCTTTTATTTAAATTCAATTAGCCAACACATAGTACATCATTAGTTTCAGATGTAGAGTTCAGTACTTCATCAGCTGCATGTATCACCCAGTGCTCATAACATCACATGCCCTCCTTAATGCCCATCAATTAGTTACCCCATTACCCCATGACCCCTCCAGCAACCCTCAGTTTTTTTTTCCAGAGTTAGGAGTCACTCATGGTTTGTCTTCCTCTCTGATTTCTTCTCATTCAGTTTTCCCTCCCTTCCTTTATGATCCTTTGCACTATTTTTTATATTCCATGTATGAATGAAACCATATGACAGTTATCTTTCTCTGATGACCTATTTCACTTAGCTTAATACCCCCAGTTCCAATCATGTTGAGGTAAATGGTAAGTATTCATTCTTTCTGATGGTTAAGTAATATTTCACTGTATATATGGACCACATCTTCTTAATCCAGTCATCTGTTGAAGGGCATCTTGGCTCCTTCCACAATTTAGCTATTGTGGACAATGCTGCTATGAACACTGGGGTGCATATGGCCCTTCTCTTCACTGCGTCTGTATCTTTGGGGTAAATAGCCAGGAGTGCAATTGCTGGATCATAGAGTAGCTTTGTTTTTAACATCTTGAGGAACCTGCATACTGTTTTTCAGAGTGGCTGCACCAGTTTGCCTTCCCATCAACAGTGTAAGAGGATTCCCCTTTCTCCACATCCTTGCCAACATTTGTTTCCTGTGTTGTTAATTTTTGCCATTCTAACTGGTGTAAGGTGGTATCTCATTGTGATTTTGATTTGTATTTCTGGATGGCTAGTGATGTTGAGCATTTTTTCATGTGTTTGTTGGCCATTTTTATGTCTTCTTTGTAGAAATGTCTGTTCATATATTCTGCCCATTTCTTAACTGGATTATTTGGAGGGGGGAGGTGTTAAGTTTAAGTTCTTTATAAATCTTGGATACCAGCCCTTTATCTGATATGTCATTAGCAAATATCTTCTCCAGTTCGATAGGTTGCCTTACAGTTTTGTTGACTTCTTTTGCGCAGAAGCTTTTATCTTGATGAGGTCCAACTGTTCATTTTTGCTTTTGTTTCCCTTGCCTTTCAAGATACGTTTTGTAAGAAATTGCTGCGGCTGAGGTCAAAGAGTTTGCTGTATGTATTCTCCTCTAGGACATACTGGTGGTTATAGCTGATCATGGGGATTTATCTACACATTAAGATCCTGTTATTAGGGGCGCCTGGGTGGCACAGTGGGTAAGCATCTGCCTTCGGCTCAGGGCGTGATCCCGGCGTTATGGGATCGAGCCCCACATCAGGCTCTTCCGCTATGAGACTGCTTTCCTCTCCCATTCCCCCTGCTTGTGTTCCCTCTCTCGCTGGCTGTCTCTATCTCTGTCGAATAAATAAAAAATAAAATCTTTTAAGATCCTGTTATTAAACAGCTTGTGTCCACCATGCCTCACATAGTCACTGGCTAAGAAAAAAATGATAATGAAATACATGTGCACGAGTGGAATGTACACAGAAAGACAAATATGGAAAAACAGATCTACAAAATATGGCCTTAGAGTCAAGTTGAATTTAAGGATAATGAAGCAAGATATTAAAGCATACATTTACTTCTGTGCAAACTATTTCTTTTTTTTTATTATATCATGTTAGTCATCATACAGTACATCCCTAGTTTTTGATGTAAAGTTCCATGATGCATTACTTGTGCAAACTATTTCTTTCACAGGCACTTCATCTACCTATTGAATTATGGAATATCAGGGTCCATTCATAAAGTGTATTTATTAAGATGAAAGACTGGTAGCATGTTTGGGGTTTTATTAAATTATTTTCTGGTTTCTGGTTGAAATTTTCCAGTGCTTCATACAAATATGATTCCTTCTATTTCTCTAAATGGTGTATCTCCCACTATTTGAAATTTTCCCATAACATCTAAAGGGAGAGTGAATGAGCAACATCGTTATCATCCACTGTATCTCATGCTCATAACCACTGGATGACTCACCAGCAAGCTTGGGTTCTCATCCAGGAGGTGATTTAGAGTCACTAGTTTAGTGCACACATATATGTTCTTCCAACCTTTCCACGTTACCTCAAAGGGGCCTCAATGGAGTCATTTTTTTAACGTTTTTTTATTATATTATGTTAGTCACCATGCATTACATCCCTGGTTTCTGATGTAAAGTTCGATGATTCATTCATTGCGTATATCACCCAGTGCACCATGCAATACGTGCCCTCCTTACTACCCATCACCAGTCTATCCCATTCCCCCACCCCCTTCCCTCTGAAGCCTTCAGTGTGTTTCTTGGAGCCCATAGTCTCTCATGGTTCATTCCCCCTTCTGATTACCCCCCTTTCTTTATCCCTTTCTTCTCCTACCGATCCTCCTAGTTCTTATGTTCCATAGATGAGAGAAACCATATGATAATTGTCGTTCTCTGCTTGACTTATTTCACTTAGCATTATCTCCCCCAGTGCTGTCCATGTTGCAGCAAATGTTGAGAACTCATTCTCATTTTTTAATTCAGTTACATGAGATGAATAACAGAGTAATCATGAAAGTTACTTTCAAATATCAGAACAACTGCCTGGGAGAAAAAGAATCAGATTATTACAAATGCCATACGTTCTGCCTGATTTGATTATTATATCAGTTACCTATTGCTGCATACAAGCATCCTACAATAAAATGCATTTTTATAGGGGTGCCTGGGTGGCTCAGTTAAGCATCTGTCTTTGGCTTAGGTCATGATCTCGGGGTACTGGGATGGAGCCCCCATCTGGTTCCCTACGCAGTGGGCAGTCCACTTCTCCCTCTCCCTCCCTCCATATGTCCCTCACCCCTCTGCTCATGCTCTCTCTCTAGCTTACTCTCTCTCCCTATCAAGTAAATAAAATCTTTAAAAATGGCTTAATATAATATCTTTATTATCAAAGGGGATTGTAGGGTAGGCAGTTGTTTTGATCTCTGCAGGGATTCCCATGAATCTGAAGTCAGGTGTGACTCTCTACATTGTGTTTCTATGACTGATCCATGAGGTGTGTAGCTGCAGTGCTCTTCTGTCTTGAACTAATTTATGTTATTTTACTTCTTTCTTATAGGTAGGAAATCTTCTAGTTACAAAATAAATGAGTTTATCAAAAGTGAATTGTCTTAATTTAATCCCACTATTCTAACATCTACATGTGAAACTTTGCTTTTTCACATTTGGAAGAGAGCTCTCCCACCCCAATAGGTCTGACTCAGCTACCTGTGCTCCAGATCTGACCCTGAGTCATGCACCACTAGAATTTCTAAATTCTAATTAATTTACTGGAGCATTATTACATGCTATAAACTATACTTTTTAAAAGTGTACAATGTGGGTGCCTGGTTGGCTCAGTCAGTTAAGCATCTTCCTTCAGCTCAGTTCATGATCCCAGGGTCCTGGGATTGAAGCCCACATCAGGCTCTGCTCAGTGGACAGCCTGCTTCTCCCTCTCCCTCTGTCTGCAGCTCTGCCTGCTCGTGTGCTCTCTTTATCTCTCTCTCTCTCTCTCTCTCTCTCTCTCTCTCTGTCAAATAAATAAGTAAAATATTTTTTAAAAAATAAAAATAAAATGTACAACGTTAGGAATTGAAAGAGATATTGAAAAATCATGGGTACGTACTGCATGATTCCATTTCCATATAACTCAAGAAGGTACACAGTAAGTTCCAACATCTTTGTTATAAAGTTATTAGTGTGTAATCCCTCCAGCCTTCATTTCCTTCTGAACACAATGTGCTATCAATAAACATAACTTCAAGGCATGTTGTGAGGAAAGATGAAATGTATATAAATACTTTGTTTGATCAGAATAATTTCAAGACTAAGGGTTGTGTGTATTACATGTATATGTATTCGTGTACATTCTTATTTCAAGAAAACACACTCACATGCATGGATGTACATGCACAAGGCTCGAAACCCTCATTAAACTCATTATAACCTGTCTATTATGTTGAAAGAAAGCCTGAAAGAAATTTGGAGGGTAAAGAAGTGAAAATAGGGGCGCCTGGGTAGCACAGCAGTTAAGCGTCTGCCTTCAGCTCAGGGTGTGATCCTGGCGTTATGGGATCGAGCCCCACATCAGGCTCCTCCGCTATGAGCCTGCTTCTTCCTCTCCCACTCCCCCTGCTTGTGTTCCCTCTCTCGCTGGCTGTCTCTATCTCTGTCGAATAAATAAAGAAAATCTTTAAAAAAAAAAGAAGTGAAAATAATGGTATTTGCTTTCAAATGGAATGCTAGGAATATAGAAATTTAGACCAAAAAAATTTGAGAATGTGTGGCCTTAACTTTCACAATGAACTGGTTTTCATATCTTAATGCCCAGAGGTCTCAAGGACACAACCACATTGACATTTATGCAAGGAGAACTTCTCTGTACCAGCAAATATGGTTGACTGTCTCCAAACTGACTTTATTTTTTTATAATGATATTTTTTTATTATATTATGTCACTATACAGTACATCCCTAGTTTTTGATGTAAAGTTCCATTATTCATTACTTGAGTATAACACCCAGTGCTCCATGCAATATGTGCCCTTCTTAATATCTATCACCAGTCTATCCCATTCCGCCCCCCGCCCCAAAGCCCTCAGTTTGTTTCCCAGAGTCCACAGTCTCTCATGTTTCATTCCTCCTTCTGTTTATTCCCCCCTTTCTTCTTCCCTTTCTTCTCCTACTGATCTTCCTACTTCTTATGTTCCACAAATGAGTGAAACTGTATGATAATTGCCTTTCACTGCTTGACTTATTTCGCTTAGCATTATCTCCTCCAGTCCCACCCGTGTTGCAGCAAATGTTGAGAAATCATTCTTTTTGGTCCATATATACAATGGAATATTACTCAGCCATCAAAAAGAACAATTTTTCCAAACTGACATTAGATTTTTCTTCTACTTAAGGTTTCAACACAAAACTCCCATACCCAAAGAAGCTAAGTGAGTGATTTGAGAGGTTTAAATTCAGTTTCTTCAAAGGAAATTTTATTGGAGAAAAGTCTTTGTCACTTTCTTATTGCTGCTATCAACAATTACCACACTGAGGGTTTAACAGAAACAAATTTCACTCTTCCAATCCTGGAGGTCAAAGCTGAGAATGAGTCTCATTAGGCTATAATCGAGGTGTCTCTGCAAGACACAGAGAGTGTGAATTCCTGCCTAGTTATGCGATTCTGGTTCAATATTTTGTCTCCAAAAAAAAAAAAATGCATATCCTTCCAAACTCTACTTGGTACCTGAAAAGGATCCTCATTAGAGTCACTCTTTTTGTTTAAAATTTGTTTGCTTATTTATCTGAGAGAGAGAGAGAGAGAGCAAGAAAGGGGAATGGAGCAGAAGGAGAGGGAGAGAGAATCTCAAGGAGACTCCTAGCTGAGCATGGAGCCCAAAGTTGGGCTTCATCCCAGGAGCTGGAGATGATGACCTAAGCTAAAATCAAGAGTTAGAAGCTCAACTAACTGAACCACTAGAGTCACTTCTTAACAGTTATCAGAAATAAACTTGAATGACAGAATGATCATGAATGTTGCTGCATAGCAAGACATCCTGAAAGCAAATGTCTTGTTATAATGTCTTTAGTATCAAATGGAATTGTATGGTGATGAGTTGTTATAATCTCTGTTGATCTGCTCAAGAGTCTTGAGCCAGTTGTGTGTCAGCTGGGAGCTCTGCTGATCTCTCCAGGGCATTCTAATACAATTGGTGTTTGGCTAGCTAGTTGTGGCTGATCCAGGATGGCCTTGGCTTGGACAATTGGGCTCTCCTCCACATGCCCTCACTTCCTCTGGCAGCCCACCTGGCTTAATTCACTTTTTGGAGGCAGAGTTCTAAGAGAGAGCAACAGAAATACACCAAGACTCTAAGGTCCACTGTCACTCCCATTATTCAACATAGTACTAGAAGTCCTTGCAACAGCAATCAGACAACAAAAAGGAATAAAAGGTATCCAAATTGGCAAAGAAGAAGTCAAACTCTCTCTCTTTACAGATGACATGATACTGTATGTGGAAAACCCAAAACACTCCACTCCCAACTCTAGAACTCATACAGCAATTCAGTAATATGGTGGGATACAAAATCAATGCACAGAAATCAGTTGCTTTCCTATACACTAAAAATGTAACTGTAGAAAGAGAAATTAGGGAATCAATTCCATTTATGATAGCACCAAAAACCATAAGATACCTTGGAATAAACCTAACCAAAGAGGTAAAGGATCTATACTCTAGAAACTACAGAACACTTATGAAAGAAATTGAAGAAGACACAAAGAGATGGAAAAACATTCCATGCTCATGGATCAGAAGAATAAACCTTCTGAAAATGCCTATGCTGCCCAGAACAATCTATACTTTCAATGCCATCCTGATCAAAATAACAATGCCATTTTTCAAAATGCTGGAGCAAACAATCCTAAAATTTGTGTGGATCCAGAAAAGACCCAGAAGCACCAAGGAAATGTTGAAAAAGAAAAACAAAGCTGGGGGCATCATGTTGCCTGATTTCAAGCTATATTATAAAGCTGTGATCACCAAGATAGCATGGTATGGGCACAAAAACAGACACATAGACCAATGGAACAGAATAGAGAATCCAGAAATGGTCCCTCGACTATATGGTCAACTTATCTTTGACAAAGCAGGAAAACACATCCAGTGGAAAAAAGACAGTCTCTTTAATAAATGGTGCTGGGAAATTGGACAGCTATATACAGAAGAATGAAACTTGACCACTCTCTCACACCATTCGCAAAGATAAACTCCAAATGGATGTAAGACCTTGGTGTGAGACAGGAATCCATCAAAATCATAGAGTAGAACATAGGCTGTAACCTCTTTCACAACGGCCACAGCAACTTCTTTCATGACATGTCTCCAAAGGCAAGGGAAACAAAAGCAAAATGAACTTTTGGGGCTTCATCAAGATAAAAAGCTTCTGCACAGCAAAGGAAGCAGTCAACAAAACAGAGAGGCAACCCACGGAATGGGAGAAGATATTTGCAAATGACACTACAGATAAAAGGCTGGTATCCAAGATCTATTAAGAACTTCCCAAACTCAATAACCAAGAAACAAATAATCAAATCAAAAAATGGGCAGAAGATATGAACAGACACTTTTCCAATGAAGACATACAAATGGCTAACAGACACATGAAAAGATGTTCAACATCATTAGCCATCAGGGAAATTCAAATCAAAACCACATTGAGATACCACCTTATGCCAGTTAGAAGGCAAAAATTGACAAGGCAAGAAACAACAATTGTTGGTGAGAATGTGGAGAAAGGGGAACCCTCTTACACTGTTGGTGGGGATGCAAGTTGGTACAGCCACTTTGGAAAAGAGTGTGGAGGTACCTCAAAAATAGAACTACCCTATGACCCAGCAATTGCACTACTTGGTATTTACCTCAAAGATACAGATGTAGTGAAGAGAAGGGCCATATTCACCCCAATGTTCATAGCAGCATTGTCCACAATAACTAAACTGTGGAAGGAGCCGAGATGCCCTTCAATAGATGACTGGATTAAGAAGATGTGGTGGGGGGTAGGTGAATGGGATAGGATGGTGATAGGTAGTAAGGAGGGCACGTATTGCATGGTGCACTGGGTGTTATATGCAACTAATGAATCATCGAACTTTACATCAAAAACCAGAGATGTACTGTATGGTGACTAACATAATATAATAAAAAAACGTTAAAAAAATTTATGCTCTTACTGTTTTCAAGGTCAGAAGCTAGCTTGGTGAAGGGTACTAAGGAGGACACATATTGCATGGAGCTCTGGGTGTTATATGCAAAGAATGAATCTTGGAACAGTACAACAAAAGCTAATGTTGTATTGTATGGTGACTAACATATCATAATTAAAAAGAAAAACCAATCCATATAGGATCCTAGCTCAGTACATGGTGCATAAAAGGATCTAAATATCTCATAATTAACAAACTTTTTAAAATAGAGCACTAAATGGCAGCTCTAAGGAGGGCAAGTATTTGCATGGTGCACTGGGTGTTATACGCAAGTAATGAATCATGGAACTTTACATCAAAATCTAGGGATGTACTGTATGGTGGCTAACATAATATAATAAAAAATTATTACAAAAAATTTGCATCATCAGCATGAATCACCTTATTGGTTAGTCAAAAGCATCATGAAGACAAGGGAACAGTACCAGTATGTTTATAACAAATTAACGTACCCCTCTCTCTTGTTGAAGAGGGGAATGGCAATTTTCTAGATATATCACAGGATCTTCTCTGCCATAAGACAATGTTGGAGGTCCATGAGACCTGGTTAAGCAGGTTCCTCACTCTTAGATTTGGAGAAAACATCAACTCAAAACTGGAATAAGATGCAAGGGGGTTAAAGCTCTGGAAGGCAGGCAAGATCATAGAGAAAAAGTAACAAAAACTGAATTCACCGGACTTCTAATCCAGTCTCCTGGGAACAGAGAATTGTCAGGAACAAATATCATTTCTGTCCAGACCCATGTCCCATGGGAAAGTAATCTTCTCAGAGGTGATAGTAACAAAGGAAACAGTACATAATGAACAGACGCAGGAGCTATAAATATCTCCTCTGCTGCAATTTCTTACCATGGTGCATCCCTTGTGCAGGAAAGGACATGATTGTTGCTTTTGGGTTCCTAAGTCTGGCTGGGGAACCCATGCTTCACTGCTTCCTGCTGTCCTGCCTGGGAACAGGGCTTCAGTCTCCATCAGCAACCATCCAGGGATGAATTCACTCCACACACAGACCTTCATCTTCTAGACCCTACCAAGGTGAGTCTGAGAGCTCAGCAGGTATTTCAGGAAAGGATCAGAGAAAGTGGAACCTGAGAACCTTTACCTGAGGTCACCTGAAACCCTAACCAACCTATCCCAAAGCCGAGAGACTGCATGCTTGTTTGCTGGGTTGACAATTATGTTTAAAAATAATTTAATATATTTTAAAAAGCAGTTTTCATTGGACTCAACATTATAGGGTTCATGGTTGACAATATGTGGTGAGAATGGAAGTCAGTTGGATGGGATGGAGGAGAAATGAGGGACGTAAAGTGCTTCCAGTGAAGTCAGAACATATTCAAGGAATTTACAGCTAAGGGCAGTAGGAAACCAGAATATTAGGCTTGGAGGTGTGAGCAGTGGAGCGAGAGTATTTTTAAAAATTTTCAGATAGCCTGGTGATATAGGCTGGTGATGGGTAGTATGGAGGGCACATATTGCATGGTGCACTGGGTGTTACACGCAAGTAATGAATCATGGAACTTTACACCAAAAACTAGGGATGTACTGTATGGCGACTAACATAATACAATAAAAAATATTATTATTAAAAAAATTTAAAAATTTTCAGATGTATACATTTAGTTTGTTCTGTATTTATTAGAAGGATCCAGGCCCATGGAGGTAAATAATACCTTTTGATAGCAGTTTTTGAGACATACGTTTCACAGTACCCACTCTCCCATTACTATTCACTGGGGGGGGGGGGAAATGTACTTAATATACGTGAAGGAATATACCAATGAGCATTAACTTGTACTATTTTATTAGGAAGGAGGCTGAATATATTTTTGACTTTCTTAGCCATTTACTTCAGATATGCAAATTGGTTTTGCAAATGCATTGCTTTATGTACTGGGATCTGTGTGTTTTTATTGTGTTTGGATCCCATTCTTTCAAGAAAAGAATGATAATTTCTTCACCAAGCTTGCTCTTTGGCACTTAATCCTGTATTGTGTAGAGATATATTTATGGGATCAAGTGAGAGCCTACATATTTTGTGAGGTCCGGTCTATCAGTTGGTCACATCGTGTTCCCCTCGTTGCTTTGAAACATTGACATTCTTCTTCATCCTTAGTAGCAAGAACTGCTTTTTACACATATTGCCATCTTACTGCACATCAAGTTGTCCTTATTTCTATCATTTTATTATTTGGAATTAGATATATTTTTTAAAAATAGCAGTTACCTCCTGTCATTATGTGAAACACCTTCTTTTGTATTCAACTAAAGATCCTGTGCATCCTTTTCTTAAGCATGACTGAACATGATCAAATTATAATTTTAGCTACTGCATCCTCTCCTGTGGATTAAAAAGTATATTTTCCTATTCTTTTATTTCCAAGCTTTTACTCATGTCATCCTGAACTTGAGACCCTTTCTGATGTGAATGTTTTTGTTTTATATCTTTTCTGTAAGATGTTAGTATTAGCTTATTGTTCACTTTTAAGACAGTTAATTGAATCCACCATATTTAACATGATTTATTCCCTTACCATTATTTCTATTTAATGAATTCTCATTTTTAAAAATCTTGTTTCTATACAAGTGCACACCTTTGTGAACACAAGGAGTCAAACAAAGCAAGTAAGGCCCCTGCTCCCTTGGATCATACATTATAATGGAGAACAGGGAACGAAGTGTTCATATGACACAAGGTCTTCAAGGATAAATCATATACAAAAAGAGGATGGATTGTCATGGAACATGGAGGATTTTGCAGAGTATGTACTGGGAAGATTTCTGCATGGCAGACAAGGAACAGAGAACCAGGACAGGCATGCACCCATTGGATTTTGTGTCAAACAAAGATCAAACCCCAAAGCCCAAGATAACAAAGGAATGAATGCCACCAAGTAAAGTAAGAGAAGAGCCAGCCTCATCCATTTTTGGGACACATAAAAACAAGTGTGGTCAAATAAACAGGGCATAGGGACAGGAATGACTCTTAGATCAGGGGCCTGAGATGGACCTCATGATAAGACCAGCGAGCAGTTAGCATGGGCTCCCTGGAGTCTGATGTAACATCAGCACACACGCTGACAGCCTTTTCCCTCTGCAACATGGTCTTCTGACATACTCCTCATTCATACTGCTTTTCCCACATTAGCAGCCACTGGCCCTCTATTAAAACCATTTTTTTCTTTTACTGCAGTGGGCTCCATTTTTTTTTTCTGTTCACAGTAAACATGCCTTTTACATCAAGCATGTGTGCACATGCAAACACACAAATCCACGTGTATGTACATACACACACACACACAAACACGACTGAACAAAGAGAGTAACCATTCATAAACTAACATGAAGGAACTATGCTCAACTTTTTACATATATGGACTCAATCTGTCAACCAAATCAGGAGGATGGATACCACTATCTCCACTATTCTGGTGAGAATATTAACATTTTATTTTTTTTTTATTTTTTTATTATGTTCAATTAGCCAACGTATACTACATCATCAGTTTTTGATGTAGTGTTCCAAGATTCATTAGTTGCATATAACACCAGTTCATTTTAGAAAGAATTGGTTGTCTTTCCATATTCAAGCTTACAATGTGTGGTAGATCCAGGATTCAAAACTCATTCACTCATTCTAAAATTTTGCATTTAATACCATTTAAAAATGTCTTTCTCTATTTCATCTAGATAAATTACCACTATTTTGGTGCATTGTGTATTAACTTTTGTCAATTACGGAATTGTTCCTTTCCCTCATATTTCTAGTGGGTGTTCATACATTAAGATGTCTTGACACCATAAATATATCCCTCTTTTCTTTTTTGGAGAAATGGGTTTTTTGCTTTATTAGTTATTCTGAGCATCAAGGGGATATGCCTAGGGTTGGAATGTAGCCAGACTCAGGGAAGCTTTCTTGTCATCAAGATCTCTCAGAGACCACCTGGGCTTATTAGACCTTTCTCCCCACTCTTCCTTTTCTCTGTCTTCTTTTAGTTTTTTGTACTTCTCTAAATACAAGACAAATTGGTCATATAAAATGGGACATAAAGTTACATGTTCATGGGAGTCTTGTGAACTGGAATTTGGGTACTTTTATATATTCATTAGAGTAACGATAATTTGACATTGAGACCTGACCTAGCATCATTTCTTTCCTAATTATTGTAGCTGGGGGTGAGAAGAGCCTGGTAGTCACATGGCACCAGGACTCTGTAGTGTGCCAAAATGGGACTCTTGAAATACAGGCACCAGGATGTTAACCAACACTAGGAAATAAGGAAGGGATCCCTTTTTATTGACAGGATTCCTTGGACACAAATTAATGAAGTGCAAGGAGCACCATGTGAATGAAGGACTCCCTATGTGTCGAAGTCTCAGCTGTAGTGGGGAGGCCACCTCATTCCTCAACCTTCCCTGATACCACAGCTCATCACTCTCCCTCTCCCTCACCTCCTGACCACTCTGGCTCCTTTGGGGGTCCTGGATATCAAAAACAAGTGCTTTCCTCAGGGCATTTGCACTGGCTCTTTCTCCTGCAGGGTACACATTCGCAGATAACCGTGCGTCTCCTGTGCAGATTTTCCTAAGGTCTCTCTTCAAATATCATGTTGTTTTACATCTTCCTGAACTCCCAGTAAAGATAACACCTCATCCACTTTCTTTTACGCCTGCCTTTATTCCCAAATGTCATTGTAATTATAGCATTTCTGCCATGTTACTAATGGCTATTTGTGTAAAAATTAATCATTTCTTTTCCTGAATTCTAGCCATCACAAACACCACATGGGACCAGGCAATGATACCCACATTTCAGGATTTCTTCTTCTGGGATTATCAGAGGACCCAGAACTGCAGCCCCTCCTATTTGGGCTTTTCCTCTCCACGTACCTGATCACTGTGTTTGGAAACCTGCTCCTCATCCTGGCCGTCAGCTCTGACTCCCACCTCCACACCCCCATGTACTTCTTCCTGGCCAACCTGTCCTTTGTAGACATCTGTTTCACCTCCACCATCATCCCAAAGATGCTGTTGAATATACAAACACAGAGCAAAGTCATAACCTACCCAGGATGCATCAGCCAGATCTATTTTTCCACACTCTTTGCAGGCTGGGATGACTTTCTCCTGGCTGTGATGGCCTATGACCGGTTCGTGGCCATCTGTCACCCCCTGCACTACACAGTCATCATGAATCCCCAGCTCTGTGGACTGCTTGTTCTCATGTCCTGGATCATGAGCGTCCTGAATTCCTTATTACAGAGCTTAATGGTGTCATGGCTGTCCTTCTGTTCAGAGGTGGAAATCCCCCACTTCTTCTGTGAACTCCATCAGATGATCCAACTTGCCTGTTCTGACACCTTTGTTAATGACACAGTGATATATGTTTCAATTGTGCTGCTGGTTGGTGCTCCCCTTGCTGGGATCCTTTGTTCATACTCTAAGATTATATCCTCCATATGTGGGATCTCATCAGCTCAGGGCAAGTATAAAGCATTTTCCACCTGTGCATCTCACCTCTCAGTTGTCTCCTTATTTTATTGCACAGTCCTGGGAGTGTACCTTAGCTCTGCTGCTACCCAGAGCTCCCATGCAGGTGCAGTGGCCTCAGTAATGTACACAGTGGTCACACCCATGCTGAACCCCTTCATCTACAGCCTGAGGAACAGAGACATAAAAGGAGCTCTAATGAGAATCTTCAAGATGGAAGCTATAAAAGGGACAATTGTTCTGGTGGGAAAGTAGTGCCCTTGATTGCAGGGCTCAAAGCCATGTGTTCTGTATGGACAAATGTTTTTGTGACTTGTCCCACATAACAGACCACCTGGACCTGCATGTACACAGGCAGGCTGAGGAATGTTGTTTGTGAGACTCCTGCTGTGGGAATAACCTTGATAGCCTGGTCGATTAAAGTATACTATATGGGCTTCAGTTCAGAGCTGACCCTTCTGGTCTGGATGCCAAGAGCTACAAATCTTGTCTCATTCCCCCTCCTACTCCAGGCTGGGCTGGTCCCCGAAATGGAATCCAGGAGAGGAGGTAGGCACACATAGCCCAGGCTCTTTGAAAATATGGAAACATGATAACATGGAAATGCAGCTTGCTCCAAAATGCCTGTAGGGGAACAGATGTTTAATTTCAAACCCTATTATTTGCCCTGTCAATGTGGCCCTTATTGGGATGGTCAGTTGAAAGTCTCACCTTGGAGAAGGGTGCTCTGTCCAGGCCTCTCAATCAGGACTCCAGTCTGGCTGTTTCCAGGGCCTTCCCCAGCTGATGAGTTTGTATGTTGTAGGTACTGGTTTTAATGTAACTTTGCCTTATTCTCATTTATTGCCTACTGTTACCTTCATCTGTGGGTAGACTGCTTTCCTCTCCTCTCTCTGTTAGGTTTCTATAATAACAATAAAGTTTCCCTTCCTTTTCAAAACCAAAAAATGGCTGCTATAAATCTTTTGTGGAAAACATGATTCTTTGATCATTGTAAAATAGAATCTGCTCCTATGTATTTCTGGAAATTTCCGTTTCTTAGAATTCAAAATTTCAATTTCAGAAAACAACACAATTTCAGAAAACAGTGTTAACTAAGTTTTCTGCTGTATCTGATATGCATACAGTTTTTCCCTTGGTCCATTTTCATACGTTCCCACAGTTCTTCCCAGACTTGGATCAGAAATATTATATATATGAGAGAGAGAGGGAGAGAGTGTACACTTTCATTTTTATTTTATTTCATTTTAATTCCAGTATAATCAACATACAATGTTACACTAGTTTCAGGCATACAATATAGTGATTCAAAACTTATTTACATCACCCGGTACAGCACACTATACCCATTCATCCATCAATGAACATCTAGGTTGTTTCTGTGCCTTGACTCTTGTAATTAGGCTGCAATCAAATTGAAGTATGCATATCTTTTTTAATTTGTGTTTTTGTTTTCTTCAGATAAATGCTCAGAAGTGGAATTGTTAGATCCTATGGTATTTCTATTTTTAATGTTTCAAGGAAACTCCACACTGTTTTCCACAGTGGCTGCTCCAATTCACATCCCCACCAACTGTGCATGGGGTTCCCTTTTCTCCACATCCTCACCAACACTTGTTGTTTCTTGTCTTTTTGATACTGACCATTCCAAGAGGCATGAGGTGATATCTCATTGTGGTTCTGATTTGTGTTTCCCTATTGATTAGTGATGTTGAGCATCTTTTCATGACCTGTTGGCCATCTGTGCGTCTTCATTGTTAAAATGTCTATTCAGATTCTCTACCCGTCGTCTAATCAGATTGCTTGTTTGTTGCTATTGAGTTGCATGAGTACTTTATATATTTGGAATATTTCCCTTTATCAGATACATGATTTATAAATATTCCCTGCCATTCAGGAGGTTGCCTTTTCATTTTGTCATGGTTTCCTTTGCTGTGCAGAAGTAGAACCTGTTTATTTTTGCTTTTGTTCCCTTGCATTTGGTGTCAAATCCTAAGAATCATTGCCAAGACCAGTACATATTCTTCTAGGAGTTTTATGGCTTTGGATCATACATTCAAGTATTTAAACCGTTTTGAGTTAATTTTTGTCTATGTTATAAGATAGTGGTCCAGTTTCATTCTTTTGAATGTGACTCTCCAGTTCAAACAACACCATTTCTTTTAAGAGACTGTTCCATCTTTATCATACACTCTTGCCTTCTTTGTCATAAATTAATTAACCACATATCTGTGGGTTTATTTCTGGGCTCTCTATTCCTTTCCATTGATCTGTGTGTTTTTTATGCCAGTATCATGCTTTTTTGGTTACCGTACCTTTGTAATATAGTTTGAAATCAGGGCACATGATGCCTCCAGTTTTTCTATTCTTCCTCAAGATTATTTTGTCTATACGAGGTCTTCGTGATTCCATAAAAGTTGCAGGAGTGTTCTATTTCTATAAAAAACGCCATTGGAACTTTGAGAGGGATTTCACTGAATCCACAGATTGCTTTGGGTAGTATGGATATTTATTTAAGAGCATTAATTCTTCAGGTACCTGGGTGGCTCAGTCAGTTAAGTGTCTGCCTTCAGCTCAGGTCATGATTGCAAGGTCCTGGATCAAGTCCTGCATTGGGGTCCCAGCTCAGCAGGGAGTCTTTTTCTCCCTCTGCACCTCCCCCCCCACCCATGCTCTCTATCTTTCTCTTTCTCTCTGTCTCTCTTGCAAAAATAAATAAATAAAATCTTTTTAAAAAAGAATATTAATTTTTCTAATCAATGAGCATGGAATATTTTTCCATCTATTTATGTTATCTTCAATTTCTCTCAGCAATGTCCTATCATTTTCAGCGTACAGTTGTTTTGGCTCCTTGCTTAAATTTATTCTTAGGTATTTACTTATTGATGCCATTGTAAATGGGATTGTTTTCTTAATTTCTCTTTCTGATAGTTTCTTATTAGCATATAGAGTGGTGACCAATTTTTGTATATTGAAAACTTTCTATCCTGCTGAATTCATTGATTAGTTATATCAGATTTTTTTTCTTTTAAAAAATTCATTGAAATACAATGAAATGCAATAAACTGATTTAAAAGGCAAATTTTCTGGATTAAGTAATCATACAAAAATTAAGAGTACATACTGCATGAGTCCATTTATATATAATTCAAGAAAGTGAACACAAGCTTTAAAGCTTTGTTATATAATTGTAACAATGAAATCAACCTGAAACCTCTGTTTCTTTGCATCTAATTCACCTCTCTAAAAGCAAGGGAAACAAAAGCAAAAATAAACTATTGGGACTTGATCAAGATTAAAAGGTTCTGCATGGTAAAGGAAACAGTCAACAAAGCTAAAAGGCAAACTACTGAATGGGAGAAGGTATTTGCAAATGACATATCAGATAAAGGACTAGTATCCAAGATCTATAAAGAATTTATCAAACTCAACACCCAAAAAACAAATAATCCAGTCAAGAAATGGGCAGAAGACATGAACAGAAGTTTCTCCAAAGAAGACATATAAATGGCCAACAGACACATGAAAAAATGCTCAACATCACTAGTCATCAGGGAAATATAAATCAAAGCCACAATGAGATACCACCTTATACATTTCAGAATAGCTAAAATTAACAAGACAGGAAACAACAAATTTAGGCGAGGTAGTGGAGAAAGGGGAACCCTTTTCCCACACTGCTGGTGAGAATGCAAGTTGGTACAGCAACTCTGGAAAACAGTATGGAGGTTCCTCAGAAGGTTAAAAATAGAGCTACCCTATGACCCAGGATTTGCAGTACTGGGTATTTACCCCAAAGATACAGTTGTAGTGAAAAGAAGGGGCACCTGAACCCCAATGTTCATTGAAGCAATGTCCACAATAGCCAATCTGTGGAAAGACCTGAGACATCCTTGACAGATGAACAGATTAAGAAGAAGTGGTCCATATATATATATACAATGGAATATTACTCAGCCATCAGAAAGGATGAATACCCACTAATTGCATTGACATGGATGGAACTGGAGGAGATTATGCTAAGTGAAATAAGTCAAGCAGAGAAAGACAATTATATGGTTTCACTTATATGTGGAACATGGAATAGCAAGGAGGACCACAGGGAATGGGAGGGAAACTGAATGGAAGAAATCAGAGAGGAAGACAAACCATGAAAGACTCTGGACTCTGGGAAACAAACTGAAGGTTAAAGAGGGGAGGGGTGTGGGGAATGGGGTAGCCAGGTGATGGGTATTAAGGAGGGCACATGTTGTGATGAGCACTGGATGTTATATGCAACTAATGAATTGTTGAACACTACATCAAAAACTAATGATGTACTATATGCTGGCTAACTGAACATAATAAAAAATAAAATAAAATAATTTAAAAAGAATGCAGATATTTAGGGGCGCCTGGGTGGCACAGTGGTTAAGCGTCTGCCTTCGGCTCAGGGCGTGATCCCGGTGTTCTGGGATCGAGCCCCACATCAGGCTCTTCTGCAATGAGCCTGCTTCTTCCTCTCCCACTCCCCCTGCTTGTGTTCCCTCTCTCGCTGGCTGTCTCTATCTCTGTCGAATAAATAAATAAAATCTTTAAAAAAAAAAAAAAAAAAGAATGCAGATATTTAGACACAAAGACTTAAAGTAGAATGGGCAACCTTAATTTTAGTAATGAATTACTTTTTTTTTATCTTAATGCATGAAGGGCTCAAAGTCAGAATTTATATTTTTAAAAAAAAGAATTTATATTTAAATCTAAAGTCACAGGGCACCTGGCTGGCTCAGTCAGCAGAGCAAGCAACTCCTTTTTTTCTTTTTTTAAAGATTTTAAAGTAATCTCTGTACCCAACATGGGCTCAAACTCACAATCCTGAGATCAAGAGCCAGGCGCTCCACCCACTGAGCCAGCCAGGTAGCCCCAGCATGCAGCTCTTGCCCTCTGAGTCATGAGTTCAATCCCTACATTAGGCATAAATATTACTTTAAAAATCAATAAAAAGGGCACTTGTGTGACTCAGTCAGTTAAGGGTCTGACTCTTGATTTTGGCTCAGGGCATGTTCTCAGGGTCCTCGATTTGAGCACCTTGTCAGGCTCCATGCTCAGTGAGGAGTCTGCTTGAGGATTCTCTCTCCCTCTCCTTCTGCCCCTCCCCTCCCTCATGCATGTGCCTACTCTCTCACTCTCTTTCCAAAATAAATAAATAAATCTTTACTAAATAAATTGTTAATAAGTAAATAATAAATAAATAAGTCACATTCATATTTTAGCAATGGGGAATTCACTTTTTCCACTCTATTTCAACAGAAGCTCCAAACTGATTTTACTATTTTTTTTCTTCCAATTAAGGTTGGTTTTCAACATAAAATGCTCTTACCCAAGAGAAGAGAAATGAATTAATTGAGACATTAAATTCACTTTCCTCCAATTTTGTAGGATAAATGTCTATATAACATTCCTATTTCTGCTATGACAAATTACCACACTAGAGGCTTCACATCATTTGGGATGCCTGGGTGACTCAGTCAGTTAAGCATCTGCCTTTGGCTCAGGTCATGATCCCAGGGTCCTGGAATCCAGTCCCACATCAGGCTCTTTGCTCAGCGGGGAACCTGTTCTCACTCTGCCTGCCGCTCCCCCTACTTGTGCTCTCTCTCTCTCTCTTTCTGACAAATAAATAAAATCTTAAAAAAAAAAAGAAACTAATTCATGCTCTTACTGTTTTGAAGGTCAGAAGGCTGAATTAAGTGTTAGTGGGCTAAAATCAAGATGTCTGCAGGGCCTGATTCCTTCTGGATGTTCTAGGGAAGACTCTTCTTTCCTATTGCAGTTTCTAGTGACAACAATCATTCTTTGGCTCATTGTCTTTTCACCATCTTCAAAGCCAGTGACATGGCATCTTCAATCTCTCTCTGATCCAACTATTCTGCCTTCCTCTCTCACATTCAGAGGAGCATGGTGATTACATTAATTCAACCTCTATAATCTTGGCCAATTTTAGCTTAAAATCAGCATGGTGACTAACATAATATAATAAAAAAATTATTAAAATCAGATGATTAGTAGCTTATTTCATTTGCTACATTAACCTCCTTCTTCCTATAAAGAATAACATTCAAACATTCCTTGAATTAGAATTTGGACCAGTTAAGAAGGCTGATTCTGCCTATTGGAAAGTCTTTTTCAAAAGTATTTTATTTGGTGCCACTCAAGAGTCTTTATATAAAAGAAACAAACACAGAATTTATTACAGGCTCTACAATGACTGGATACAATTCTCATTCCAAATTTTAGGCAAACACGATATTTTTTGTGAAGAAGGGGGACAGGCTTGCTACTCAGAGAGTGATTCACAGACCATGACCGGCAGCACCGACATCACTCAGGAACTTGTTAGAAACACTGAACTCCTGGGCCCACCAGCACCTGCTAAAGCAGAATCTGCATTTGAGCCAGAATCCTGGGTGATTCACATGCACTTTGAAGTTAGAGAAGTGCTGGTCTAGAGTACATTTTCTCATGTTCTCAATCTGACCTTTGAGGCAGGGTCACTATCTGTGTTGGGAGCTGTCCTGCTCAGTGGAGGTGTTTAGCAGCATCCCTCAGACATCGCCAGATGTGCCCAGGGGAAGAGAACCACCTCTGCTTGGGACCACTGGCACAGAGATTGAAAACTGGGAGCATCCTGACAGAATTCAAGTAAATGTTTGAAGAACCCAGGGGACCCAGTCAAGACTGGGTCAGGAGAAAACATTCACTTCACCTGGCTTATCAGCCAGTCCCCTAGGAACAGAATTTCAATAGGAAAATTTTCCTTTCTGTCCACACTAGTGTCCCGCAGGGAAATCATGGGCCTACAGGTGGGAGGAACAGAGGGAAATGTGCCTAATGAGCAGACCGAACCAGCTGTAAATACTCCTCTGTTGCAGTCCCGCAGCACAGGCAACCTCGGGCTGGACAGGACCTGGTCATCTCTTGTGTGGTCCTAAGTTTGGATGGGGCACTGAAGTCTGACTCATTCCTGCTCTCTTGTCTGGGGACAGAGCTCCATCTTCCATCATCTACCAACCAGACAGGTATTTTGATTTCCATGTAGAGACCTTCCTCTCAGAGACCCCATCATGATGAGTTTTACTGCCCAGTAGGGACTGCAGGAGAAGGTCAAGAGAATGAAAGAGAACGGCTTCTATCTGAGGTCACCTGAGGGCCAGCGCAGCCCAGCCCAGAGCTGAGAGTTTGTTGTGCCTGTATGCTGGCTTACTTAAGAAATGTATTGATTGATTCATTTATGTATTTATGATGGTAAAAATAGAAGTGAATTTTGAATTCAGAAATGTGAGGTTCAACATAACAACTAAATGGTAAAAATGGAAACCCAATTAGATAAGGAATGGGAAGCATAAAAGTAGAACATAAGACCAAGGATATTTGCAATTATCCAGAGTGGAAACGTCAAGTATTAGCTGTGGAAGGATATACAGTGAAGTGAAGACATGTCTTTTCATGTTTAAGATGGAACATATTAGACTACATCTCCGTAGTGATGAGAAAAATCCGGACAAAAAAATTCTTGCTGGTATATCCTTGCAAAAGCGGTACGTGAAACAAACATATCACAGTACCTCCTCTCTCTTCAGTATTCAAATGAAATGTTTTACATGGATTATGTGAAAAAGGGTCTGCTAATGAGCTTCCTTTGCAATTACCTCGTTACATGTGAGCCTGAACAGGGTCTGGGTTAGCTCACCACCCACTTTCTCCGTTGAAAATTGTGGGTGTCCTCGGTGTTTGCAGAGTGGAGTATGATTGGTTTTATTCCTGTTTCTTATGTTCTTTCAGGGAAAGATTACTGTTTATTTTACCAATTTAGCTACTTGCCATTTCACTTTTTTATGTATGTGTAGATATATTTGTGCAGAATGTGAGAGTGTATAAATTCTGTGTGGTAAAGTCTGTGAAGTAGTCATAATAGATTCCATACGCTGCTTTTTCTAGTTTTTCTTTTTTTTTCCTTGAATAAGTGATCTGTCACCTTGATATTATTCACTTATTCACTTGTGAATACCAGCTTTCTAAAAAATGAAAGTGAATGTCCTTCTGCATACTTACTACTCACAAATCACCCTTTATACGTATTTTCAACTAGTGTTCACATCTCTGTATTCTTTATTGTTCCTTGTGGCCTTTATTATTGGATCTATTTGTAAAATAAAATGCCATCACGTCGAAGGGATTTTTTACTTTTTTTTTTTTTTAAAGATTTTATTTATTTATTTGACAGATATAGGGACAGCCAGCGAGAGAGGGAACACAAGCAGGGGGAGAGGAAGAGGCAGGCTCATAGCGGAGGAGCCTGATGTGGGGCTCGATCCCACAACGCCAGGATCACGCCCTGAGCCGAAGGCAGACGCCTAACCGCTGTGCCACCCAGGCGCCCCGGATTTTTTACTTTTGACCAAGAATCACCTTTACCTTCCATAAGCATACTTGTCCCATATCTCTTTATGTGACATGAAACTTTAGATATCGCTTTCTCTCCACCTTAAATGACTTTTTCAAATTCTTTATTCCCTAGGCCTTGACAACCTAATTTAGATTTGGATCCATGTCAATTTCATTAAATTCTTAATCTTTTAAATATTTTTGTTCAGAAGTTGGTTTTGGGTTCTCCTTCCATTTCATTTCAGACAGTTGTTTTGAGCCACTCTGCTTCGCCTAAGTACAGTTTCACTGTTCTTCTTTCAAAAGGCTCTGTCTCTTCTAAAACTATCCTGTGTTATATACACTTACACATTCACACCCTTTCAATTCGGATATATGAAAAGACACCTATGCAAATCATAAGTAACTTTTATGTTCTGGCACAATCTTTCTTTCTAGCTTTTCTCCCCCAGTCTTTCTGACTCAGGAATACCTTCTACAGTCCCCCAGTCAACCAGTGTAATGCTGATTCATGATTTCAACATTTACATGACATCTCATGGTGTGGCTGTGCCATTTACACTTCTGACGATCTATCATATCTTTTCCTTTTTAAATTATGATTATATCAATGCTACAAAATAGTTTTAAATAAATAAAACTATGTTTCATAACCAAAGGTTATTAGGTCCCCAGGGACATTGAGTAATGTTAGAAAACTTTTGGGCTGTCACACTGGGGAGGGGCGTGCGGAGGCCAGGGATGCTCTAACATCCTGTATGGACAGGACACAGACCACCACAGAGAAGTCTCTGGCCCAGAATGTCTGTAGTGCACAGACTGAGAAACCCTGAGTTAGAGCATATCTGTATTTTTTAAAAATATTTATTTTTTTAAGTAACCTCTACACCCAAAATGAGGCTTGAACTTACAGCCCCAAGCTCAAGAGCCCCATGCTCTACTGAATGAGCCAGCGAGATGTCCCCAAAACATCTGTATTTTAATATTTTAACTCTCTTCAGATCGTCCCCAAGGCACTATAACACTACACAATTCTGACAGCAAAATTAGAAAGATGGGTAATAAGGAGGGCACATATTGCATGGTACACTGGGTGTTATACGCAACTAATGAATCATCGAACTTTGCATGAAAAACCAGGGATGTACTGTATGGTGACTAACATAATATAATAAAAAATATTATTATAAAAAAAATAAAAATTAATCGGCAAAAAAAAAGAAAGTACACATTTGCTACTTGTTTAAAAATTCCAAACCCAATTAATGTGACAGCACTTTAAGTGTTTTTTCAGGGTGTTGGGTGTGAAAGAGATTCTTGTAGCGTTTTTAAACTGTTAATAAGCTTGAGCAAAGATTCCTATATTTCATCACCATGTACATTTGTCTATTATTATTATATGTCCACATATTATATGCCGATTTATCTATAATTATCAGCATTTCAAATAATTGTTATAAATCACAGTTTCTCTATTGACTTTTAGTGAGATATTTTGGTCATAAAATAGCATTAAATTTTGTTTAGTTAAATATATCTTCTTACTTCTGAGATTTTTGCCTTAATTATAATGCTTTGCCTGTGGGTTTCATGTGTAGGTTTCTGGATATGCATCTAAAATGGGATGGCTACTCTTACGCTGAGGGTTTACTCCTTCTGATTTTTGTGAGGTGTGTGAGACAAGCAGCCACTGCACTTCCTTCCATGTAGAAAGCATTTTGTGACAATTTCCATCGGTAATCCATTTTCCAACAAAACTGAATTGCAACTTTGCCATGTATTAAATCTACATATTTAATGAGCTCTAATTCCTGATTCATTCAACACTACCAAAAGAGCATCTGCTACATTCCAGAAATTTCTAAGAACTTTACTTGTTGTACCTTTCTAGTTCAAGGTGGTGGGGAATTTTAATATTCCTTCATGTTGGTTTTGTGCAATTACCGCTCCTGTAGACCCCTGTTTCAGTTAGTTCTCTGAACTACCCTCATTTTTGTTGAATAAAGTTACACTGAAACGGCTCCCCTTAACCTGGTTTTATCACCTCTCTCATTCTCTGTATTTCATAATGTCTCATTTTCTTTAATTTGTTTCTATATAAGTGCATATACATCCACACCCATAAAGAAAAACATGAACAGCACAAGTGAAGTCCTTGCTTTCTTTGGTCCTTACATCACAGTAACAGACAAGAGTGCAGTGAGATACATGTGAGCACAAGATACTGTCCTCAGATAAGTCACATCAAGTGTATTCAGAGTAAGAGGACAGATTGCCATGAGGTGTGCAGGATTTTCTAGAGTCAGTGAAGGCTTGTGCATTTTGGGAAAGGAACAGAACCATAGCAGTTGTGCTCATTGGACTTGTCAAGAATGTGACTAAAACCCATAGGGTAAGAATGACAAATAAACACAAAAAAGATGTCCCGTAAGAAAAGTGATAAAGGGACTCACCTTATCCTCTATTGGACCAAATAAAAACCAACTGATCAAATAAATATGGAATAGGCACAGAAAAAACAAGTCATCTGCTATCTGGTAATAAAAACACCCAGATTTTGTGAAGTGTTGGTTTATTCTTTTTACTCATTTTTCTTTTGTGATATTCAATCTGTAAGGTGTTTCACACCAAGAAGATCTCGCTGCTTTGTGCTGTGGACAAATTTAATTTTGCTCTTTTATTATTTTTGCTGGGTATAAATGAGATGTAACCAGGACCTGATGTCACTACCACCAAAGCAGCTTTCCTTCCTTGCAGTCTGTCAGGAAAACTGAGCTTGTTAAATCATTTTACTCTTTAAGTCCATCCCATTTCTCCCTCTCCCCCTCCTTTATTGAACACAATTATTTATGTTTCTTTACACACAGGTCAGAAAGTAGCCACTCCAAAATGTAACCCCAAGATGATTTGTCCCTGGGAAGCTATAAATAGGAATTTCTGGGTCTTATTTCTACATTCCTAAAGGGAAAGGTAATTTGATGTGTATGCATTCACATCCTAAACACTGTGTTGGGGCAGGCATGGGGGAGATGAGAAGGACATAGAATAACAAACAACAGGAGGACATGATGTGCTGTGCTGTGAATGTGAGTGGGTGTGTGTGTGTGTGTGTGCGCACATGTGCATGGGCACCTTGATGAGTGAGAGCAGTCCTCAGAGCAGGAATAAATGGGATCTTCTGTTACAAGGTGGCCATTATAATACACAGGCCAAACTTCATCAATAGATGATACTAAGGAAGGGTGTCAATGGACAGGACGCTATTGCAACCAGATCATAAAGTGCAAGAGGCACATAGTGTGGACGAGGAAGTCGCTGTGTCTTGAAATTTAAGCAGCTATGAGGCCACAGGGTTCTCCAAAATTCACTGCGACCACCTTTCCTCACTCTCCCTCTTGCCCATTCCCCTCAACACACTGGCTCCCTTCTGAGCCTTAATTTTCTGACAGAAACACTTTCTTAAAGTCTTTGCACTGACAGTTCCCTCTGCCAGGAAGACCTCCCATCTTCCACCCTTTTTTCCTTGAGGTCTCTATTCAAATGTTACCTTCTTAGTCAGTCTTGACTGAACACCCAACATAACACCCATACACTTTCTCCTACAAACTGCTTCCATTTTCTTCATAGCATCTGTCACCATCTCACAATTATTTAATTTTTATATCTGCTTCTATCCCATCACAATCATTGAATTGTAGAAACTTTTGCTTTTCAGCACCCTCTACTTTATGACTAGGAATTTCCAAGACATGGTCAACACTCCATATATTCCTCAAGTTCATGAAATGATTTCTTAATAAAACTATACAATACCTGAACTTTCAGAAAAATCTAATGTTGGGAAGGAAATTCATAACCAGAGAGGAAGTGGGGATCATCTCAAGGGGCCCAAATCCATTCAAAAATATTGCAATTAGTTTCTTATTTTTTATTATTATTATGTTATGTTAGTCACCATACAGTACATCAATAGTTTTTGATGTAGTGTTCCATGATTCATTGTTTGTGTTGTATGTAATTGGTTTCTTGACTAGAAAATATAAATTGTTGCATTTCCACAACGTGACCAGTGACTATGTGTGAAAATTAGTCATGTTATTTTCCCCTATAGTGGTAGTCACCTCCACCACATGGACCCAGGAAATGATACCGGAAATTCAGAGTTTCAGCTTCTGGGATTTTCAGAGAAACCAGAACTGCAGCCCCTCATTTTTGGGCTTTTCCTCTCCATGTACCTGATCACTGTGTTTGGAAACCTGCTCCTCATCCTGGCCGTCAGCTCTGACTCCCACCTCCACACCCCCATGTACTTCTTCCTGGCCAACCTGTCCTTTGCAGACATCTGTTTCACCTCCACCACCGTCCCCAAGATGCTGTGGAACATCCAGACTCAGAGCAAAGTGATCACTTACGAAAGTTGCCTCAGCCAGATGTATTTTTTCATACTCTTTTCAGGATTAGATGTCTTTCTCCTGACTGTGATGGCTTATGACCGCTTTGTGGCCATCTGTCACCCCCTGCACTACACGGTCATCATGAACCCCTGGCTTTGTGGACTGATGGTTCTGGTGTCCTGGATCCTGAGTGCCTTGCATTCCTTATTACAAACTTCTATGGTGTTGCAGCTGTCCTTCTGCACAGTCTTGGAAATCTCCCACTTTTTCTGTGAACTCAATCAGATGATCCAACTCTCCTGTTCTGATACCTTTCTTAATAACATGGTGATGTATTTTGGAGCTTTGTTGCTGGGTGGTGGTCCCTTCATTGGGATCCTTTACTCTTACTCTAAAATAGTTTCTTGCATACGTGGAATCTCAACAGCTCAGGGCAAGTATAAAGCATTTTCCACCTGTGCATCTCACCTCTCCGTTGTCTCCTTATTTTATTGTACAAGCCTAGGAGTGTACCTTAGCTCTGCTGCTACCCAGAGCTCCCACGCAAGTGCAGTAGCCTCGGTGATATACACGGTGGTCACGCCCATGCTGAACCCCTTCATCTACAGCCTGAGGAACAGAGACATAAAGAGGGCTCTGATGAGATTCTCTGAGATGACAGCTCTAAAAGAGCCAATTGTCCTGGGGCTAAAGAGGTGCCCATGATTGCAGAGCTCAAAGCATGAGCTAAATATTGAGATTCCTTGTTCAGATTGTGGAAGTGGGACATACCTCATCCGTTTTTTTTTTTTACTAGAATTTTTATTCTTTTATCTCACCCTCTCTGTATAATTTATATAATTTGCTTTATTAACTTTTGTGATATCTCTGATATCCTAGAGATTTTCCCTATGTCATTTTCCTACTTTCTCAATGTTATTCCTAACCTTGGATATGAAATATTTGGGCATTCTCACTTATTTCATAAGATTACATGTATCTGCTATGAAAAATTTCCTTTCAAATGAAATATATCATAGTCAGTATTTTTTTTTGATTTACTGAATACTATTCCTATGGAAAATCTACTCTTAGGCAAAACAGCTATTTACTTAAATTTTAAACAGAGAAAAATCTGAGACCACTGTGCTTCCCTTTTGTGAACATCATTCCTTTGTGTATCACTACCTTAACTGTTCTTCCTGAGAATGCAGACTTTGACATACTGGTGGTTATTGCTAATCATGGGATTTTTCTACACATTAGGATCCTGTCCTCTTACACAGCTTGTGTCTACCATGCTTACCATAGTCACTTGCAAAAAAAAAAAAAAAAAAAAACGAAAAAGAAAATGATAATAATATGCACGTCTCCAAGTGGAATCTACACAGAAAGACAAATATGGATAAAATAGAGTGACATAATATGGCCTTAGAATCAAACTTGTTTTTAAGGATGATTAAGCCAAATATTAAAGCATACATTTATTGTCATGCAAAATAAATTATTTTCTGTCTTCTGGTTGAAATTTTCCAGTACCACACACAAACATGTTTCCTTCCACTTCTCTAAATGGAATATCTCCTACTCTTTGAAATTTTGCCATAACCACTGAAGGGTCAGTGAATGAACAATTTCAGTATCATCCATTATGCAATCATTCTCACAAGCACAGGGTGACTCACCAGCAAGCTTGGATTCTTGTCGAACTTTTCCATGTTGCCTCAAAGGGGCCTCAATGGACACATTTTTTTTAACACAGTTACATGAGATAAACGTGAAGAACAGAATAATCATGAATGTTATCATCAATTATTTTTTAAAAAGCCTACAATAAAAAGAATCAGTTTATTAAAAATGCCTTCAGTTCTGCATAATTTGCTTGTTATATCAGCTGTTGCTGCATACAAAGCACCCTAAAATAAAATGGCTTAATGTAGCATCATTATTATCGAAGAGGATTGTAGGGAGGGAGTTGTTCTGATCTCTGCAGGGCTCCTCAAGAGTCCTTAGTAAGGTAAAAATCTTTACATTGTTTCTAAGGCTGATCCAGGAGGTGTGTGGCTGTAGTGCTCTTCCATCTTGAACCAATTTATGTCATTTTACTCCTTTTATATATTTAGGCTAATATAGTTTACAAGAAAAAATGAGTTTATCAAATATGAATTGCCTTAATTTCACTATTTTAATATCAACATGTGAGCCAGTGCTTTTTCATAGTTGAAAAAGAGATCTCGGGGCACCTGGGTGGCTCAGCCATTAAACGTCTGCCTTTGGCTCAGGGCATGATCCCGGAGTCCTGGGACTGAGCCCCACAATAGGCTCCTCTGCTGGGAGCCTGCTTCTTCCTCTCCCACTCCCCCTTCCTGTGTTCCCTCTCTCGCTGGCTGTCTCTCTCTGTCAAATAAATAAATAAAATCTTAAAAAAAAGTAAAGAAAAGAAAGAAAAGGGAAATCTCCCACCCCATTTGGTGTGACTCAGCTAACTGTGCTCCAGGTCTGACCCTGAGTTATATACTGCTAGAATTTTTAATTTCTAATTATTTTATTGGAGCATTATTACTTGTGATAAACTGTACATATGTAAAGTGTGCAACTTCAGGAATTGAAGGAGTCATCCAGCAACTGCACTACTGGGTATTTACTCCAAAGATACAGATGTAGTGAAAAGAAGGGCCATATGAACCCCAATGTTCACAGCAGTAATGTCCACAATAGCCAAACTCTACAAGGAGCTGAAATGCCCTTCAACAGATGAATGGATAAAGAAGATGTGGTCCGTATATACAATGGAATATTACTCAGGCATCAGAAAGGATGAATACCCACTAATTGGATGGAACTGGAGGGGATGATGCTAAGTGAAATAACTCAAGCAGAGAAAGACAATTATCATATGGCTTCACTTATATGTGGAACATAAGAAATAGCATGGAAGGCATTAGGAGAAGGAAGGGGAAAAGGAAGGGGGGAAATCAGAGGGGGATATGAACCATGAGAGACTCTGGACTCTGGGAAACAAAACTGAGGGTCTCAGAGGGGAGGGGCAGGGAGTGCGGGACTGGGATAGGCCGGTGATGGGTACTAAGGAGGGCATGTGTTGCATGGAGCACTGGGTGTTTTACACAAACAATGAATCATGGAACACTACATCAAAAATTAATGATGTACTGTATGGTGACTAACATAACACAATAAAAAATTATTATAAAAAATAATATTTCTTTCAAACAAACACACTCATATGCATGCATGTACGTGTACAAGACTCATAATTATAATTCATCATAACCTACCTACTATGTTGAAAGATAGCTTGAGAGAAATTTGGAGGGTAAAGAAATGAAAAGAATGAATGTTTGCATTCACATGAAATACTAAGAATGGAGAAATTTAGACAAAAAATCCAGAATAGAATACCTGGCCTTAATTTTAACAATGCATCGCTTCTCCTATCTTAAAGTACAGAGGCCTCAAAGACAGAACCGCATTTACATTTATGCAAAGAGAACTTCCCTGTACCACCTAACAGGGCTGAGTATCTCTAAAATGACTATTTTTTTTTCCACTTAAGGTAGGGTTTTAACACAAAGTGCCCTTACCCAAGGATAAATGAATGGAGAGGCTTACACTCAGTTTCTTAGATACCACCTTACACCAGTTAGAATGGCCAAATATAACAAGACAGGAAACAACAAGTGTTGGTGAAGTTGTGGAGAAAGGGGACTCCTCCTACACTGGGAACGCAAGCTGGTACAGCCACTCTGGAAAACAGTACGGAGGTTCCTCAAGAAGTTAAAAATAAAGCTACCTATGACCCAGTGATTGCACTCCTGGGTATTTACCCCAAAGATACAGATGTAGTGAAGAGAAGGGCTGTATGCATCCCAATGTTCATAGCAGCAATGTCCACAATAGCTAAATTGTGGAAGGAGCAGAGATCCCCTTCAACAGATGACTGGATTAAGAAGATGTGGTCCATATATACAATGGAATATTACTCAGCCATTAGAAAGAATGATTACCCAACATTTGCAGCAACATGGACGGGACTGGAGGAGATTATGCTGAGTGAAATAAGTCAAACAGAGAAAGAAAATTATCATATGGTTTCACTCATTTATGGAACATAAGAAATAGCAGGGAGATCGGTCGGAGTGGGAAGGGAAGAATGAAGGGGGGGAATGAACCACGAAAGACTATGGACTCTGGGAAACAAACAGAGAGCTTCAGAGGGGAGGGGGGTAGGGGATTGGGATAGCCCGGTGATGGGTATTAAGGAGGGCACATATTGCATGGAGCACTGGGTGTTATACCCAAGAAATGAATCATGGAACACTACATCAAAACCTAAGGATGTACTGTATGGTGATTAACATAACCTAATGAAAAATTAAAATTAAAAAAAATTAAAAAAAAAACCTAGAAAAAAAATTTAAAAATATATCCTAAATATATAAAGAACTTAAACAAGTAAACACCAAAAAATTAATAATTCAATTTAAAAGGGGCCAGAAAATATGAACAGACATTTCCTCAAAGAAGACATACAGATGGTCAACAGACACATGAAAAGATGCTCAACAAGACTCATCAGGGAAATGCAAATGAAAATCACAATGACATATCACCTCACCCCTGTCAGAATGGCTAAAATTAACCACACAGAAAACAACAGTTGTTGGCGAGATATGGACAACCTCTTGCATTGTTGATGGGAATGCAACCTGGCGCAGCCACTGAGAAAACAGTGTGGAGGTTCCTCAAAAAATTAAAAGTAGAACTCCCCTGTGATCCAGTAATCACACTACTAGGTGTTTACCCAAGAGGATGCATCCTCATGTTTGCAGTTGTCTCAGACACTAAGCACATACAAGGTCAATCTATTTATTCAAATTTGTCTTTTTATTTAGACTCCGCTGGAGATATACATTTGCTAATAAGCGTTTGCCAGTGGCTGTGGTAGGCATTCTGGACACCTAGGTGAATGATAGAGTAAAACAAGGAGACTATTTATGAAGCACAGGAGCATGTTGACGGACAAAGTGCCTGACATGAAGCTTTTGATTTCTGAGGCATCCATTTCAAGGACAAACATATTGAATAAACATATTGTCAGGTGTGGGACACTATTTCTAGTTAAGCACTGAGGCTGCCTCCAGGCATGAAGCACCTCTTCAGAAAGCCCTGGGTAACCTCAATACTGACACATGTGTGACCCTGCTTTCCCCTTCGGTTCCAGAATATAGCTCATATATTTTAAACTGGTCAATAAAGAGTGAAATGGGCAACTTGTAGCTACTCTTCCCATGGATTCCAATAAAGGCAGGACCCCCAGTTGTGGGCTTTTTCTCACTCACTCTAAATCTCTGCCCCCCTCCAGACCTTTCTGCCTCTAACCTCCAGGACCTGTGAGGAATAAACCTGGCTTTGTTAGAGTCTCTGATGGGTGCTGCTGAGGCCTGTCTTGCAGTCACAATGAGAACCCAAGGGCTGGTGCAGCCACAGCAGAGGCTCCGGTCAGGGAAGCATCTGTGGGAATGTCCACAGCACAGGGGTGGAGGGGTGCCCGGGCTTTCCTAACCTGAGCATCCCTGTCAGGAGCCTGAGACTTAACCAGAGCAGTGTTAGAGTCCACATGATCAGGAAGAGGAGTGAAGGTGGTGATGTAAAATGATTGAAAGACTCGGGGCACCTGGGTGGCTTTCTTGGTTGACCATCAGACTCTTGATTTCAGATCAGGTCAGAATCTCAGGGCTCTGGATCAAGTCACACCTCAGGCTGCACACTCAGCAGGAAGTATGCTTGAGGATTCTCTCCCCACTCATGCTCTCTCAGAAAAACAAATAGAAGGAGCAGATGCTACTTCCACAACCTGATCTAAAAATAGCAGTCCCTGGCTCTGAGGCTGTGAGACCAACAATCACAGGTACTTCTTCAGGCCCACAATGACTGGCCCTCACATCACTGGAACCCAAAAGATTCTTTTCAGAGCCCCCTTTATGTCTCTGTTCCTCAGGCTGTAGATGAAGGGGTTCAGCATGGGCGTGACCACCGTGTACATCACCGAGGCCACTGCACTTGCGTGGGAGCTCTGGGTAGCAGCAGAGCTCAGGTATACTCCTAGGGCTGTACAATAAAATAAGGAGACAACGGAGAGGTGAGATGCACAGGTGGAAAAAGCTTTATACTTGCCCTGAGCTGATGAAATTCCATGTATGGAGGAAACAATCTTAGAGTAAGAGTAAATGATGCCAGCTAGGGGAAAACCAGCCAGCAGGACAGCTGCAAAATGCATCAACATGTCATTAAGAAAGGCATCTGAACAGGCAAGTTGGACCACCTGATTGATTTCACAGAAAAAGTGGGAGATTTGCACCTCTCTACAGAAGGACAGCAACAACACCATTAAGCTTTGTAATAAAGAATTCAGGGTACTCATCACCCAGGACACCAGAACCAAAAGGACACAGTAGGTTGGATTCATGATGACCGTGTAGTGTAGGGGGTGACAGATGGCCACAAACCGGTCATAGGCCATCACAGCCAGGAGAAAGTCATCTAATCCAGCAAATAGTAAGAAAAAGAATATCTGTGTGATGCAGCCGTCATAGGTTATGACTTTGCTCTGAGTCTGGATGTTCCACAGCATCTTGGGGACAGTGGTGGAGGTGAAACAGATGTCTACAAAGGACAGGTTGGCCAGGAAGAAGTACATGGGGGTGTGGAGGTGGGAGTCAGAGCTGACGGCCAGGATGAGGAGCAGGTTTCCATATACAGTGATCAGGTACATGGAGAGGAAAAGCCCAAATATCTGGGGTTGCAGTTCTGGGTCCTCTGATAATCCCAGAAGGTGAAACTCTGAAATTTGTGTATCATTTCCTGGTTCCATGTGGTGGAGGTGACTAGCAGGAAACAAAAAATAACATGACTAATTTTCTCAATAATGAACATTACAAATATCACTGAAGTTCTACAATCTTTGTTTTGCAATCACAAAGTCAATATCCCTCATTTTTGTATGGAACTTGTCCCCTCTCCATACTCCTTATGCCAGCTCTGCATGAGAATGGACATCCCACACTTGGCCTTTTTCCCAAGTACTCATGTATTCCATACTTTTAATGAGAAATTTTGTCACACATTTGAGGAATAAATTTGGGTACTGACTGACCTCCAGGCAAAGAGTATAGGTGTCAGGAAACAAGTGTCTTCATAGTTCACTAATGGAGAAGATAAGCAGATAAAAGGTCAGAGAGAATATCAGAAGATGGCAGGTGCTCTGAAGAAAAATCTGGTAAAAAGGAGAGTGAATGAGGTGTTATTTTTTTATTGGTTTCTCAGGTAGACCAGCACACATTTATACAGAGGCCTCCAGGAGGAGATAGCAGGAGACACAAAGTTATCCAGGGAAGTGTGTGCCCATCAGAGAGAACAATCAGTGCAAAGACACTGAGAAAAGACTTGGTTTTTTTTAATTAATTTTTAAAATTTGAGTGTGGTCCCTGGTAGACTGAGAGTGCCCTGGGCATTTATACATTCTCCTGCCCTTTAGCCCCAGAAATAGTTTGGATGGGAACAGTACGAATAAATACATATTGCACAAAGGAAGGAGAGAATCTGCTCACAGAAGTTGTCAGTGATAAGAAAGGGAACAGAAGCAGGGAGTTACTAGCACAGGAATGGAGGCTGTGAGAGGAATGTTTTCCATATTCTGAGATTAGGACCATTTGTGGGTCAGACGGGTTTGTAAGAATGAAATAATGAATCATGGAACACTACATCAAAAACTAAGAATATATTGTATGGTAACTCACATAACATCATAAAAAATTATTATTCAAAAAATCCTATTTAAAGAAAAATTCAAATCAGTAAAAAAAAAGAGAGAGAGAGAGAGAGAGTGAGAATAAATAAGCCACAATAGAAAATATCAGAGTGCATTGTATACAGTCGGGGGCATACCAAATCATTTTGTGCTTTTCCTCCTTGAGCTGTATGTGTACATGAATGCCCATGAGCAAGTGTTTATTTCTGTGTTTGCCTGTGTACACATGCTTGATCAAGTGTAAAAGGTATGTTTTCCTCTGGGATATAGTCAAAACTTTCTTATCCATGGCACTGAATGCAATAATAGTTTTTTTAAGATTTTGTTTATTCATTAGAGAGAGAGATCACAGAAGGAGAGTGAGAGGGAGAAGACTCCCCACTGAGCAGGGAGCCCAATGCAGGACTTGATCTCAGGACTCTGGAATCGTGACCTGAGTTGAAGGCAGATGCTTAACAACTGAGCCATCCAGGTGCCCAAATGCAAGAAAAGATTTAACAGAAGGTCACTACCTGCTGATGAGGGAAAAGTAATACGAAAAAAGAGCCTATTGGAAAAGCCAGGTTGCAGAGACAGTGGGAAGCCCCTGTGGGTGCTAGGGTTCCTCCAGATTAAGGGACCACTAACTGACTATAGGTTTACTACCCCGTTTCACTTCATTACAATATCCACATTGGGGCCTTCATCTGGTTTTTATTCCATATTTATCCCTATGTATTTCACGACCCTGGTCCTCATATGACTGAGTAATAGATGATTCTTCCCCTTCTCTCATGATTCTTTGTGGCATCTTTTCTCTGAAATTCCTCCAATTTGGGTTTCAATCTCTTTTTTAAACAAGATTTATTAATTTTTAGAGAAAGAGAGAGCAAGTGAGAATGAACAGGAGGGGCAGAGGGTAAAGTTGAGAGAATCTCAAATCAGACAAACCAGATTTTAAATCAAAGACTGTAGTAAGAGATGTAGAGAGACACTATATCATACTTAAAGGGTCAATCCAACAAGAGGATTAAACAATTGTAGATATTTGTGCCCCCAATGTGGGAGCAGCCAATTATATAAAGCAATTAATAACCAAAGTAAAGAAACACATGGCTAATAATACATTAATAGTAGGGGACTTCAACACCCTACTCACAGTAATGGACAGATCATCTAAGCAGAGCATCAACAAAGAAAAGGGGTTTTGAATGACACACAGGGCAAAATGGACTCACAGATATATACAGATTATCCCATCCTAAATCAACAGACTACTCATTCTTCTTGAGTGCACATGGAGATTTCTCCAAATTAGATCACATACTGGGTCACAAATCAGGTCTCAACTGATACCAAAATATTGAGATTATTCCCAGCATAGTGTCAGACCACAATGCTTTGAAACTGGAACTCAATCACAAGAGGAAATTTGTTTTTGTTTTGTTTTGTTTTTATAATTTTTATTTTTTTATATTAGTCACCATACAGTACATCCCCAGTTTTTGATGCAATGTCCCATGATTCATTTTTTGTGTATAACACCCAGTGCACCATGCAATATGTGCCCTCCTTAATACCCATCACCAGCCTATCCCAATCCCCCACCCTCCTCCCCTCTGACAAGAGGAAATTTGGAAGGAATTCAAACACTTGGAGGTTAAAGAGCATCCTACTAAAGAATGAATGGGTATTAAGGAGGCACATGTTGTCATGAGCAGTGGGTGTCACATGCAACTAATGAATCATTGGACACTACAACAAAAACTAATGATGTACTATATGTTGGCTAAATGAACATAATAAAAAAAAGAATGAATGTGTCAACCAGAAAATTAAAGAAAGATTTTTAAAAATTCATAGAAGCTAATGAGAATGAAAACACAACTGTTTAAAACCTTTGGGATACAGCAAAAGTGGCCCTGAGAGGGAAGCACATTACAATACATGTCTATCTCAAAAAATTAGAAAAATCTCCAATACACAAGCTAACCATACACCTAAAGGAGCTGGGGGGTGGGGGGACAGCAAATAAAGCCTAAACCAAGCAGAGAAGAGAAATAATAAAGATAAGAGCAGAAATCAATGAAATAGAAACCAGAAGAGCGCTAGAACAGACCAATGAAACTAGAAGGCTGGTTCTTTGAAAGAATTAATAAAATTGATAAACCACGAAGGAGGGAGGCAAGATAGAGGAAGAGTAGGGGACCTCATTTCATCTGGTACCTTGAATTTAGGTGGATATCTATCAAACCATTCTGAATACCCACAAATTCAGCCTGAGACTTAAGAAAATATATCTGGAATGCTGCAAGCAGAAAATGACTTCTTTTTACAAATTAGGAGGTGTGGAGACCTGAATCTGCAGGGAGATATCAGAAGATAAATGGAGAGTGAGGAGCCTCCATAAGCTGGCTACTGGAAAGTGACATAAGATCAGAGGGCAAAATCTGAACCCTTATAAATCTACTCCAGTGAAAGACATGGCTTTCTGAAAGGGGCTCAGGGGATGAAAAGAGCAGAATTCTAGGTGGTTCCTTGTGGTCTCAGGATCCCAGGAGACACAGAAAGAAGAGATGCCTGAAACCATACAGCACCCTAGCAATGGAGCCAGGACACTGGTTATGGTCAGCAAGCCCTCAAGGTACTCTCAGCTCTGGTCACCATAAACCAGGAGTCGGGCTGGTAGGGAGACCACGCTTTGCCTGAGCACCCTGAAAAAGACTAGAATGTGTGGGCCATTTACCATCCCCTGGGAGGGATGAAACAACTGGACAAATGATTGGGCAACAGCTATCAGGGCAGTGGTGGCCCTGCAAAGGACAGTAGGATAGCACCCACCTGTGACCTGGGAACAACAGAACAAGGTGTATGTGCAAGCCCACAACCACTCACAGTCACAAAGACACAAAGTGGATTGATGCTCACGGGTCCCAGGGGATTGCAGTGGGCATGAACTGTGGTGTCTGTAGAGTTGGGTGCACTCAGAAGCAGAGAGAGTTTGACCCAGAGGGTTTATTGAAAAGGGAGGTCTGCGATCCAATAACCCTCAGTCTTTCCTATAGTTAAGAATCCAAGTTTGGATCTTTCTAATAAATACAGAATATGCTCCAATGTACCCCATCTTAAAAATATTTTTTAAATGCCCTCAAGGCTCTGCACCTGCCTTCATACCTAGTAGTCAGTCTATTTTTATAATCCCCTTTACTGCAAATCTCCTTGGAACTGTACACATTTTCCTAAAGAGAATGCCCCCCATTCCTACTTTAGTCTCATCCAACTGAACTTCTATTCCCACCACTTAATTATCTACAGTAATCCTTATTGCCAAGTTCATAGACATTTCTTTTTTTAATATATGAAATAAATTCACACTAAATTAATGAGTTCACCACACCAACAAACATAATGATCACTTGGCTCCAGGCTAGGCTGGATAGGTGGTCAGGTGACCTCAAGTAAAATCTTTCTGCTCATTCTCTCTGAACCTTTCCTGAAATACCTGCTGAGATCTGAGACTCACAAGGATGGGGTCTCTGAGACAAAGGTCTCTATGAGGATGTCTGAATTCCCCCCCGGATTGGTGATGATGGAGACTGAAGCTCTGTTTCCAGACAGGACAGCAGGAAGGACTGAATCATGAGTCCACCAGCTAGACTTTGGAACCCAAACACAAAACCATGTCTTCTCCAGCTCAAGGTTGAACATGCCCAGTGGCTGTAGCAGATGAGATATTTACAGCTCCTTATGTTTGCTGCTTCTGTTCCCTAACCCTGCTCATTAAACACTTTCCCATTATTACTCCAACCCCTGAGCACATCTCCCCGTGGGAACTTATCTGGACAGAATGGAGTTTTTTCCTGTAGATTTTCTGTTCCCAAGAGACCAGGTTAGAATTTAGGTGCATCCAATGTTTATTGCTCCTCTCTGAACTTGCCTAGCTTCCAGAGCTCTAACACTGAAACTTCCACAGCCCTGAGTGAAAGTTATTTTCCAAATCGAAGACTGAAGAACCTGTCTTGACCATGCCCCTTGGGTCTCCACAACATTGACTTATGGTGGGCACACAACTCCTGATAGCTCTAGAAAATTGCTCTTCCTTCTTCAAAAAGCAAAAGTGTGTTCCTTTCCTATGAAACCATGGGTACAACAATCCTTGGATTCATAATTCTTCTGAGAAATCAATAGGAGTTTAGTGTTTTTAATACAGGTTTAAAGTTGACATTTAGCCCTTCACTTTTAAAACATTTGGTATGATAACAGACCTATTTAGGGGCACCTGGGTGGCACAGTCGTTAGGCATCGGCCTTCGGCTCAGGGCGTGATCCTGGCATTATGGGATCAAGCCCCACATCAGGCTCCTCCGCTATGAGCCTTCTTCTTCCTCTCCCACTCCCCCTGTTTGTGTTCCCTCTCTCGCTGGCTGTCTCTATCTCTGTCAAATAAATAAATAAATATATAAATAAATAAATAAATCTTTAAAAAAAAATAAGAGATCTATTGAGACTTTTAGTGCACCATGGGCAGATCTCAGAATCTTATATGGATTGTCTCATTTATTTTTTCAAAAGCCATTCTATGAGGACCATAAAACAAT
>NC_048221.1:10776607-10795238 GCF_002007445.2 Ailuropoda melanoleuca
CCATTTCTGGGTTCTCTATTCTGTTCCATTAGTCCATGTGTCTGTTTTTGTGCCAGTACCATGCTGTCAATACTGGCTGTATTTTGCTCTGATTTTAGGCTTGAGTTTCTTCGTTGGACCCTTGTACTTCCATGAAAGTACTCTCAACCATGAGTTGTCAAAAGAGATGCCCTTCGGGAAAAGATGTCAGAAAAATCCTATTTCACCATTTTGAGGATGTATTTTTTTTCATTAGGAAAATGCATGTTTTCCTAGAAGCTCCACTAAGAGATTTCAGCTCACATACATTTGGGCATATTTGTGTCATTTGGTATGTTAGGCAGAATGATGGCCTTCCAAAAAATGTCCTCATGCCAATCCTCATAACCTGTGAAAATGTTAGGTTACAAGAGAAAGGGAATTAAAGCTATCAAAAGAATTAGGATTGCTAATCACCCAGCCTTAAAATAGAGGTTATCTGGGGTTACCTGGATAAAGTCAGTGTAATCACAAAGATCTGTGGATGGAAAAATAACAGTCTGATAGATGAGACATGAGAAAGACTCAGCCAGCCACTGCTGGCATTGAAGATGGAGGGTGGGGCCATGTGACAAGGGATGGGGGTGGCCTCCAGAAGTTGGAGAAGTCAAGAAAGTGGATTACCTCTTACAGTCTCTAGAAAGAAATGTAGCCCTGCAGACAAGTTGATTTTTATCCCAGAGAGACCCATTTTGGACTTCTGATCTCCAGAATGATAAAGTAATACCTTTGTGCTCTTTTAAGACACTAAGTCTGGGATCACTGGTTAGCACAATAACGGGAACCCAAGGCACGTGATCACCCCTATACTGATGTGCTAATCTGAATATATAGCCACCCTTATGAAATTAGTGTCCTGCCCCTAGGAAAACCAGAGAATCAATATTGGAAAGGCCACCTAGTCTCTGTTCATGATTTTAAAAAATGTAATAAACTTCTGTTTATCAAAGCATTGTGTTTCTTTTTTTTATGTTATGTTAATCACCATACAGTACATCATTATTTTTTGATGTAGTGTTCCATGATCCATTGTTTGTATTTCTTCCTGTTTCAGTTTCTGTAGTTTAAATGTTTGCAGGAATGCATCCATTTCTTCAAGATTGCCTAATTTGTTGGCATGTAATAGCTCATAATATTCTCTTACAATTGTTTGTATTTCTTCAGTGTTGGTTGTGATGTCTCCTCTCACACTCATTATTTATTTCTTTGGATTCTTTCTCTTCCCTTTTTGAAAAGTCTGGCTAGGGGTTTATTGACTTACTAATTCTTTCAATGAACCAACTCCTAGTTTTGTTCATATGAACAGACCCATAAGCCCCAAAGAAACTGAAGCAGTAATCAAAAATCTCCCAGCAAACAAGAGTCCAGGGCCAGATGGCCTGCCAGTGGAATTCAACCAAACATTTAAAGAAGAAATAGTAACTGCTCTTATGAAACTGCTTCAAAAATGGAATAGAAGGAAAATTTCCAAACTCATTCTATGAAACCAGGATTATGTTGATCTCAAAAACAGACAAAGACCCCACCAAAAAGGAGAATAACTGACAAATATCTGTGAACACAGATGCAAAAATTCTAACCAAGACTAGCTAATAGGATACAATAGTACATTACAAGGAATATTCATCACGACCAGGTAGGATTTATTCCTGGGATGCAAGGGTAGTTCAATATTTGCAAATCAAACAATGTGGTAGAGCACATTAATAAAAGAAAAGACAAGAATGATATGATCCTCTCAATTGATGCAGAAAAAAACATTTGACAAAATACAACATCTGTTCCTGATTAAAACTCTTCAAAGTATAGGGATAGAGGAACATACCTCAATATCATAATATCCATATATGACAAGCCCACAGTGACTATTACCCTCAACAGGGAAAAACTAAAAGCTTTTCCCCTAAGGTCAGGAATACGACAGAGATGTCCACTCTAAACACTCTTGTTCAACGTAGTACTAGAAATCCTAGCCTCAGCAATCAGACAACAGAAAGAAATAAAAGGCATCCAAATAGGCAAAAAAAAAAAAAAAAAGAGTCAAACTCTATTTTCGGAGACAACATGATACACTATGTAGAAAACCCAAAGACTCCCCTGAAAAATTAGTACAATTGATACAGTAATTCGGCAAAGTAGAAGGAAATAAAATCAACACACAGAAGTTAGTTGCATTTCTCTACACTAACAATGCGGCAGAAGAAAGAGAAATCAAGGAATTGATCCTATTTAAATTGCCCAGAAGAATAAGATACCTACGAATAAATCTAACCAAAGAGGTAAAAAATCTGTACTTTGAAAACTATAGAAAACTTACAAAAGAATAGAGGATGATATAAAGAAATGGAAAAACATTCTATGCTCATGGATTGAAAGTACAAATTTTGTTAAAATGTCTATACTACCCAAAGCAATTCTATACATTCAATGCAATCCGTATGAAAATACCATCAACATCTTTCACAGAGCTGAAACAAATAATCCTAAAATTTGTATGGAACCACTAAAGACCCCAAATCACCAAGGGAATGCTGAAAAAGAAAACCAAAGCCAGAAGCGTCACAATACCAGACTTCAACCTGTATTACATAACTATAATCATCAAGACAGTATGGTACTGGCATGAAAAGAGACACATGGATCAATGGAACAGAATAGAAAAGAAGTAGACCCTCAATTCTATGGTCAACTAATCTTTGCAAAGCAGGAAAGAACATTTAAAGGAAAAAGACAGTTTCTTCAACAAATGGTGTTGGGAAAATTGGACAGCCACATGCAGAAGAATGGGACTGGATCATTCTCTCACACTGTACACAAAGATCAACTCAAAATGGATGAAAGATTTAAATGTGAGACAGGAATTCATCAAAATCCTCGAGGAGAACACAGGCAGCAACCTCTTTGACCTCGGCCAGAGCAACTTCTTGCTATACTTCTCTCCAAAGGCAAGAGAAACAAAACCAAAAATGAACTATTGGGACCTCATCAAAATAAAAAGCTTTTGCAAGCAAAGGAAAGGGTCAACAAAACTAAAAGACAAACAACAGAATGGGAGAATATGTTTGAAATGTCTTATCAGATAAAGGGGTAGCATGCAAAATCTACAAAGAATGTATTAAACTCAACACCCCCCAAAAAAAAAATTCAGTTAAGAGATGGGAAGAAGACATGAACAGACATTTCTCCGAGGAAGATATACATTGGCAAACAGACACATGAAAAAATGCTCAACATCACTCATCATCAGGGAAATACAAATCAAAACCACAATGAAATCCTTCCCTACACTGGTCAGATGGCTAAAATTAACAACTCAGAAAACAACAGATGTTGGCCCAGATGCAGAGAAAGGGGAATCCTCTCACGCTGTTGGTGGGAAAGCAAACTGGGCAGCCACTATGGAAAGCAGTATGCAGGTTCCTCAAAAAATTAAAAATAGAGCTACCCTATGACCCGTCAATTGCACTACTCAGTATTTATCCAAAGGACACAAACAAAGTGATCTGAAGGGGCACTTGTACCCCAATGTAGATAGCAGCAATGTCCACAATAGCCAAACTGTGGAAAGAGCCCAGATGTCCTTTGGCAGACAAATGGATAAAGAAGATGTGGTATATATATACAATGAAATATTACACAGCCATCAAAAAGAATGAAATCTTTCCATTTGCAATGATGTTGATGGAACTATAGGGTATTATGCTAAGTGAAATAAGTCAGTTAGAGAAAGCAAATACCATATGATTTCACTCATATGTGAAATTTAACAAAAGAGATGAATATGGGGAAAGGGAAGGAAAAGTAAAATAAGATGAAAATTGAGAGGAAGTAAGAGACTCTTAACTATATGGAACAAACAGGATTGCTGGAGAGGAGGTGGGTGGGGGAAGGGATAATTGGGTCATTGGCATTAAGGAGGGCACTTGATGTATGAGCACTGAGAGTTATTTGCAACTGAAGAATCACTGAATTCTACTTCTGAAACCAATTTTTAAAGATTGTGAAATTGGCTTAAGCCTAAACTAATGTTAAGACAGGAGAATGAGTAAACACAAATCCTATAAAATAAAAAGCTGTTGTATTATAAAAGTGGGTATTAAGGAGGGCACATATTGCATGGAGCACTGGGTGTTATACACAAACAATGAATCATGGAACACTACATCAAAAACTAAGGATGTACAGTATGGCGACTAACATAACATAATAAAAAAATTATTATTAAAAAATAAAAGTGGAATTGAAACCAGTAAGTAGGGGCATCTGTGTGGCTCAGTTGGTTAAGCATCCAACTCTTGATTTCAGCTCAGGACATGATCGCGAGGTTGTGAAATCAAGCCCTTCATGGGTTTTCCTGCTGGGCATGGATCCTTCTTGAGATTCTGTCTCGCCCTCTGCCCCTTCCATCCCTGTACCCCATTTGCACACTTCCCCTCTCTCTCTCTCTCTGTCTCTATATCACTCAAAAACAAACAAGCAAACAAACAAACTAAAACCAATGAAGAAAGCAAGCTTTTGATGCAAATTATGTTTGGACAGTTTTTATTAGTTGGAAGCAAAATAACATTAAATTTCTATCTTCTTTTCCTTTTGGCATTCTATTTTTTCATTTTGTATTATGTTCAATTAGACAACATATAGTACATCATTAGTTTTTGATGAAATGTTCAATGATTCATTAGTTGTGTATATTAACATGAACCATTTGTTGGCATAAAGTGAGTGAAGTTACAGAAAAATAACATGACTAAAATAAACTTGTTGAAAAAATATAAAATAGCAGCTGAGTTGTGGGAGACAGATTAGATTAATCCACTGATCATAAACCAGATGGAAGACTGAGAAGATTATTGATGGATTCCTGTGGGTGAAAACCTAAAGGTCCAACAATAAAAAAGATATAAAAACAAGTGCAAAACTAGGGAAAATATTTAGAACACATTGGATATTGCAAAGCAAAAAGTATAGACATGTAAAAAGTTCTTTTAAACCAATTAGAATAAAAATACTTAAGATGAGAAATGATCTAAGGACACAAACCAAAAATATGCAAAGAGTACATGTGAATAAATACATGAACACGAAAATGTGTTAAACTTTATAACAATCAAATGAAGTGAAATTATAATATTAAGGAAATCTTAGTAAATCTCAGTACAAGGTTGGATTTATTTCTAAGCCTGCATCCCCCAGGGACAGAACATTTCTTAGCTGGATAGCTGATTTCTAGAAGTGTGCATTTATGTGTTAGGGGTTAAACTGTTATTATAATAAGATTTTACTGAAGGAAACATAACATGATGCCTGAGAGACCATCTAAACCAGGCAGCCCTCCACATACCTCAGAAGGGGTGACCCTTTTCACCACAGCCTTGACCTTGAGTGAGTCAGCTTGATTCCATAAGCTCCACCTCCTCCATAACAAAGGGGAATGATACTAATCATATAAGTATTATTGGAAAACTTAAATGAGATAATGTGTGCAAACACTTAAACAGTGCAGGCAGAGTGTTATTATTATTTTTTGTTATCAAGATCCACATCAATAACCAAATTTCTTAGGGTGCCTGGGTGGCTTAGTTAACTGGCTGACCCTTGATCTCATGTGATGATCACCAGGTCCTGAGTTCAGCCCATGAAACCTACTAAAAGCAAACAAACAAACAAAAAACACCAAATTTGTTTTCTAACTCAAAAACTTACATTTGATCTATACATTTTATTTTCTGGTCCTGACTGTATTTAACCAGCCATCCATCTGTTTTTCACTCAACAAAAATTCACTGATCATAAACACCATCCTGAGAACTGTAATAAGCACTGCACTTTCAAAGATAGGTAGGAGACAGTTCTGAAATTCAAGGCCTTGATATTGTGCATGAATAAAAAATTTAGTAAAGTTGATGTGACTGGATGGAAATTGAATCAGATCAGGAAAAAAAGGGGGGAGAGTCAGATCTTTGAGTTGATTTTATTCACATGATCCAAGAAAACATCTCTGAAAGTGAATTTTCAGGACATTTCCAAAATAAGCACTCGTCCTATCACTCTGAGTATATATATATTAACTACATGAGATTTGACTTATTTTGTCAAGAAATCCAAACCATTACCAAAGATTACTGAGAAAATCAGGTTGTAGTCACACCAAGTGAAAATGACTGGTTATAAAGTGAAAGGGGGAACCCAGGTTATAACCTGAAGAAAAATAGAGAAGACAAGGAAGACCCAGAGAGAGAACCATTTTAAAATGTGTACACCTGGGGAAAAATAAAAATAGTGGATGAAGGAAGCCAGGATCTCTGGGCCTCCATATTGTGTGCCCAGCTACTCAGGAGAGTCCTGTAATGGTCCTGACACTGAGAGGCACCACCCTGCCGAGGAGCCTGCTTAGGGCTCCCTTCATGTCCCTGTTCCTCAAGCTGTAGATGAAGGGGTTCAGCATGGGGGTGACAATGGTGTACATCACTGAGGCCACGAGGCTCGTCCTAGTGGATGAAGTCGCTGCAGAACTGAGGTATTCCCCGAGGCCTGTGCCATAGAACAAGGAGACCACCGAGAGGTGAGACCCACACGTGGAAAAGGCTTTGTACTTCCCCGCAGCTGATGAAATACTGAGCGTGGAGGAAACAATTTGATAGTAAGACAACAGTATTGCATGGAGAGGAATCACTGCCAGAAGGCCAGTTGCAGAATACACCACTATGTTATTGATGAGGGTGTCAGAACAGGCGAGCTTCAGGACTTCAGGAAGATCACAGAAAAAGTGTGGGATTTCCATGTTTGTGCAGAAGGACAACCTCAAAAGAGTCAAGGTCTCAAGCAGGGAGCCCATGACACTGATGCACCAGGACCCCAGGGCCAGCAATGCACAGAACTGGGGGTTCATGATGACTGAGTAGTGCAGGGGGTGACAGATGGCCACAAAGCGGTCATAGGCCATCACGGTCAGGAGTAAATTGTCCAGGCATCCAAATACAATGAAAAAAAATATCTGGCTGAGGCATCCTGCATATGTTATGGCTTTGCTCTGAGTCTGGATGTTCCACAGCATCTTGGGGACGGTGGTGGAGATGAAACAGATGTCTGCAAAGGACAGGTTGGAGAGGAAGAAGTACATGGGCGTGTGGAGGCGGGAGTCTGAGCAGATGGCCAGGATGATGAGCAGGTTCCCAGTGAATGTGACCAAGTATACGCACAGGAACAGCCCGAAGAGCATGAATTGAGTCTCCGACTTTGCTGAAAACCCCAGGAGGAGAAATTCTGCAGCTTGTGTTTGATTTCCTGAATCCATGTGGATAAAAAAACTAGCAGGAAAGGAAAAAAATCAGCATTCAATGACCATCACATTGACAATACAGAAATGTGATTGCCTTTAATTTCAAGTGAGCGAATTAATAAAGTACTTTCCTGTTACAATTGCCTCAGTTGGGGAATTTGAGATGCTTCCATCCTTCCCTCTGTTGCCACTGCCATCTGGAAATGTCGTCCTAGTTCCAAAGCAGTCGTGCCCTTTATAGCCTGGCTACTCAGAGTGTGGTCCGTGGACCAGCAGGAGCAGTCTTGCCCAGAGCTGCTTTGAATGCAGAGTCCCAGGCCACATTCAGACTTGCTGAATCACAATCCATATTGTGACAAGATCATGGTGGTTTCCCCTGCTCGATCATGACTGAGTTGTGCTGGTCTAGAATGTCTGTGCCTTCCAGTCCTTCAACTTTTATCTCCTCACTTTTATTTTCCACTACATCTTCCCTCAAACCTTCTTACTTTATATGTAGGAAAAATAGGAGCTCAATAAGTAATAGGAGCTTAATAATTAGCTCAATAGGAGCTCTTTTTTTCTGCCATCTGTGTGGAGTCAATAATTTTCATCCATTTGTCTTAACTGTTTCAAACACTGTGTATGAATCCTATATTCAGTTTTTCAATGCAAGTATCTATAATTTTCACAATGATTTGTATTTCTTCTGACCAAATTATACTATTTTGCATGGTCATTTTGTGACACTCTGTTCTGTGTCATTTGAAAACCTGCCATTATGCCTTCTTTCTTTTATCCCTGAGTAGAATTCTTTAAGTATCATTTTTAAAAGTAATATAAGCACCACAGTTTAGGCAGATGTTATATTTTGGCATTTTTTGTTTTTAAGGTAAGGATTCAGAGCTTGGAATATATACATATTCGTACACGTACTTTAAAAAGTGTTCTCTGGGTGCCTGGGTGGCACAATCAGTTAAGCATCCAAATCTTGGTTTTGACTCAGGTTGTGATTTCAGGTGGTGAGATCAAGCCCCACATCAGGCTGTGCCCTCAGGGCAGAGTCTGGTTAAGATTCTCCCTTCCTTTCCCTCTGTCCCTCCTCCTCCCACTCAAATAAATCAATAAATCTTAAGAAAAAGAAAAAAAGGAATAAGTGCCACAAAATAGTTAGATAGTTAATGACAGAGGAAATGATGAAGTAGGGAACTCCAACTCACAAAAGCATTGAAAATACTGGGGCAAACTAGGCAGTATCAACATTATCTGGAATCTAAAAAAAAATAGTTGATGGTTTTCAACAAAGAAGTGAACCTTTGGTTCCTCATTAAATTCACTTAAAACATGTGTGAATCCAAAAGCGCAGGGATTCTTTCATAGAGAAAGCGCTTCCCCCATCAGCTTTGGCCTCCCCTGTGAAGGATGCCTAAAGAAATAGTCCCAGAGTCCCTGAGCCAGGACTTCTCCATACTCAAAGGGAATGATATGCACATTGGTTCAAGGCACATTGAAATTCTGGTACCTTCATTCACGGTTATGGTGATGCCCCCTGAATACACCCAACCTCACCTAAGACAGTGCCAAGAGCATTCCCATGTCTCTGATGTTGATTATCTGAGGGAGGACCCCAAAATGGAAATCATTTCACGAATAAGAGACAAAGAAAAATGACAACCATCCAGGATCTGATAATAATGTTTTCAGGTTATGAATTGCAGGGCACAGAGATCTGCCTTGTCAATTCATATAAGATCAGTATTTAAAACTTACAACAGTCATCAAAACAGAGTGGCAACCCACAGAATGGGAGAAGATATTTTCAAATGACACTACAGATAAAAGACTGGTATCCAAGATCTATAAAGAACTTCTCAAACTCAATACGTGAGAAACAAATAATCAAATCAAAAAAAATGGGCAGAAGATACGAACAGACACTTTTCCAATGAAGACATACAAATGGCTAACAGACACATGAAAAAATGTTCAACATCATTAGTCATCAGGGAAATTCAAATCAAAACCACACTGAGATACCACCTTACACCAGTTAGAATGGCAAAAAATTGACAAGGCAAGAAACAACAATTGCTGGAGAGGCTGTGGAGAAAGGGGAATCCCCTTACACTGTTGGTGGGAATGCAAGTTGGTACAGCCACTTTGGAAAACAGTGTGGAGGTCCCTCAAAAAGTTAAAAATTGAGCTACCCTATGACCCAGAAACTGCACTCCTGGGTATTTACCCCAAAGATACAGACATGTTGAAGATAAGGGCCATATGCACCCCAGTGTTCATAGCAGCATTGTCCACAATAGCTAAATTGTGGATGGAGCTGAGATGCCCCTCAACAGATGACTGGATTAAGAAGATGTGGTCCATATGTACAATGGAATATTACTCAGCCATCAGAAAGAACAATTACCCAACATTTGCAGCAACATGAATGGGACTAGAGGAGATTATGCTAAGTGAGATAAGTCAAGCAGAGAAAGACAATTATCATATGGTTTCACTCATTTATGGAACATAAGAAATAGCAGGGAGATGGGTAGCAGAAGGAAGGGAAGAATGAAGGGAGAGTAAACAGAAGGGGGATGAATAATGAGAGACTATGGACTCTGGGAAACAAACTGAGGGCTTCAGAGGGGAGAGGGGTGGGGAATTGGGATAGGCCAGTGATGGGTTTTAAGGAGGGCACATATTGCATGGAGCACTGGGTGTTATATGCAAACAATGAATCATGGAACACTACATCAAAAACTAATGATGTACTACAAGGCGATTAACATAACATAATGAAAAATTAAAAATTTTTTTAAAAAATAAAACTTACAACAGCTCAAGGAAATATTAATTTGAATATCAAGGTAGGATCAGTTGGTGCCTTGTGATTTGGAGCCACCGAAATTAATTTTCATACAGCTAACCAACATGGCGCCATTAGTCTTCACTACTCAGGAATCTGAATACTCTTGTAGCTCAGATGGGTTAAATGCCTTTAAATTTGGTCAAGGTTTGCTGCTGATTTTTTTCAGCACTCTTTAATACCTGAGCCATGATAATAGTGGTCCTTCCTCACCTCTCCTATGGTGTGGCCATTACCATATGTGTGAAGCCTCTAGTCTACATTAAGAAACATTTCAAGCACCTTAAAATGTGTTTTGGATTCCTTGAAGGGAATTGGCTGCACACATCTCTCCTTCCCTCACAGCAATGTGACTTTCATGAAAATTGGGGAGATCACTGTCTTTTTGCCTTAGTGTCAGGAAAGGCCAAGCTTCTAACAAACAATTGTATGTTTTCGTGTTATGGATACTGTGACTCTTGTAATTGATCATTGAGCCAGAGATTGCCTATGTAACATATTCATTCTCCTCTTCCCTGTTCTTGGACCCTGATTATATTTGGACGTGTTCACACACCCAGATAAGATGCTACATTTCCCAATTTCACCTTAAATCATGGACAGTTGGTGGAAAGTATGAGAATTTATTGAGTAGGAATACTTGAACGCTCTTTAGAATTATTTCCCTTTTCTATCTCCTCCTTGCCTAGAATTCACATGTGACACTGGGACTCCCACAGTGGACGTATCTTGCAAAACCCCACACGATGGATGTGGAAGCAGAGATGGAATGAAGACTTGTCTCTCATGTTAGCATAGAGATATCATACCCCTTCTTTGATGATGGAGACAAATTACCCCTAATTGAATATGGATAATTTTTCTTCTTAGTTTTTCCATCTACATAGCCAAATTTCTCCTAACAGCACAAACTGCGTCCTTTGTCTTAGCTGGAATTATCAGAGTCCTATCAGGTGCCCAATTTTGGCAACAATGTAACATTTTAAGGTAGATTTTTGGTTTACTCGTGTAATGACTCACCTGGTTTTATGTCTCATTTACTTTGACCATAATTTTCTCTCTTCATAAACATTTAAGGTGTTTTGGATTGTCCTAAGTATTGTGTAGGTTCCTCAAAAGTCTTTTGGAATGTGTCATGTGAATGAGTAAATAAATGGTGTTTTTCAGATGGTATCATGTCCTGGATGTTCGATCCATCACATCTCTCCTCCCATAAGCGTTCTCTGAGACCCCCTAATACTCACTCTGTCCTGATGGGGAAAAGATCCACATAATAGAAAAAAATATTGCCGAGGTCCATCAGGCACCAGATGGAAAATGGCGATTCAACCTCACATCTGCTTGACTGCAAGTTAAGTTTCTTCTCCCTCCACAGGGCTGCCTCAGTCAATCAGTGCTTCACAAATAAGAGGAAAAGCTAAGGTTGGAATAAAGAAGAACCCTAGAAATAGGCAGATATATGGGAGAGTCAGTTCCGGCTTCTGGAGGAGAGGGGCCCTACAATGACACGCTGAGAAGAGAAGCAATAATAGCTGAGAAGGAATGAGGACCAAGAATCCTCTTCAGACATGAAATGTGCAGGATTTGGAATCAATCTCATGTCACTATCTCATCAACCTGACCGTTTACCTGGAAGACATGGTTAATAAAAGCTTTCGTTCCCTCCACACCATTTTCCTGGAGTACTTACTGGACTACTCTGGATTCCCCTAATGCCTTATTCAACGTGTTTGGCTCTAATGGTCCTTCCTTCCAAAGACAATTGATGTAGAAAGGACAAAAAAATGGGGGTCGTGCGCTGGTTCTTTGCAGTGGTTGGACATCTCAGAGAGGCACAGAGAGGATGTTCTTAGCCTGCAGCTCATGAGCTGCAGGTGAGCTCTGCAGAGGGCGATGCAGAGGCTGAATTCCCAGAGCTCCCTATTAAATAAATTCCCTCCATGTTGCTCAATTCTCAAAGCAATTCAGCTCTCCTATAGCTAAGGGACCATAAATAAAGGCAAATTTTCTGCCACACCAGTCCTTATGTGTCCACCTTGAGGACCAAGTGTCTATTTCCTTCTACCAAGGGTCCATCTCCTCTGGAATGGACATCTCTCCAATGTAGATAACCACGCATGCAGGCACATCAGAAAGACCACTCTGTGAGCCTCTGAGCTACTGTGAGTGACAGTCTCCAGTGACTGACTCGGAGATATAGCTATGTCACCTTAGCACCTCCATTCCAACTAGGATCTTCTCTTGAACTTTATCCTGACTTCTATTAGAAAATTTCAGACAGAGTTCAAAGAAAGTGCATGAGTCATTGCATTTGGTGGATGGCAAATTCTTTGGCTACAGAGGTAGACTTTTCTTCATACATGTTCCCCAGATCTAGTTACTCAGGTTTTCATCTAGAGAAAATGCATTTATATCTTTAAACATAGATAGGTATTTTTTTCTGGCTATATACACAAGTAGGCTATTCACAGCATTCTTTTCCAATGAAAAAGAATACGTTGTGTGTTTTCTTGTTGTTGTGTTTATTTGAGTATGGTTGACACACAATGATATATTAATTTCAGGTATACAACACAGTGATTTAAGGACTTTATACACTATGCTATGTTCACTACAAGTGTAGCTGCCTTCAGTCCTGAAACATTGGTACATCGCTGTTACAATATCATTGACTGTATTCCTTACACTGTGCCTTTTATTCTCATGACTATCCATTCCGTAACTGGAAGCCTGTATCCTCTCCCCTTCACTCAATCTGCCCATCTGCACACACTCCTTCTCTCTAGAAACCATCAGTTTGTCCTCTGTATTTATAGGTCTGATTTTGCTTTTTGTGCATTCATTATTTTTTAGTCTCCACTAATGAGTGGAATCATATGATATTTGTCTTTCTCAGTCTGACTTATTTTGCTTGGCATAATATATTCTAGGTCCATTCATATTGTCTCAAAATGCATGATCTCATCCTTGTTTATGGGTGAGAAATATTCCAGTGTGTGTGTGTGTGTGTGTGTGTGTGTACACCACATTTTTCTTATCCATTTGTCTATTGGTAGACACTGAGATCACTTCCATGTCTTGAATTATTTCACTTAATATAACACCCTCCAGTTAGATGTGGTTCATATATACATATATGGTTCATATATATATATATATACACACAGATATATATACACACACACACATACATATACATATACATCTATACACACACAATGGAATATTATTCACCCATCAGAAAAGATTTGTCTTTAAAATCCTTTGGTGAAACAAGTCAATCGGAGAAAGACTATTATATGATTTAACTCATATATAAGAAACAGCACAAAGGATCATAGGGGAAGAGAAGGAAAACTGAGTGAGAAGTCATTAGAAAGGGAGAAAAACCATTAAATATTCTTAATTATAGGAAACAAACTGAGGGTTGCTGGAAGGGTGGGGGGATGGGGTAACTGGGTGATGGGCATTAAGAAGGGCATGTGATATGATGAACACTGGGTGTTACAAGCAACTGATAAATTATTGAACACTACATCTGAAACTAATGATGTAGAATATATTGGCTAATTGAATTTAAATTTTAAAAATATTTGGAAAAATCTTTTATTATTTCATCTTCAAAAATCCCCTTCTATTGTCATACACTGTATATTTTCTGTTGTAAATTGCAGGTTTATTCCCTTTGCACATTTTCCTAGAGGGATATTCAGTCAGTTAAATATCTTGACATCATAAAAATACCACTCAATTCTTGTTCATTTCCTCTTTTGTTAATTGTTCTGGGCATCAGGGGATGTGGACTGGGGCTGGAATGCTGCCAGAACCAGGGAAGCCTTCTGCTCACGAGTCTCTCAGGGACTGCCTGAGTATATTATATCTCTTTTTCCCCCTTGTGTCCATTTCTTTCCTCTCTCTGTTTTTGGAACCTATTTTTTTATGTTTATTTAAATAAAGGACACAAAGTGATCATACCATTTTTGGAACCTATTTTTTTATGTTTATTTAAATAAAGGACACAAAGTGATCATATTAAAAGAGAGCCCCATGTTTCCATGTCCACGGGAGGCTTACTAACTAGAATTTAAGTACTATTTACACAGTCTTTGGGGTAAAGGTAATCTCATGTTGAAAGTTTGCCTTGTATCATTTCCTTCAAAATTATTGTGACTGAGGACAAGAAAAGCATGATAGTAACACAGTGCCAGGAGGTCAGAGCGCATTTTGTGCATCTGTGTATGAATGTGTGTTGTGGGGCATGAGCAGTCCTCAGGACAATGGTACCCAAGTTCATATAGTCCAATATGTGACCCTTAAATGCAGACTGTTAACCAACAGGTGGAAATAAGGAAGGGATCTATCTCTATTCACAGATTACCTTGGAACACAATTAATAAACAGGCAAAGAACACCATTGGAACGAAAGACTCCCCATGTCTTGAAGTCTCATCAGTGTCAGGAAAGCCACCTTGGTCCTCAACATTCTCTGCCACCACCTCTCATCTCTCTCCCTCTTGCTCATTCCCTCACCGCACTGACTTCATTTTGAGATCTGCATATCTGAAGTAAGCACTTTCTGCAGGGTCTTTGCTCTTTTTTCCCTCCTGGGCAAACACCTCCCCCAGATATCCTCCTGCCTCCTGCTTTATCTTCCTGGAAGCCTCTATTAAAATGTCACCTTCTTTGCAGCTCTTCCTGAACTCCTATTAAACTTAGCACCCTCCCCATTCACTCCTTTTTTTACCAATTTTTATACCAATTTTTTTTTCTTCATAACACCTGCAGCTGTCTGATATGATGTATAATTTCTTCTATTTTTTAATTTAAATTGAATTAGCCAATGTATAGTACACCATTAACGTTCCATATAATGTTCCATGATCCATTAGTTGAATATAACACCCAGTGCTCATCACATCATGTGCCTCCTTAATGCCCATCAACCACTTATGCCATTCCCCACCAAGGTCCCTTTCCACAACCCTGTTTGTTTCCCGGAGTCAAGAGTCTCATGTGGTTTGACTCCCTCTCTGATTTCTTCCCACTCAGTTTTCCTTCCCTTCCCATATTGTCCTCTGCACTAATCCTTATATTCCACATGTTAGTAAACCATATGATAACTGTCTTTCTCTGCTTGACTTATTTCACTTAGCATAATACTGCCCAGTTGCATCCATGTCAACGTAAATGGTAGAAATTTATCCTTCTGATGGCTGAGTAATAGTCCATTGTATATATGAACCAAATCTTCTTTATCCATTCATCTGTTGAAAGGCATCTTGGCTCCTTCCACAGTTTGGCTATTGTGGACATTGCTGCTATGAACATTGGGGTACATGTGGCCCTTCTTTTCACTACATCTGTATCTTTGGGGTAAACAACCAGTAGTGCAATTGCTTGGTTGTAGGGAGACTTGTTGTGGCATGCACCAGGGAGGCTGCAGTTTTCAACAACACATACAGAAGTGGAGACTGTCCTGGAGGGTTTATTAAAGAGGGGAGACTGCAAATTTTCTACTCTGGACCAGAGGTTTGGCTGAGGCTGTTTTTGCTCTGATCCCAGGGATCATTTGCTTTGATCCCCCAGGGAACAAAAACCACACAGAGGATCAGTTTCCACTGAGCCCATCACCCTGATTGGGGGGGGGCAACTCCACCCAGACAGGGTTACCTAAGAAATAGCTTGGCAGGTCCTCCCCCAGAAGATAGGCTGGAAGAACAAGAGGAGGACAGCCCTCTGTAGCCCATAAGACTGTAAAATCCCAACACCAGGGTAAAATAGTATATTGAGGTGCCTCGCAGCTTGTTGATTTTTCAGACCAAATTCTCTTTTTCTTTCTTTTCTTTCTCTCATACTTTTTCTCTGTTTTTTTCTTTTTTACTTTTTTCTCATTTCAACTAGATGTTTATTCTATCAACTTTCTTTTCATAGTAGCTTTTTAATTTGTAATTTTTCATACCTATATTTTTATAGGTATATGCTTTATTGTAGACCTTTTTTCACTATTCAATTTTACCTTTATATACATATATAAGTTTTACCATCCTTGTAGTTTTTGGATATAGTGTCCTCTATCACAGAGACCAAATTACACCCAGAAACAACTGAAACACCCTACTTTGTCCTTACTGAGAGGTTATAGCCCACTTTCCCCTTACCCATTTTTAAAATTTTTTAAATTTTATGACTTTTACTCTTGTGTTTCATTTTGGCTTTGTTTTTTTGGTTGTGGCTTCTGACCACACCTGATTTTCCTAGGGTGCATCCTGCATGACTGCTAGTTGATATTTTGGACTAGGCTCATTCACTCAACCATCCCTCAAAAAAACGACTAGAAAGAGGAACTCTCAAAAAAGAAAAGATCCTGAGACAATGTCATCTGCCACAGAACTAATGGATATGGATATAAGCAAAATGTCAGAAATAGAATTCAAGATAGCAATCATGAAGTCAATAGCTAGGCTTGAAAAAAGCAGTAGTGACAACATAGAATCACTAAGAGCAGAAATGAGATCTAATCAGGCTGAACTTAAAAAATGCTATGAATAAGATGCAGTCTTTAAATTGGATACTCTAACAGCCAGGGTAATTGAGGCAGAGAGAGAATCCTTGATCTAGAAGACAAACTGATGGAAAAGAGGGAAGTGGAGGAAAACAGAGATGGGCTACTAGTAGCACATGAGAAAAGGATTACAGAGATTAATGATGCCATGAAAGGTTCCAATGCCAGAATTATTGGGATCCTTGAGGGGGTGGAAAGAGAGAGCATGCTAAAAGGTATATTTGAACAATTCATAGCTGAGAACTTCCCTAATATCTGGTTGTTGATCCATTTTTATTGATTTTGGGAGGGGTCCTCTCTGCCTCTTGGAGTCCCATGCTTGTTTCCTTCCCCATATTAGGGAAGTTCTCAAATATACCTTCTAGCCCTCTCTATATGCTGTCTACAAGAAACTCATTTTGAACATAAAGACCAATCCAGATTGAAAGTAAGGGAATAGAGAACCCTGTGCCATGCTAATGGACCTCAAAAGAAAGCTGAGGTAGCAATCCTCATGACACAAAAATTAGATTTTAAACCAAAGACCGTAAAAAGAGATGTAGAGGAACACTATGTCATACTTAACTGGTCTATCCAACAAGATCTAACATTTGTAAATATCTAGGCTCCCAACATGGGAGCGTCCAGTTATATACACCAAATAACCAGAGGCAAGAAACATACTGATAATAATAATTAATAGTAGGAGACCTCAACACTACACTCATAACAATGGACATATCATCTAAGCGGAGGATAAGCAAAGAAACAAGAGCTTTGAATGACACATTGGACCAGATGGACTTCATAGATACATACAGAACATTCCACCATAAAACAATAGCATACTCATTCTTCTAGAACGCATATGGAACTTTCTCCAGAATAGACCACATACTGGGTCACAAATCAGGTCTTAACTGATAGCAAAAGATTGAGATTATTCCCTGCATGTTATCGACCACAATGCTTTGAAACTGGAACTCAATCACAAGAAAAAATTTGGAAGAAATTCAAACGCTTGGAAATTAAAGAGCATCCTGCTAAAGGATGATTGGGTCAACCAGGAAGTTAAAGAAGAGCTTAAACAATTCATGGAAACTAATGAGAATGAAGACACAGTGGTCCAAAAACCTATGGGATACTGCAAAGGTGGTCCTAAGGGGGAAATACATAGTCATCCAAACCTCTCTCAAAAAAGTAGAAAAATCCCAAATGCACAAGCTAACCTTACCCCTAAAGGACCTGAAGAAAGAACAGCAAATAAAACCTAAACCAAGCAGGAGAAGAGAAATAATAAATAATAATCTAATAAAGATTAGACCACAAATCAAAAACTAGAAACTAGAAGATCACTAGAACAGATCAATGAAACTAGAAGCTAATCCATTGAAAGAATTAATAACATAAATAAACCTACGGCCAAACTTATCTGAAAGAAAAGGGAAAGAACCCAAATCAATAAAATCATGAATGAAAGGGAAGAGATCATGAATAACACAAAGGAAATAAAAACATTTATTCAAAATTATTACCAGCAACTACATGCCAACAAATTAAGCAATCTGGAAGAAATGGATGCCTTCCTGGAACCTTACAAACTACCAAGACTGAAACAGGAAGAAATAGACAATCTGAATAGACCAAAAACCAGTAACAAAATTTAAGTAGTAATCAAAAATCTCCCATAAAAAAAGTACCCAGGGCTGAATGGCTTCCCAGGGGAATTCTCCCAAACATTTAAAGAAGAATTAATACCTATTCTACTGAAGCTATTTCAAAAAATAGAAACAGAAGGAAAACTTTCCAAAATCCTTCTATAAGGCCAGCATAGCCCTGATCCCAAAACGAGGCAAAGACCCATTCAAAAAGCAGAATTACAGACCAATATCCCTGATGAACATGGGTGACAAAATACTCAAAAAAGATTCTAGCCAATAGGATCCAA
>NC_048221.1:10795338-10804100 GCF_002007445.2 Ailuropoda melanoleuca
AGAATATAGATATTTAGAAAGAAAGATTTAAAGTAGAACAGGCAAACTTAATTGTAGTAATGAATTTTTTTATCTTAATTCATAAAGGGCTCAAAGTCAGAATTTATACTTTTTTAAAAAAGAATTAATATTTAAATCTAAAGTCACGAGTCACCTGGCTCACTCAGTCAGTGGAGCAAGCAACTCCTTTTTTTTTTTTTAAAGATTTTATTTTTAAGAGATCTCTACTTCCAACATGGGGCTCAAACCCACAATTCTGAGATCAAGAGTCATGCATTCTACCAACTGAGCCAGCCAGGCAGCCTGAGTATGCCTAAAATATCTCAATATATATCTTATAATTAACAAAATTTTATAACAACATTTTAATAGCTCTGAACTGATGATAGAACTGTGAAATTCCTAATTCTTTTGGCAAAATTGTCATGAAGCCCAGAGAGTGTAGTGCCTCAGGGGTTTATATTAAAAGAACAAACTTATTATCTTTGTTGAAAAAGGGAAAAGTAACCTTCTAAAGATATCAGGGGTATCATCCACCCCAAGTCAAAGCTTTGAAGGACCCAATGGACCCAGTCAGGACCAATTCCTCAGTCTTAAACAGGAGAAAATGTTCACTCAGGAGTGGGGTAAGGGGCTGGGAGTTGAGATCTCTGAAAGGCAGAAGAGGTCATAGAAAAAAAGTAAACAAACAAACAAACAAACCTGACTTCACCTGGCTTATCATCCGGTATCCTAGCAACAAAAATTCAACAGGAAAACTCTCCTTTCTGTCCACACTAGTGTCCCGCAGGGAATTCATGTGCCTACAAGTGGGAGGAACAGAGGGAAATGATCCTAATGAGCAGACTGAACCAGCTGTAAATACTCCTCTGTTGCAGTCCCACAGCACAGACAACCTCGGGCTGGACAAGACCTGGTCGTCTCTTGGGCAGTCCTAAGTCTGGATGGGGCACTGAAGTCTGACTCATTCCTGCTCTCTTGTCTGGNTAATCTTAATTCATAAAGGACTCAAAGTCAGAATTTATACTTTTTTAAAAAAGAATTAATATTTAAATCTAAAGTCACGAGTCACCTGGCTCACTCAGTCAGTGGAGCAAGCAACTCCTTTTTTTTTTTTTAAAGATTTTATTTTTAAGAGATCTCTACTTCCAACATGGGGCTCAAACCCACAATTCTGAGATCAAGAGTCATGCATTCTACCAACTGAGCCAGCCAGGCAGCCTGAGTATGCCTAAAATATCTCAATATATATCTTATAATTAACAAAATTTTATAACAACATTTTAATAGCTCTGAACTGATGATAGAACTGTGAAATTCCTAATTCTTTTGGCAAAATTGTCATGAAGCCCAGAGAGTGTAGTGCCTCAGGGGTTTATATTAAAAGAAAAAACTTATTATCTTTGTTGAAAAAGGGAGAAGTAACCTTCTAAAAATATCAGGGGTATCATCCACCCCAAGTCAAAGCTTTGAAGGACCCAATGGACCCAGTCAGGACCAATTCCTCAGTCTTAAACAGGAGAAAATGTTTACTCAGGAGTGGGGTAAGGTGCTGGGAGTTGAGATCTCTGAAAGGCAGAAGAGGTCATTGAAAAAAAGTAAACAAACAAACAAACAAACCTGACTTCACCTGGCTTATCATCCGGTCTCCTAGCAACAAAAATTCAACGGGAAAACTCTCCTTTCTGTCCACACTAGTGTCCCGCAGGGAAATCATGTGCCTACAAGTGGGAGGAACAGAGGGAAATGATCCTAATGAGCAGACTGAACCAGCTGTAAATACTCCTCTGTTGCAGTCCCACAGCACAGACAACCTCGGGCTGGACAAGACCTGGTCGTCTCTTGGGCAGTCCTAAGTCTGGATGGGGCACTGAAGTCTGACTCATTCCTGCTCTCTTGTCTGGGGACAGAGCTCTGTCCTCCATCATCTACCAACCAGACAGGTAGTTTGATTTCCATGTAGAGACCTTCCTTGCAGAGACCCCATCTAGATGAGTTTTACTGCCCAGTAGGGACTGCAGTTGGTCTGAGAATGAAAGTCAAGAACATTTAGCTGAGGTCACCTGAGGGCCAATCCAGCCTAGCACAGACCTGAGGTTTTACTGTGGCTGTTTGCCGGCTTGATTAAGAAATTTATTGATGGATACTAAGGAGGGCACGTATTGCATGGTGCACTGGGTGTTATATGCAAGTCATGAATCATGGAACTTTACATCAAAAACTAGGGATGTACTGTACGGAGACTAACATATATAATAAAAAATTATTATAAAAAAAATTCCCTTGGACCAAATTAAAAAAAGAAATTTATTGATGGACTCATTTATGAAATTCTTATGCTAACAATAGAAGTGAATATTGAACTAAGAAAGGCAAGATTCAATGTTAACAAGTAAATAATAANGGTCATGCATTCCACCAACTGAGCCAACCAGGCAGCCTGAGTATGCCTAAAATATCTCAATATATATCTTATAATTAACAAAATTTTATAACAACATTTTAATAGCTCTGAACTGATGATAGAACTGTGAAATTCCTAATTCTTTTGGCAAAATTGTCATGAAGCCCAGAGAGTGTAGTGCCTCAGGGGTTTATATTAAAAGAAAAAACTTATTATCTTTGTTGAAAAAGGGAGAAGTAACCTTCTAAAAATATCAGGGGTATCATCCACCCCAAGTCAAAGCTTTGAAGGACCCAATGGACTCAGTCAGGACCAATTCCTCAGTCTTAAACAGGAGAAAATGTTTACTCAGGAGTGGGGTAAGGTGCTGGGAGTTGAGATCTCTGAAAGGCAGAAGAGGTCATTGAAAAAAAGTAAACAAACAAACAAACAAACCTGACTTCACCTGGCTTATCATCCGGTCTCCTAGCAACAAAAATTCAACGGGAAAACTCTCCTTTCTGTCCACACTAGTGTCCCGCAGGGAAATCATGTGCCTACAAGTGGGAGGAACAGAGGGAAATGATCCTAATGAGCAGACTGAACCAGCTGTAAATACTCCTCTGTTGCAGTCCCACAGCACAGACAACCTCGGGCTGGACAAGACCTGGTCGTCTCTTGGGCAGTCCTAAGTCTGGATGGGGCACTGAAGTCTGACTCATTCCTGCTCTCTTGTCTGGGGACAGAGCTCTGTCCTCCATCATCTACCAACCAGACAGGTAGTTTGATTTCCATGTAGAGACCTTCCTTGCAGAGACCCCATCTAGATGAGTTTTACTGCCCAGTAGGGACTGCAGTTGGTCTGAGAATGAAAGTCAAGAACATTTAGCTGAGGTCACCTGAGGGCCAATCCAGCCTAGCACAGACCTGAGGTTTTACTGTGGCTGTTTGCCGGCTTGATTAAGAAATTTATTGATGGATACTAAGGAGGGCACGTATTGCATGGTGCACTGGGTGTTATATGCAAGTCATGAATCATGGAACTTTACATCAAAAACTAAGGATGTACTGTACGGAGACTAACATATATAATAAAAAATTATTATAAAAAAAAATTCCCTTGGACCAAATTAAAAAAAGAAATTTATTGATGGACTAATTTATGAATTTCTTATGCTAACAATAGAAGTGAATATTGAACTAAGAAAGGCAAGATTCAATGTTAACAAGTAAATAATAATAACAGAAGCCCAATCTTATTAGAGATGGGAAGTGGAAAAGTAGAACATGAGACCAAGGATCTTTGCAATTAACCAGAGTAGAAAAGCCAAGTATTAGCTGTGGAGGGATATACAGTGAAGTGAGGACGTGTCTTTTCATGTTTAAATTGGGACGTATAGACTACATTTCCATACTGAGCAGAAAAATCCAGACGAAAGAATTCTTGCAGGTCCATCTATGCAAGAACAGCTTATCATGTTGATCATTTTGCAATATACACAAGCATCATATTACCATGCTGTACATCTGTAATTAACATAGTATTTCTTTTTTTATTATTATATTATGTTAATCACCATAGAGTACATCCCCGGATTCCGATGTAAAGTTTGATGCTTCATTAGTTGCGTATAACACCCAGTGCACCATGCAATACATGCCCTCCTTACTACCCATCACCAGTCTATCCCATTCCCCCACCCCCTCCCCTCTGAAGTCTTCAGTTTGTTTCTCATAGTCCATAGTCTCTCATGTTTCATTCCCCCTTCTGATTACCCCCCTTTTCTTTATCCCTTTCTTCCCCTACCGATCATCCTAGTTCTTATGTTCCATAGATGAGAGAAATCATATGATAATTGTCTTTCTCTGCTTGACTTATTTCACTTAGCATTATCTCCTCCAGTGCCGTCCATGTTGCAGCAAATGTTGAGAATTCGTTCTTTCTGATAGCTGAGTAATATTCCATTGTATATATGGACCACAGCTTCTTAATCCAGTCATCTGTTGAAGGGCATCTCGGCTCCTTCCATGATTTGGCTATTGTGGACAATGCAGCTATGAACATTGGGGTGCATATGGCCCCTTCTCTTTACTACGTCTGTATCTTTGGGGTAAACACCCAGTAGTGCAATGGCTGAGTCATAGGGTAGTTCAATTTTCAAATTTTTAAGGGACCTCCACACTGTTTTCCAAACATAGTATTTCATTTCAATTATATCTCAATGAAAATATGCAATACACCATCAATTGAATATGAAAAAAGAACAGTTTATGAAGCATACATATCACAGTACCTCCTCTCTCGAATATTCAAATGAAATTTTTTACACATATTATGTGAAAAAGAGTCAGCTAACAAGCTTCTTTTACAATTACCTCATTACCTGTGAGCCTGAATATGTCCTGGGTTAGCTAGCCACCCATTTTCTCTGTCGAAAATTGTCTGTGGGAGTCCTTGGTGTTTGCATAGTGGGGTCGGAGTGGTTTTATTCCTTTTTTTTATTATGTTTTTCAAGCAAAGGATTGCTGTTTATTTCACCAATTTAGCTACTTGCCATTTTGCTTTTTTAAGTATGTGTAGCTGTATTTGTGCAGAATGTATGAGACTGTATAAACTTTGTGTGATAAAGTCGGAGTTACTCATAATATATTCCCTCCACTGATTTTCTACTTTTTTTGGTTTGTTTGTTTTGCTGGAAATGGTCTGTCACCTTAATATTCTTCATTTGTTCATACTTGTTTTCCAAACATTGAAAGTGCATGTCCTTCTGCATAGTTATTACTCACAAATCACCCTTTATACATATATTCCAACTAGTGTTCATGTCTCTGTATTCCTTACTGTTCCTTTTGGCCTTTTATTATTGCATCTATTTCTAAAATAGAAATGCCATCACTTGGAAGGGATTCTTCTTGTTATGTTTGACCACAAAACACCTATACATTCCACAAGCACACTTGTCCCATACCTCTTTATGTGAGATGAAACTAAAACTTCAGATACTGCTTCTCTCCACATTAAAAGACTTTTTCAAATTATTTTGTTCATGAGTCCTTGGCAATCTGATTTATTTTTGAATAGGCCCAGTAAAAGCAAGTCTTCTGCCGTCTGCTATCTGGTGATAAAAATGCCCAAATTTTGTGAAATTTTGGTTTATTCTTTTTACTCATTTTTCTCTTGTGATGTTCATTCTGTAAGGTGTTTCACACCATAAAGATGTCATTACCTTGTGTTGTGGAAAAATTTAATTTTGCTCTTTTATTATTTTTGGGGGGTATAAATGGGATATAACCAGGACTGGATGCCACTAGTTCCAAGGAAACTTTCCTTCCTCACGGTCTATCAGGACAACTGAGCTTATTAGATCATTTTACTCTTTATGTCCATCTCATTTCTCCTTCCCTCTGTCTGTCTGTCTCTCTCTCTGTCTATTGAACAGAATATTTTTGCTGCTGTTATTTTTGTAATTTATTTAAATTTGATTTAATTAACATAGAGTGTATTGTTAGATTCAGAGGTAGAATTTAGTGATTCATTGGTTGCATATAACACCAAGTGCTCATTCCCTCAAGTGCCCTCCTTAATGCCCATCACCCAATTACCCCATCCCCCCTCCAACTTCCCCTCCAGCAACCCTCAGTTTCTGTCCTACAACCAACATCTCTTATGGTTTTTCTCCCTCTCTGTTTTTATTTTATTTTATTTTTCCTTCTTTTCCATTATGTTCATCAGTTTTCTTTCTTAAAATCCACATATGAATGAAATCATATGGTGTTTGTCTTTCTCTGACTAATTTTGCTTTGCATAAAACATGGTAACTACAACCACATCATTGCAAATCTCAAGATTTGATCCTTTAATGGCCGAGTAATATTGCACCGTGTATATATACCACATCTTCTTTATCCATTCATCTGTGGATGGCATTCCATAGCTTGGCTACTGTGGACATTGCTGCTATAAACATTGAGGTGCATGTGCCCCTTTGAATCACCATATATCCTTTGAATAAATAGCAAGCAGTGAAATTGCTGGTCATAGGGTAGCTCTATTTAAACTTTTCTAGGAACCTGTATGCTGTTTTCAGAGTGGCTTCACCAGTTTGCATTTCTACCAACAGTATGAGAGGGTTCCCCTTTCTCTGCATCTGAGTCAACATCTATAGTTTCCAGAGATCTTAATTTTAGCCATTCTGATTGTGTGAGGTGGTATCTCACTGTGGTTTTGATTCGTATCTTCCTGATGTTGAGTAATGTAACCATTTTTCTATGTGTCTCTTAGCTGTTTACAATTGTACCAAAACCATGAGATATCCAGGAAGAAACTAACCAAAGAGGTGAAAGATCTGTACTCTGAAAATTGTGGAACACTTATGAAAGAAATTGACGAAGACACAAAGAAATGGAAAAACATTCCATGCTTGTGGATTGGAAGAACAAATATTATTTAAAATGTCTATACTACCCAAAGAAATCTACACATTCAAAGTAATCCTAATCAAAATACCTCAAGAAATCATATGATAATTGTCTATCTCTCCTTGACTTATTTCACTTAGCATTATCATATGATTTCTCTCATCTATGGAACACAAGAAGTAGGAAAATCGGTAGGGGAGGAAAGAAATAAAGAAAGGGGGGTAATCAGAAGGGGGAATGAAGCATGAGAGACTATGGACTCTGAGAAACAAACTGAGGGCTTGAGGAGAGGGAGGTGGGGGAATGGGATAGGCTGGTGCTGGGTAATAAGGAGGGCACATATTGCATGGTGCACTGGGTGTTATACGCAACTAATGAATCATCGAACTTTACATCAGAAACCAGGGATGTACTGTATGGTGACTAACATAATATAATAAAAAAAACAGTAAAAAAAAATACCGCAAGCATTTTTCACAAAGATGGAACAAATAATCTAAAATGTGTATGGAACCAGAAAAGACCCCAAATGTTGAACACAATTTTTTAATGTTTCTTTACACACAGGTCAGAAAGTGGCCATTGCAAAATGGAACCCCAAGAGGACTTGTCTCTGGGAAGCTATGAATAGAAATTTCTGGGTACTATTTCTGCATTCCTTATGAAAAAGGTAATATGATGTGTATGCATTCATATCTTAAACAGTGTGTTGTAGTGGGTCGGGGAGAGATGAGAAGGACATAGAAGTAACACACACCAGGAGGACATGGTGTGCTGTGTTGTATGTGTGTGACAGTTTGTGTGTGTGCGTGTGTATGTGTGTGTGTACATGGTTGCATGCACCTTGATGAGTGACAGCATTCCTCAGAGCAGTGATACACAGGCTCCTCTATTTCAAGGTGACCCTTATAATACACAGGCCAAACTCAATCAACAGATGATGCTAAGGACGGATGTTCCATAGACAGGACCCTATTGCAACCATCATAAAGTGCAAGACGTACGTAGTGTGGACAAGGAACTCCCTGTGTCTTGAACTTTAAGCAGCTATGAGGTCACATCATTCTACAAAATTCACTGCCACCACTTCTCATCGCTCTCCCTCTTGTCCTTTCCCCTCAACATCGTGGCTTCCTTCTAACCCTTGATTTTCTGACAGAACCACATCCTCAGGGCCTTTGCACCGACCAGTCCCTCTACCAGGAGGACCTCCCTTCTTCCACCCTCTCTTCCATGAGGTCTCTGTTCGAATGCCACCTTAGCCAACTTTGACTTAATACCCAACATAACACCTCATTCATTATCTCCTTTAACCTGCTTCTGTTTTGTTCTTAGTGTCTGTCACCATCTCACGATCATTTAATATTTATATATGCATCTACTCTATCACCAATATAGAATTGTAGGGATTTTTGCTTCTCAGAACTCTCTGCTTTATGATAGAACTTCCAAAATATGGTTAACACTCTATATATTCCTCAAATGCATGAAATAATTTCTTACTAAATCTGTACAATACCCGACCTTTTGAGGAACATCTGATGTTGTGAGGAACTAAGAATCCTCTCAAGGGGACCAAAACCATTCACAAAATATTGCAATTAGTTTCTTGACTGTAAAATATAAATTGTGCTTTTCCACAAAGAGAGCAATGACTACCAATGTCATTGTAAGCAATGTGTGAAAATTAGTCATGTTATTTTCCCCTGTGCCAGTAGTCACCTCCACCACATGGACCCAGGAAACAATACAGGAATTTCAGAGTTTAAGCTTTGGGTATTTTCAGAGAAACCAGAACTGCAGCCCCTCATATTTGGGCTTTTCCTCTCCATGTACCTGATCACTGTGTTTGGAAACCTGCTCCTCATCCTGGCCGTCAGCTCTGACTCCCACCTCCACACCCCCATGTACTTCTTCCTGACCAACCTCTCCTTTGCAGACATCTGTTTCACCTCCACCA
>NC_048221.1:10804200-10808960 GCF_002007445.2 Ailuropoda melanoleuca
ATCTGATTAAAGAATATCAATTTCTGGCTATTAGGCATTAAGCCTGCAAGCACAGTTACTTGTGAAAAAGTGGCCCCTTTATGGCTGCTCTGAAAAATACATTCAGAGCCCCGTTTATATCTTTGTTCCTCAGACTGTAGATGAAGGGGTTCACCATGGGTGTGACCACCGTGTATGTCACCGAGGCTACTGCACTTGAGTGGGAGCTTTGGGTAGCGGCAGAGCTAAGGTACACTCCTAGGCTAGTACAATAAAATAAGGAGACAACAGAGAGGTGTGACACACAGGTGGAAAATGCTTTATACTTGCCCTGAGCTGTTGACATCCCAAGTATGGAGGAAACTATCTTAGAGTAAGAGTAAAGGATCCCAGCCAAGGGAGCACCACCCAGCAGCATAGCTGAAAAGTACATCACCATGTTATTAAGAAAGGTATCAGAGCAGGCAAGTTGGATCATCTGGTTGAGTTCACAGAAAAAGTGGGGGATTTCCACCTCTGTACAGAAGGACACCCGCAACATCATTATGGTTTGTAACAAAGAATACAAGATGCTCATGATCCAGGACATCAGAATCAGCAGTCCACAGAACCGGGGGTTCATGGTGACCGTGTAGTGCAGGGGGTGACAAATGGCTACAAAGCGGTCGTAAGCCATCACAGTCAGGAGGAAGTTGTCCAAACTTGCAAAAACTATGAAAAAGTACATCTGCATGATGCAGCTGCTGTAAGTTATGACTTTTCTCTGTGTTTGTATATTCACCAGCATCTTGGGGACAGTGGTGGAGGTGAAACAGATGTCTACAAATGACAGGTTGGAGAGGAAGAAATACATGGGGGTGTGGAGGTGGGAGTCAGAGCTGACGGCCAGGATAATGAGCAGGTTCCCAAGTATGGTGACCAGGTACATGGACAGGAACAGCCCAAAGAGGAGGGGTTGCAATTCCTTTTCCCCAGAAAATCCCAGAAGAAGAAATTCTGAAATTCGTGTATCATTCTTTAGTTCCATGGAGTTGATGTGACTACCAAAATAAGAGAAAAAGAGCATGACACAATCATGCCTTACTAACCTGGCAGACATGTTACCCTTTATATTCTGCACTCAAGAAATTAATGTTTATATCTGTGCATGGAACATGATAAAAACACTGAGAACTAGGAATAGAAGAAAACTATTTCAGCATAAACCCATTTATAAAAAACCCATAGCAAGCATGATATTGAATGGGGATACAATCAACATTTTTCCTTTATAATCGGGAACAGCACAGGGATCCCCACTTTCTTGATCTCTCCTCAGCATAACACTGGAACTTCTAGCCAAGCCATTAAACAAAGAAAAGAAAAGAAAAAGACAAGTCATCCAAACAGGAAAGGAAGAAATAAATTTATGAATGCAAGCAATGTGGTCTTATGTGTAGAAAATCCTAAAGATGCCACAAAAACACTAATGGAACTAATAAATTAATTCCACCAAGTAACTGGATACAAAGCCAAACCTCAAAAAATCATTGCATTTCTATATGCAGACAGTGAACAGTCTGTGAAGGGAATAAAATAATTCCATTTGTGTGACATCCAAAAGAGTAAGACTATCACCTCACACCAGTCGGAATGGCTAGTTTAGAATGACAAGAAATAACAAGTGTTAGTGCAGGGGTGGTCAAGAGGGAACCCTCATGCACTGTTAGTGGGAATGCAATCTGGTTCAGCTACTGTGGAAGCGGTATGGAGATTCCTCAAAATACTAAACATAGAAACACCACATTATCAAGTAATCCCGTTACTGGGTGTTTACCCAAAGAAGACAAAAACACTAATTCAAAAATATATATGCTCCCCACGTTTAGCAGCATTATTTATAAGCAGCCAGAGTGTCCATCAATAGATGAATGGATGAAGAAGATGGACTATTTCTCAGGCATAAAATGAATGAGGTCTTGCCATTTGCAACAACATGGGTGGTTCTAGAGAGTATAGACTTTTTGCAAGTTTTGCTATGCTCAGTGAAATAAGTCAGACAAAGACAAATACCATATGATCCTACTTATATGTGAATCTAAAAAACAGAACAAATGAACAAAAAACCGGCCAGTCTGTTGAATATAGTGAACAAACTGGTATTTGCCAGAGGGTAGGTTAGTGGGTAGATAAAGGATATCAACAGTTATACATGAGATCTTGCCATTTGCAAAAACATGGATGAATCTAGAGGATGTAAAGCTAACTCAAAGAAGTCAGTCAGAGAAAGACAAATACCATATGCTTTTACTCATATATGGAATTGAAGAAAACAAATGAACAAAGAAAAAAGAGACTAACCAAACAGAAAAAAAAAGACTCTTCAATATGGAGAACAAATTGTTGGTTACCACAGGGGAGGTGTGTGGGTGGAAGGGTGAAATAGGTGAAGGGGATAAAAAGTAGACCATCACGATGAGTGCTGAGTAATGTATACAATTGTTGAATCACTATACTGTACACCTAAAACTAATATAACACTGCATGTTAATTACACAGAGGTTAAAAATAAATTTTAAAAAATACCAAAGATCTCCCAAAGTCTTTAAAATTACCTAAATTACCCAAAATAAAAAAAAATAAAGAAAACAAAATCTACACATAAAACCATCTTATATAACCATGAAACTGAGAAGGAAGAAGTTTTATATTAACTCATAGAAATTAAAACATTTTTATTGTCCAAATATCATCACAGAATTCAACATAGAAACAATAATCTGTAAAAATCATTTGAAATGCTGAAAACTGTAGAAAATGGGCATATAATGTATGGGCATATATTAATAATGGGCAGATAAATATGGTGACCAATTATAGAAAGAAGGACATCACAGACAACATGCTGAGAATAAAATCACACCTTTCAATAATCACTCTCAACATGAATGGCCTAAATGCCCCCATGAAACAGCACAGGGTTGCAGAATCGATAAACAGACAGGACCCATCCATATGCTTTCTCCAAGAGACTCATTTTTATCATAAAGATACATCCAGACTGAAAATGAGGAAATGGAGAACCTCACTTTTTCATGCCAACAGACCTCAAAACAGAGCTGGGACAGCAATTCTTATATTTGACAAATTAGATTTTAAGCTAAAGACTGTAGTAAGAGATACAAAAGGACACTATATCATTCTTAAAGGGCCTATCCAACAAGAGGATCTACCCATTATAAATACCTATGCCCCCAACACGGGAGCAGCCAACTACATAAGCCTTTGTTAACCAAAGTAAAGAGATGTATTGATAATATGTCAACAGTAGAGGACCACAACACTCCACTCTCAGCAATAGAAGGATCATCTAAGCAGAAAATCAACAAAGAAGCAAGAGCTTTGAATGACACACTGGACCAGATGGACCTCATAGATAAATACAGAACGTTCCACCCTAAAACAATAGGATACTCATTCTTCTCAAGTTCACATGGAACTTTCTCCAGAATAGTCCACAGACTGGGTCACAAATCAGGTCTCAACTGTTACCAAAAGATTGAGATTATTCCCTGCATGTTCTCAGACTACAGTGCTTTGAAACTGGAACTCAACCACAAGAAAAAATTTGGAAGAAATTCCAACAGTTGGAAACTAAAGGCCATCCTACTAAACAATGTGTGGGTCAACCAGGAAATCTAAGAAGAACTTAAACAATGCATGGAACCCAATGAGAATGAAAATTCATCAGTCCAAAACCTATGGGATACTGCAAAGGCGGTCCTGAGGGGGAAATACATAGTCATCCAAGCGTCACTCAAAAAAAGAAAAAGGAAGAAAGAAAGAAAGAAAGAAAGAAAGAAAGAAAGAAAGAAAGAAAGAAAGAAAGATCTCGAATAAACAAATTAACTTTACACCTTAAGGAACTGGAGAAGGAACAACAAATAAAGCCTAAGCCATGCATCAAAAGAGAAATAATAAAGATTAGAGCAGAGATCAATGAATTAGAAACCAGAAAAAATGTAGAAGAGATCAACAAAACTAGAAGCTGATTCTTTGAAAGAATTACTGAGATCTATAAACAACCGGCAAGACTTATCCAAAAGAAAAGAGAAAGGACACAAATTAATAAAATTATGAGCAAAAGGGAAGAGATCATGACTAACCCCTTTGAAATAGAAACAATTATTAGAAATTATTATCAACAACTATATGCCAATAATTTAAGCAACCTGGAAGAAACAGATGCCTTCCTGGAAACCAGTAAAAAAATATCAAGTCAGAAATGGGAAGAAATTGGCAACCTAAATAGACCAATAACTGGTAACATGATTGAATCAAGGATCAAAAACCTCCCAAAAAACAAGAGTCCAAGGCCTGATGGATTCCCTGGGAAAGTCTATCAAGCATTCAAAGAAGAAATAATACCTATTCTCCTGAAGCTACTTCAAAAAATAGAAACAGAAGGAAAACTTCATAACTCATTCTCCTAGGCCAGCATTATCTTGATCCCAAAACCAGAAAAAGACCCCTTCAAAAAAGAGAATTACAGACCCTGATGAATATGGATGCCAAGATTCTCAACAAGACCCTACCTAATAGGATCCAACAGTACATTGAAAGGATTATCCATCACGTACTATGTTGAATAATAGTGGCGAGAGTGGGCATCCTTGTCGTGTTCCTGATCTTAAGGGAAAGGCTTCCAGCTTTTCCCCTTGAGAATAATATTTTCTGTAGGCTTTTCATACATGGCTTTTATGAGATTGAGAAATGTACCCTCTATCCCTACACTCTGAAGG
>NC_048221.1:10809748-10848682 GCF_002007445.2 Ailuropoda melanoleuca
TTCCATACAAATTTAAGGACTATTTGTTCCAGTTCTTTGAAAAATGTCCTCGGTATTTTGATCGGGATAGCATTGAAAGTGTAGATTGCTCTGGGTAGTATGGACATTTTAACTATGTTAATTCTTCCAATCCATGAGCATGGAATATTTTTCCATCTTTTTATGTCTTCCTCAATATCTTTCAAAAGTGATCTATAGTTTCTAGGATATAGGTCCTTTACGTCTCTGGTTAAGTTAATTCCAAGGTAACGTATGGTTTTTGGTGTTATTGTAAATGGGATGGATTCCCTAATTTCTCTTTCTTCAGTCTCGTTATTCGTGTATAGAAATGCAACTGATTTCTGGGCATTGATTTTGTATCCTGCCACCTTACTGAATTGTTCTATAACTTCTAATAGTTTGGGAGTGGATTCCTTTGGGTTTTCCATATAGAGTATCATGTCATCTGCAAAGAGAGACAGTTTGACTTCTTCTTTGCCGATTTGGATACCTTTGATCCCTTTTTGTCTTCTGATTGCTGTTGCAAGGACTTCTAGTACTATGTTGAATAATAGTGGCGAGAGTGGGCATCCTTGTCGTGTTCCTGATCTTAAGGGAAAGGCTTCCAGCTTTTCCCCATTGAGAATAATGCTTGCAGTAGGCTTTTCATAGATGGCTTTTATGAGATTGAGAAATGTACCCTCTATTCCTACACTCTGAAGGGTTTTAATCAGGAAAGGATGCTGTATTTTGTCAAATGCTTTTTCTGCATCAATTGAGAGGATCATATGGTTCTTGAGTCTTTTCTTGTTGATATGATGTATCACATTGATTGATTTGCGAGTGTTGAACCATGCTTGCATCCCAGGTATGAATCCCACTTGGTCATGATGGATAATCCTTTTAATGTACTGTTGGATTCTATTAGCAAGGATCTTGTTGAGGATTTTGGCATCCATATTCATTAGAGAAATCGGTCTGTAATTCTCCTTTTTGAGGGGGTCTTTGCCTGGTTTGGGGATCAAGGTAATATTAGCCTCATAGAATGAGTTTGGTAGCTTTCCTTCTGTTTCTATTTTTTGAAATAGCTTTAGGAGAATAGGTATTATTTCTTCTTTGAATGTTTGGTAGAATTCCCCAGGAAAACCGTCTGGGCCTGGAGTTTTATTATTTGGAAGGTTGTTTATCACTGACTCAATTTCTTCATAGTTAATTGGCCTGTTTAAGAAATCTATTTCTTCCTGTTTCAGTCTTGGTAGTTTATAGGTTTCCAGGAAGGCCTCCATCTCTTCCAGATTGCTTAGTTTTTTGGCATATAGCTGTTGATAATAGTTTCTAATAATCCTTCCAATTTCATTGGTGTTGGTCGTGACCTCTCCTTTTTCATTCATAATTTTAATAATTTGGGTCCTTTCTCTTTTCTTTTGGATAAGTCTTGCCAGTGGTCTGTCAATTTTATTGATTCTATCAAAGAACCAGCTTCTCACAACAAGGTAGGATTTATCCCTGTGATGCAAGGGTGGTTCAACATTTGTAAATCAATCATTGTGACAGAACACATTAAAAACGGAAGAGACAAGAACCATATGATCCTCTCAATTGATGCAGAAAAAGCATTTGACAAAATACAGCATCCTTTCCCGATTAAAACACTTTTGAGTGTAGGGATAGAGGGTACATTCCTCAATTTCATAAAAACCATCTATGAAAAGCCTATGGTGGATATCATTCTCAATGGGGAAAAGCTGAGAGCCTTTCCCTTAAGATCAGGAACACCACAGGGATGACCACTCTCGCCACTATTGTTCAACACAGTAATAGAAATCCTAGAAACAGCAATCAGACACAAAAAGAAATAAGAGGCATCCAAATTGGCAAAAAAGAAGTCAAACTCTCTCTCTTTTCACAGATGACACGATACTTTATGTGGAAAACCCAAAAGACTCCACCCCCAGATTGCTAGAACTCATACAGCAATTCAGTAATGTGGCGGGATACAAAATCAATGCACAGAAATCAGTTGCTTTCCTATACAGTAAAAATGTAACTGTAGAAAGAGAAATTAGGGAATCAATTCCATTCACAATAGCACCAAAAACCCTAAGATGCCTTGGAAAAAACCTTACCAAAGAGGTAAAAGATCTATACTCTAGAAACTACAGAACACTGATGAAAGAAACTGAAGAAGACACAAAAAGATGGAAAAAACTTTCTGCACTCATGGATTGGAAAAATAAACATTGTGAAAATGTCTATGCTGCCCAGAGCAAATTATACTTTCAACACCATCCTGATCAAAATATCAATAACATTTTTCAAAGTGCTGAAACAAACAATCCTAAAATTCATATGGAACCAGAAAAGACACCGAATCACCAAAGAAATGCTGAAAAAGAAAAACAAAGCTGGGGGCATCACGTTGCCTGATTTCAAGCTATATTACAAAGCTGTGATTACCAAGACAGCATGGTACCGGCACAAAAACAGGCACATAGGTCAATGGAAAATAATAGAGAGCCCAGATATGGACCCTCAATTCTATGGTCAACTCATCTTTGACAAAGCAGGAAAAATATCCAATGGAAAAAAGTCTCTTCTATAAATGGTGCTGGGAAAATTGGACAGCTATATACAGAAGAATGAGACTGCATCATTCTCTTACACCATACACAAAGATAAAAAAAAATGAATGAAAGACCACAATGTGAGACAGGAATCCATCAATATCCTAGAGGAGAACATACGCAGCAACCTCTTTCACATCACCCACAGCAACTTCTTTCGAGACAAGTCTCCAAAGTTAAGGGAAACAAAAGTGAAAGTGAACTTTTGGGACTTCATCAAGATAAAAAGCTTCTGCACAGCAAAGGTAACTGTCAACAAAACTAAGAGGCAACTCACAGAATGGGAGAAGATATTTGCAAATGACACTACAGATAAAGGGGTGATATCCAAGATCCGTAAGAGCTTCTCAAACTCAACACCCAAAAAACAAATAGTCCAGTCAAAAAATGGACAGAAGACATGAACAGACACTTGTCCAAAGAGGACATATGAATGGCTAAGAGATACATGAAAAAATGCTCAACATTATTAGCCATCAGGGAAATTCAAATTAAAACCACATTGAGATACCACCTTACACCAGATAGAATGGCAGAAATTGATAAGAGGATGTGGAGAAAGGGAAACCTTCTTACACTGTTGGTGGGAATGCAAGTAGGTACAGCCACTTTTGAAAACAATATGGAGATTCCTCAAAAAGTTAAAAATACAGGTACCCTATAATCCAGCAATTGCGCTATTTGGTATTTACCCCAAAAATACAGATGTAGTGAAAAGAAGAGCCACGTGCACCCCATTGTTCATAGTAGCAATGCCCACAATAATCAAACTGTGGAAGGAGCCAAGATGCCTTTCAACAGACAAATGGATAAAGATGTGGTCCATATATACAATGGAATATTACTCTCAGCCCTCAGAAAGAACAATTACCCATTTGCACCAACATGGATGGAACTGGAGGACATTATGCTAAGTGAAATAAGTCAAGCAGAGAAAGGCAATTATCATATGGTTCCACTTATTTGTGGAACTTAAGGAATAGCATGAGGACAGTAGGAGAAGGAAGGGAAGAGTAAAGGGGGGGCGGAGGAATTAGAGGGGGAGACAAACCATGAGACACTATGGACTCCAGGAACCAAACTGAGGGTTTCAGAGGGGAGGAGGGTGGGGGATTGTGATAGGCTGGTGATGGGTACTAAGGAAAGCATGTATTGCATGGAGCACTGGGTGTTATACGCAAACAAAGAATCATGGAGCACTACATCAAAAATTAATGATGTGCTGTATGGTGACTAATACAATACACTAAAAAAAAATGGTGATCAAATATATGAATTTGCTCAAACTCACTAATAGTTTATGAAAACAGCAAGACATCCTTTCCACACCCATTAGCCCCTCAAAAACCTTAAAATGCTATCGCATTGATTGGGATTAGAACTCTTAAACAGGTAGTGAAGTGCTTGTCTTTAATTTTCATCACAGGAGTGTGAGGTGCTATCACATTTGGGGGAAATAATCTGAAAATAGCTGTAAATTGTATTTACCTCGGGGTTTCTCATCTCAGCTCTATTGACATCCTGGCCCAGATCAGTCTCTGTGCTGGGGTTTGTCCTGGGCAATGTAGGATGTTGAGAGCATCTCTGGCCTCTAGTGATACCTCCCCAGTCTGACAGCCTAAATTGCCTCAGAACATTGCTGAGTGTCCCCTGGAGGACAACACTGCCCCCAGTGGAGAACCAGCGTTTTAACTCAATCTCAAAATATTTGTGTGTGATTGAGAGCAACTTAATGAGAAAGAAAATGAAAAACGCTCAAAAGTGTCAATGACCCAGCCGCACTCTGAAATATTCTGCCATCACTGAAGTAATGAATTACTTCATAATGTAATAGTATAATGAATTAGCATTATACTAGTTGATGGAGGCAAGTCTGTAAGGTACTATCCAGGGGGACAAGATCAAAAAAAAAAAAAANGGGGGAAAAAAAAAAAAAAAAAAAAAAAAAAAAAAACAACATCACTGCGCCAGAGCCTAAAGACAATTTACAATTTACAATGTGCATAAGATTCTATTCCTGAATGTGCATAAGATTCTATTCCTGAATATGTATAAAAGGAGCACACGGGTAGCTCAGCCAGTTAAGCATGTATCTAAGGCTCAGGACAGGATCCCGGGGTGCTGGTATCCAGCACCCTGTCTGGCTCCCTGGTTCTCCCTCTCCCTCTACCCCTCCACTCTGCTTGTGCTCTCTCACATATTCTCCGTCTCTCTCTCTCTCAAATAAATACATAATAAATACATACACTTTTTTAAGTGTACAAACATTTGTCTGCGCATAATATAGAAACATAATATTTTTTGAGAGAGAGAGAGAGAGCACAGAAGCTGGGTGGAAGAGGGACAGAGGGAGAGGCAGAGAGACAAATGCAAGCAGGCTCCACAATCAGCCCAGAGCCCAACTCAGGGCTCCATCTCATGACCCTGACATCATGGCCTGAGCTGAAATAAGAGGTCACAGGCTTAACCAACTGAGCCACCAGGCGCCCCTAGAAATGTAAAGTTTAAAAGAAACTAAGAGCTTATGGAGCTGATGGGTAGTAAGGAGGGCACATATTGCATGGTGCACTGGGTGTTATACACAACTAATGAATCATGGAAGTTTACATCAAAAACCAGGGATGTACTGTATGGTGACTAACATAATATAATAAGAAATATATTATTATTTTTTTAAAAAGAGCTTATGGAACAAAGGTTAGCAGTAGGAATGAGAGTAGGTTAGGCATGGAGCTATCTCAAACAACAGTCTGAAACACAATGACAATCTAAAATTAACTTTCTAGACAGGCATAAAACAGTATTACTGTAATGACATCAACTTGGGTCACTAATTCAAGATTAAAGTGCTAAAGACTTAGAAACAGGGGCTCCTGGCTGACTCAGTCAGTACAGAGTACAGCTCCTGTTCCTGGGCGTGTGAGATTCAGACCCCCACGGGGTGTACCGATTATGTTTAAAAAACATAAAAATTGGATATAAAAGAATATGACAAAAAAGTGAATCGANATAAAAATTGGATATAAAAGAATATAACAAAAAAGTGAATCGAAAGCATTATCTGAAGTGAAGCTTTCATCTCAGGTAGAGACATACTACTGCATATTTGTTTAGGAAGAAAAGGTGAATGTTAGTCAAACGATAAAGAAGCATCCCTCCATATGAGGGCTGCAGGTGCCATGACTTTGAGAAATAGATCTAATCACAAAAGGCCAAAAGTACAATAAGGAATACCAGAAAAGGGAACACAGGTTGGAAATATGTATAAACGGTGATGTATTACTTCCAATGTTGCAGAAGAACTTTCTACACTTAAACAAGCAAGAGGAGGGTGGAAAATATGAACGAATGATAGGTTTGAGCACACAAAATCTATTAACTTTCCCACTCCCCTCAAATACATCTACACATACATAAAGGAACTGAAGGTCAAATAGCAAAGTTGATGGAAAATCTCCAATTCCTATGTTTGAAAAAATGCAATCAACAGCAGGAATATAAACACTCCGAACCCACCAAACAAAAGCACAGAACTGACACAATCTGCCATAGAGAAGGGAATCATCTAAGAAACCCACAGATATACTCATTCTTGCCACTAAGGATATAATTGCTTTTTTCGTATACCCCTTTCACGTATCAATTTTTTTAAAAAAATTCAGTGGAATTCCCAGCAAGAAAAAGGACACCATGAAAGTACGTCTCATGATCCCTTGGTCTGGATCTTTCTCATCAATTTGGGAACATACTCAAATCCCCCCTGGCTTAAAAGAATAAAAAGAATACCCTCACTTGACTGCTTAACCCTGTAGCTAATACCCTATATCTCTATTCCCCTTAATTACAAAAATTCTTGGACTTGTGTTCTACTCTTATTGGGACCACTTGCTGCCACCCATCACCGCTCTTCCACCAGCAGTAGTTAATCCTCAACAATCTCCCCTGCATGGCTGCTTTCAATGTTTACTTTTCTTTCTAGGATCATAAGTAAATGTATTCATTAGTTAATCAGTAAAGCCGACAACCACAGTGATGTCTCGGTGCTGGGCTAGGCTATGTTAGCTTTCAGGGGGCGTCAGGTAAATGTTCTCATCCCTCTATTCTCTCTCACCCTTTCCTGCAGTACCTGCTGGGTTTTTGGACTTGCCTGCATGGGGGTCTCTGTGAGCTGAATTCCTCCCTCTATGGTTAATGGTGGACACTGAAGCTCTGTTCTCAAACAATACAGCAGGAGTCTCCCAACCAGACCTAGGACTCCAGAAGAAATACCTGTGTCCCATTCCACCCAAGGTTGCACCTGCTGAGGGACAACAGCAGAAGAGATGTTTACAGCTCCCTATCTGCTCCTTAGGCAAATTTCCCTCCTGTTTTTCCAACCTTTGAGCACATCATCCCCCATGGGACACTGCCCTGGACAGATAGGACTTTTTTCTGCAGTTTCCTGGTCCCAAGAGACCAGATTACAAGTCAGTTGAATCCAGTTATTACTCCTCCCTGAACTCACCTGCTTCCCACAGACCTAACCTCCTAGCACCTTATCCAAACCTGAATTAAAGATTTCTCCAAATCTAAGAGTGAATAATTTTTCTTTACTAGGCTCCTTGGGTCCCGCAATTATTGACTCGTGGTGGGACAAAGCACTGATATCTACAGAAGGTTGCTATTTCCCCCTTCAAAAAGGTGAAGAACTGTATTGCTTTGATATAAAACCATAGGACTACAGTCCTTGGCTTCCATGACACTTTTGCTAAATCACTTAAGAGTTTAATGTTTTAAGATAAATTAAGAGCTGTTGTTTCTTCCAAAATTATAAAATATTTTGGTAATTAAAAATATATACCTAGGTGTAGACCTTCAGGTTCAACAGATGAAAAGAGTTCTGGAGATGGATGGTGGTGCCAACTGCACAACAATGGGAATGTATTTCATCCTGTTGAGCTGTGCAGTTAAAAATGGTTAAGGGGCACCTGGGTGGCTCAGTCATCCATCCTCTGATTCTTGATCTCAGCTCAGGTCGTGATCTCGGGGTCCTGAGTTCAAGCCCCACGTTGGACTCTCCAAGACATGGAGCCTACTTAAAAATAAAATAAAAAGAAAAATAAATGGTTAAGAGGTGGTGAAAGAGGTCATTGGGATTGAGAGCACACTTGCACTGATGAGCACAGGGCGAGGTATGGAGGTATTGAATCACTAAATTGTACACCTGAAACAACTATTATGCTGCATGTTAACTAAATAGAATTTAAATAAAAACTTTAAAAAAGAGTATACTTAATAAGTGCTAGGAAATGTATAGAATTGTTGAATCATTATATTGTACCCCCAAAACTAATAAAGCACTGTATGTTCATGATACTTTAATTTTTAAAATTTTTAAATAAAAAATAAAAAATAAATTCAAGGGATAGACTGGTGATGGGTAGTAAGGAGGGCACGTATTGCATGCTGCACCGGGTGTTATACGCAACTAATGAAGCATCGAACTTGCATCGGAATCCGGGGATGTACTGTATGGTGACTAACATAATATAATTTAAAAAATCATTAAAAATTTTTTTAAAAAAATAAGACAAAAGGATGAAAAGATTAGCCATGATTGTCCAAGTGGGATGAAGGTAATCACAACAGTCCTCCAAATGTTGAGGAGGGAGACAAAAGAGTTGCTGTCGGAGTTGCTGCCCTGCTGACTCTGCAGGTGGAGGAAGAGCCAGGAGCCCAGGAATGCAGGCGGCCAGCAAGGGAGACTGGAATTGGAAGAAAACACATCCCCCCCAAGCCTCTAGGAGCTCAACCCTGCAGACATCTAGCTATTAGCCTGATGAGACTCTTTCCAAGCTTCTGATTCCAGAACTGTAAGAGCGCATATGTGTTTGTTTTAAGTAACTAGGGTGGGGATATTTTATAACAGCAGGAGGAATCTGATATGGACATAGGCAATAAAATTATTTGAGGCAACGGAGCTTAAACCTCTCAATTCACTTATCAGCTTCCCTTGGATAAGGGAAATTTATACTGAAATCCCACAGCAGTTACAAAGGAAAATTTAAATCCATGTGGTTCTATTCTGCCCCATTAAACTATACAGTGAATTCCTCATGGCATAAATGTGCATGTGGTTTGATTCTGAGGCCTTCAAGGCAGTGACATAGGAAAGGAACTCATGGTCAAAATTAAGGTCACCCATTGCGATTTTTTAAATCTTTGTATTTCTGCATCCTTTTATATCACATAAATTCAAAACTTCATTCTTTTTTTAGTGCTATCCTTTCCAGCTTTCTCAAGATCCCTATCAACATAAGAGATGAAATCATGAATGTGTCTGTGTGTAAATACATCTAATGAGCTTATTTGAAAGAAAATGTACGCAAACACACACATACACAAGACACAACCATTACCCTCAAATGTTTTCTTTGAGGTGAAAAAGGAAGTTCCACACATTTTATTCATTCCCCACAACGTCCATATGAAGTCATGTTTAGAATCCCACGTTACCTTCAGAAACAGGGAATATGATGCTCGGGATGCTTACATTTGTAGTAATTACCTAACGAAACCGTTAAAACTTACGTACAGTCTTAACTCATACACAAATAGAAACTTGCACCATGTACTCTTCATTTTCGAGTAGGTCCTTTAATTCACCAAAGTGGATACAGGTTACATATGCAGGTTATTGCATATAATTTTACATTAATGATTTAATTCAATGGAACAGATCTAATGGTGCGTGGCTACGGGCAGGATCTAGAACACAGGCAGCTGACTCTCACGTAAGAGGGGTGGGAGATAGCACTTCTAATGGGGAAGAGAGCCAAGTGTTAATATGGATGTATGAACAATGGAATTAAATTTAGGTAATTCACATGAATCACCAATTTTTTTAAAAGTAGATTAGCCTACATATGGAAATGTAGTAACAAGAGCCCATAAAGTGGCCGAGACAGAAGAACATTCCAGCCACACACGACACCATGGATGAGCCTTAGAAAAAATACGTAGAGATTCACCCCTGACTCCACACCCATGAGGACCCAGCAGAGATCAGAAACACTCCCCAGCATATATTTCTGTTTGATTGGAAAAGGTGTTACGATATCCCATTTGACAAAGACAGACTGTTACACAGCAAGAGCTGACTGACACAATCATCCAAACGAACAGACCTGAGACAATTACAACACGTGCTCCTTTTTACTTGTTGCCTACCTGACCTTAAGGAGAGCAGACATGATCATTCTGTTATTCAAGTTTACTTGCAATGACTTTATGAACAAGTGGCCATATGTGGAGTCCTTTCTGGGTCACTGGGAGAGTTTGAAGGACATACACCTTTGTGCAGAAGAACTGGTGACCCTGAACCACACGACCAGCAGGACAGCCAGCTCTCCTGTGATGCATCCTCTGATCACGCATGTGGAAGAGACTTCTGAGCAGGAAGAAGGTATGAAGTGGATGATATTGTTCTTTTGCAATTTGGGTCTTTGTGATTCCATAAAACTGCAGAAGTGGTGGCACCTGGGTGGCTCAGGCAGTCAAGGATCTGCCTTCAGCTCAGGTCCTGATCCCAGGGTCCTGGGATTGAGCCCCACCTCAGGTTCCCTGCTCAGTGGGGAGTCTGCTTCTCCCTCTGCCCGTCCCCCTGTTTGTGCACTCTCTCTCTCTCTGAAAAAAATAAATAAAATCTTTTTTTAAATTGTAGGAATATTTGTTCCATTTCTATAAAATATGCCATTGGTAATTTTGACAGGGATTACACTGAGTCCACAAATTGCTTTGCGTAGTATGGACATTTTAATAGTATTAATTCTTCCAACCAATGAACATGGAATATCTTTTCATTTCTTTTTGTTGTCTGCAATTTCTTTCAGCAATGTCATAGTTTTCAGTGTACAGGTGTTTCCCTCCTTGTTTAAATTTATTCTTGGGTATTTTATTCTTGTTGATGCAGTTGTAAATAGGATTGTTTTCTTAATTTCACTTTCTGAGAGTTTCTTATTAGTGTACAGAGTGATGGCCAATTTTTGTATATTGACTTTATATCCTGCTCAATTCATTGATTAGTTGTAAAGATTTTATTCTTTTAAACAATTCATTGAATTACGATGACATACAATAAACATTTAAAATGCAAAATTTCCTGAAGTAATGATACAAAAATTAAGAGTACATACTGCATGAGTCCATTTTTATAGTAATTTTTTATTATGTTATGTTAGTCACCATACAGTATATCCTTAGTTTTTGATGTAATGTTTCATTATTTCCATATAACACCCAGTGCACCATGCAATATGTGCCCTCCTTAATACCCATCACCACCCTAGCCCAATCCCCCACCCCTCTCCCCTCTGAAGCCCTCAGTTTGTTTCCCAGAGTCCATAGTCTCTCATGAGTCCATTTATATATAATTCAAGAAAATGCACAAAAGCTTTAAAGATTTGTTATATAATTGTAAAAAAATGTAATCAACCTGAAACTTCTGTTTCCTTATATTTAATTCATGTGGATGTTGTTAAGAATAAATACAGTGTTAGGAAATATTTGGTGAGTCCAGAAAGTCATTCATGGGTAAAGAGTGTATGCACTTAAAAGTACGTGTGCCTTTGTACATTACTTCATACTAAAACACTCTTACACATGTGTGAACAACACTGACTCAATAATCCCATCTTTTATGTTGAAAGGAAATTTGAAAGAAATTAGGAGAGGATAGAAATCGAAAGAGTAAGTGTTTGAAAAACAATGAAATTAAAAGAATATACATATTTAGACAAAAAGATTTCAAGTGGAATGGGCGAACTTAATTGTAGTAATGAATTACTCTTTTTAATCTTAATTCACAAAGGACTCAAAGTCAGAATTTGTATTTTTTATTTTTTTTATTTTTATTTTTTTTTAGGATTTTATTTATTTATTTGACAGAGACAGTGAGAGAGGGAACACAAGCAAGGGGAGTGGGAGAGGGAGAAGCAGGCTTCCCGCCGAGCAAGGGGGCCCAATGCAGGGCTCAATCCCAGGACCCTGGGATCATGACCTAAACCAAAGGCAGACGCTTAACAGCTGAGCCACCCAGGTGCCCCTGAATTTATATTTTTTAAAAAACAATTTATATTTAAATCTAAAGTCATGGAACACCTGGCTGTCTCCGTGGAGCCAGCAGCTCCTTTTTTCTTTTTTTTTTAAGATTTTATTTTTAAGTAATCTTTACTTCCAACATGGGGCTCAAACCCACAATCCTGAGATCAAGAGTCATGCATTCCACCAACAGAGCCAGCCAGGCAACCTAGGCATGTGACTCGTGATCTCAGGGTCAAGAATTCAATCCCACATTGGGTGTAGAGATTTCTTTAAAAATAAATAAATAACCAGCTCCTAGGTTTGCTGGTCTGTTCTACTGGTTTTTTAAATTTATATATCACTGATTTCTGCTCTAATCTTTATTATTTCTCTTCCCAAGCTGGATTTATGCTTTATCTGCAGTTCTTTTTCGATCTCCTTTAGGTCTAAGGTTAGATTGTGTCATGGCTTGGAAGAACAAAAAGTGTTAAAATGTCTATGCTATCCAAAACAATCTACACTTTCCATGGAATCTCTATTAAAAAAATAACAATAAAAAATTAAATAAATAAATAAGTAACTCACATTTATATTTTAGAAATGGAAAATTAACCTTTTGCATCCCATTTCCACAATGGAGGAGAAGCTCCACTTTAATATTGTTTTAAAGTTAAAATTGGATTTCAACACAAAATGCCCTTACCCAAAAGAAGAGAAATGAATTAGTTAAGAGACTAAAATTCACTTTCTCCAAAACAATGTTACTGAATAAAGTGGCTATATTACATTCTTATTTTTGCTGTAACAAATTACCACAGTAGAGACTTCAAAAAACAAATTTATGCTCTGACTGTTTTGGAGATCAGAAGCCTGCAATAAGTCTCAGTGGGCTAAAATCAAGATGTCTGCAGGGCCTGGTTCCTTCTGGACGCTCCAGGAGAAAATCTTTTCTTTCCTATTGCAGTTTCTAGTGACAACAGCATTCTTTGGCTCATTGTCCTTTCTCCATCTTGAAAGTCAGTCACGTGGCATCTTTACATTTCTCTCTGATCCAAGAATTCTGCCCTCCTCTCCCACATTCAGAGGACAATGGTGATTATGTTAGTTCCACTTGCATGACCGTGGCCAAGATTAGCTTAAGGTCAGCTGATTAGCAGCCTTATTTCATTTGCTACCTTAAGCTCCCTCTTCCTATACAAAATAACATATTCAAAGTTTCCATGGACTAGAATGTGTACAACTTCAGGAAGCTCTTATTCTGCCTACTAGAACATCTTTTCCAAAAGTATTTTATTTGGTGCCAATCAAGGGTCCATATATAAAAGAAATAAACACAGGATTTATCACAGCCCCAAAAATGACTGGACACATGAGTTATTCAAAATTTAATGCAAACCTGACTTTTTTTCTGAGGAAGATGTACAGCCACCTGCACCTTATTCTATCACAGGGCCACAGGCTTGCTACTCAAAGACTGGTCCACAGACCAGGACCTGCAGCATCAACATCACTCAGGAACTTGTTAGAAACGCTGAACTCCTGGACCCACCAGCACCTGCTAAAGCAGAATCTGCATTTAAACCAGAATCCTAGGTGATTCCTGTGCAACTTGAAGTTGGAGAAGAGCTGGTCTAGATTGTTTTCTCACACTCTTAATCTGATCTTTGGGACAGGGTCATTATCTGTGTTGGGAGCTGTCCTGCTCAGTGGAGGTGTTTAGCAGCATCCCTCAGACATTGCCAGATGCGCCCAGGGGAAAAGGACCACCTCTGGTTGGGACCACTGGCACAGAGGTTGAAAACTGGGAGCATCCTGAGAGAATACAATCAGCACCCACCCCTTTCTGCAATGATAACTTTGAGAAGATCACTAAATTCTTCAAGCCCCATTTCTTCATAGGGAATGGAGTTCACACTAGTGCTTCCTCACAGAATGGACTTTCATAAAAATTAAATCAGTCAACTCCTATAAGGTGCTAAACTCAGAGTATATGTGCATAAAATATCTCAGTATATATCTTACAATTAACAAACATTTTATAATGACATTTTGATAGCTCTGAACTTGTGATAGAACTGTGAAATTCCTAATTGTTTTGGCAAAAATGTCATGAATCCATGGAGTGTAGTGCCCAGGGGTTTATAATAAAAGAACAAACTTATTATCTTTCTTGAAAAAGGGAGAAGTAACCTTCTAGAGATATCAGGAGTATCATCCACCCCAAGTCAAAGCTTTGAAGGACCCAATGGACTCAGTCAGGATCAATTCCTCAGTCTTAAATAGAAGAAAATGTTCACTCAGGAGTGGGATAAGGGGCTGGGAGGTGAGATCTCTGAAACGCAGAAGTCATAGAAAAAGAGTAAAAAAACAAAACAAAACAAAACAAACAAACAAAAAAAAAGAAAAAAAACCTGACTCACCTGCTTATCACCAAGTCTCCTAGTAACAGAAACTCAACAGGAAAAGTTTCCTTTCTGTCCACAACAGTGTCCCACAGGGAAATCATGTGCCTACAGGTGGGAGGAACAGGAGGGAAATGATCCTAATGAGCAGGCAAACCAGCTGTAAATACTCCTCTGTTGCAGTCCCGCAGCACAGGCGACCTCGGGCTGGACAGGACCTGGTCGTCTCTTGGGCAGTCCTGAGTCTGGATGGGGCACTGGAGTCTGACTCATTCCTGCTCTCTTGTCTGGGGACAGAGCTTCATCCTCCATCATCTACCAACCAGACAGGTAGTTTGATTTCCATGTAGAGACCTTCCTCTCTGAGACCCCACGTAGATGAGTTTTACTGCCCAGTAGGGACTGCAGTTGGTCTGAGAATGAAAGTCAAGAACATTTAGCTGAGGTCACCTAAGGACCAATCCAGCCCAATCCAGAGCTGAGAGTTTGCTGTGGCTGTTTGCTGCCTTGATTAAGAAATGTATTGATGGATTCATTTATCTATTTATGATGCTAAAAATAGAAGTGAACCTGGAACTCAGGAAGCCAAGATTCAATGTTAACAAGTAAATAATAATAATGGAAGCCCAATCCTATGAGAGAGAGGAAGTGGAAAAGTAGAACATGAGACCAAGGATCTTTGCAATTAACCAGAGTAGAAAAGTCAAGTATTAGCTGTGGAGGGACATACAGTGAAGTGAGGACATGTCTTTCATGTTTAAGATGGGACATATTAGACTCCATTTCCATACTGAGCAGAAAAATCCAGAGGCAAGAATTCTCACAGGTATTTCCTTGCAAGAGCAGTACATGAAACCTACATATCACAGTACCTCCTCTCTCTCTCGAGTATTCAAATGAGATGTTTCACATGGATTATGTGTAGAATGGTCTGCTAATGAGCTTCCTTTACAATTACCTCATTACCTGTGAGCCTGAATATGGTCTGGCTTAGCTCGCCACACACTTTCTCTGTTGAAAATTGTCTATGGAAGTCTTGGTGCTTGCATAGTGGGGTCAGAGTGGTTTTATTCATTTTTTATTACATTCTTTCAATGAAAGAATTGCTGTTTATTTCACTAATTTAGTTACTTGCCATTTTGCTTTTTTATGTATATGTAGATGCATTTCTGCAGAATGTGTGAGAGTGTATAAATTTTGTGTAATAAAGTCTTCAGAGTTACTCATAAGATATTCCCTCCACTGATTTTCTATTTTGTTTGTTTGTTTGTTTTGCTGGAAGAATTGATCTGTCACCTTAATATTCTTCACTTGTTGAAACCTTTTTTCCAAACACTGAAAGTGAATGTCCTTCTGCATACTTATTACTAACATATCACCCTTTATACATACATTCCAAGTAGTGTTCACGTTTCTGTATTCCTTACTGTTCCTTTTGGCCTTTTATTATTGGATCTATTTCTAAAATAGAAATGCCATCACTTGACACAGATTCTTCTTATTAAGTTTGACCACGGATCACCATTACCCTCCATAGGCATACTTGTCCCATACCTCTTTATGTGAGATGAAACTTAAACTTTAGACACTGCTTCTCTCCACATGAAAAGACGTTTTCAAATTCTTTTATTCATGAGTCCTTGGAAATCTAATTTATGTTTGAATAGGCCCAGGAAAAGCAAGTCTTCTGCTGTCTGCTATCTGGTAATAAAAATGCCCAAATTTTGTGAAATTTTGGTTTATTCTTTTTACTCATCTTTCTCTTGTGATGTTCATTCTGTAAGGTGTTTCACACCATAAAGATGTCACTACCTTGTGTTGTGGAAAAATTTAATTTTGCTCTTTTATTATTTTGGGGGGGTATAAATGGGATGTAACCAGGACTGGATGCCACCAGCACCAAGGAAGCTCTCTTTCCTCGCAGTCCCTCAGGACAACTGACCTCATTAGATCATTTTCTTCTTTATGTCCATCTCATTTCTCCCTCCCTCTGTCTGTCTCTCTCCATCTCTCTGTCTATTGAACAAAATTTTTTCGCTGCTGTTATTTTTGTAATTTCTTATTCAAATTAAATTTAATTAATATAGAGTGTATTTCTTAGTTTCAGAGGTAGAGTTTAGTGATTCATCAGTTGCATATAACACCCACTGCTCATTCCATCAAGTGCCATCCTTGATGACCGTCAGCCAATTACCGCAACCCCCCTCAGACCTCTCCTCCAGCAACCCTCAGTTTCTGTCCTATAATCAAGCATCTCTTATGGTTTTTCTCCCTCTTGGTTTTTATTTTATTTTATTATTTTATTTTATTTTATTTTATTTATTTTATTTTATTTTATTTTATTTTTCTTTCCCCTATGTTCATCAGTTTTGTTTCTTAAATTCCACATATGAATGAAATCATACTGTATCGTCTTTCTCTGACTTATTTTGCTTAACATAATACACTCTAGCTCCATCCACATCATTGCAAATGGCAAGATTTGATTCTTTATTGGCTGAGTAATATTACATTGTGTATATATACCACATCTTCTTTATCCATTCATCTGTGGACGGATATCTGGACTCTTTCCATAGTTTGGCTATTGTGTGCATTGCTCCTATAAACATTGAGGTGCAGGTGCCCCTTTGAATCACTATCTTTGTATCATTTGGATAAATACTGAGTAGTGCAATTGGTGGGTCATAGGGTAGCTCTATTTTTAACTTTTTGAGGAACCTGTATACTGTTTTCCAGAGTGGCTGCACCAGTTTGCATTTCCTCCAACAGTGTGAGAGGGTTCCCCTTTCTCTGCATCTGGGTCAACATCTGTTGTTTCCTGAGATCTTAGTTTTAGCCATTCTGACCAGTGTGAGGTGGTATCTCATTTTGGTTTTGATTTGTATCCTCCGGATGTTGAGTGATGTAACCATTGTTCTCTGTGTCTCCTAGCTCTTTACAATTGTACCAAAAGCCATAAGATATCTAGGAAGGAACCTAACCAAAGAGGTAAAAGATGTATATTCTGAATATTGTGGAATACTTATGAAACAAGATTGAGGAAGGCACAAAAAATGGGAAAACATTCCATGCTCATGGATTAGAAGAACAAATATTATTATAATGTCTATGCTACCCAAAGCAGTCTACACATTCAAAGTAATCCTTACCAAAATACCACCAGCATTCTTCCCAGAGCTGGAACAAAGAATCTAAAATGTGTATGGAACCAGAAAAGACCCCAAATGTTGAACACAATTTTTTATGTTTCTTTACACACAGGTCAGAAAGTGGACATTCCAAAATGGAGCCCCAAGATGATTTGTCCCTGGGAAGCTATGAATAGAAATTTCTGGGTACTATTTCTGCATTCCTATGGAAAAGGAAATACGATGTGTATACATTCACATCCTAAACACTGTGTTAGAGTGGTTGGGGGAGAGATGAGAAGGACATATAACTAACACACACCAGGAGGACATGGTGTGCTGTGTGGTGTGTGTGTGTGTGTGTGTGTGTGTACATGGGTGCATGCACCTTGATGAGTGAGAGCAGTCCTCAGAGCAGTGATACAAAGGCTCCTCTATTTGAAGTTGAACCTTAAAATAAACAGTCCAAACTCAATCAACAGATGATACTAAGGAGGGATGGCCAATTGACAGGACTTTACTGCAACCATCATAAAGTGCAAGACGTACATAGTGTGGGCAAGGAACTCCCAGTGTCTTGAATTTTAAGAAGCTATGAGGTCACACGATTATGTAAAATTCATTACCACCACCTCTCATCACTCTCCCTCTTGTCCTTTCCCCTCAACATAGTGGCTTCCTTCTAACCCTTGATTTTCTGACAGAACCACTTCCTCAAGGCCTTTGCACCAGCCAGTCCATCTACCAGGAAGACCTCTTATCTTCCACCCTCTCTTCCATGAGGTCTCTGTTCAAATGTTACCATAGCCAAATTTGACTGAATACCCAACATAACACCTCACCCATTATCTCCCTTAACCGGCTTCTGTTTGTTCTTAGCGTCTGTCACCAACTCACGATCATTTAATTTTTATATATGCATCTACTCTATCACCAATATAGAATTGCAGGGATTTTTGCTTCTCAGCACTCTCTGCTTTATGATAGAATTTCCAAAATATGGTCAACACTCTATATATTCCTCAAATGCATGAAATAATTTCGACCTAAAACTGTACCGTAACCAACTTTTTGGGGAACATTTAATGTTGTGATGAAAATTCCTAATCAGAGAGGAGCTGGGAATTCTTTCAAGGGGACCAAATCCACTCACAAAATATTACAATTAATATCTTGACTGTAACATATAAATTGTGCTTTTCCACAAAGTGAGCAATGACTACCAATGTCATTGTAAGCAATGTGTGAAATTTAGTCTTGTTGTTTTCCCCTGTACTAGTAGTCACCTCCACCACATGGACCCAGGAAACAATACAGGAATTTCAGAGTTCCAGCTTCTGGGATTTTCAGAGGAACCAGAACTGCAGCCCCTCATATTTGGGCTTTTCCTCTCCATGTACCTGATCACTGTGTTTGGAAACCTGCTCCTCATCCTGGCCGTCAGCTCTGACTCCCACCTCCACACCCCCATGTACTTCTTCCTGGCCAACCTGTCCTTTATAGACATCTGTTTCACCTCCACCGCTGTACCCAAGATGCTGGTGAATATACAAACACAGAAAAAAGTCATAACTTATGACAGCTGCATCACACAGATGTACTTTTTCATACTTTTTGCAAGTTTGGACAACTTCCTCCTGACTGTGATGGCTTATGACTGCTTTGTGGCCATCTGTCACCCCCTGCACTACATGGTCATCATGAACCCCCGGTTCTGTGGACTGCTGGTTCTGGTGTCCTGGATCCTGAGTGTCTTGCATTCCTTGTTACACACTTCCATGGTGTTGCGGCTGTCCTTCTGTACAGAGGTGGAAATCACCCACTTTTTCTGTGAAATCAATCAGATAATACAACTTGCATGTTCTGATACCTTTCTCAATAACATGGTGATATATTTTGCAGCTATGTTGCTGGCTGGTGGTCCCTTCATTGGGATCCTTTACACTTACTCTAAGATAGTTTCCTCCATACGTGGAATCTCATCAGCTCAGGGGAAATATAAAGCATTTTCCACCTGTACGTCTCACCTCTCTGTTGTCTCCTTATTTTATTGTACGAGCCTAGGAGTGTACCTTAGCTCTGCTGCTACCCAGAGCTCCCAGGCAAGTGCAGTGGCCTCGGTGATGTACACGGTGGTCACACCCATGCTGAACCCCTTCATCTACAGCTTGAGGAACAGAGACATAAAGGGGGCTCTGATGAGATTCTCTAGGATGGCAACTCTGAAAGGGACAATCATCCTGGAGCTGAAGAAGTGCCCATGACGGCCGGGCCCAAAGCCTGAGCTGAATATTAGGATACTTTGATCAGATTGTGGAAGTGGAACATGTCTCTTTTATTTTTTTTCCTCGAATTTTTATTTTTACATGTCTGAATAATTTACATAACATACTTTATTTAGCTCTGATACCCAAGATATTTTCTCTTTGTCATCTTCATACTCTCTCAATGCCATTTCTAACCTAGGATGTGAAATATTAAGACATTCTCACTTATCCAAAAGACTACATAAATCTGTTAAGAATAATTTTCTCAAATAAAATCTATCACAGTGAGTATTTTTTTCTTTTGTTTGACTGAACACTACTCCTGTGAAAAATCTACTCTTGGCCAACACAGCTGTTTATGTAAGTTTATAACAGAGAAAAATCTGAGACCATGTGCTTCACTCTTGTGAACATCATTCCTTTGTATATCACTACCTTCACTGCTCTTCCTGGAAATGCAGACTTTGACGTACTGGTGGTTATAGCTAATCAAGGGATTTTTCTGCACATTAGAATTGTGTCCTGTTACACAGATGTGTCTTCCATGCCTACCATAGTCACTGGCAAAAAAAAAAAAAAAAAAAAAAAAAACCCTAATAAATATATGTCTTCAAGTGTAATCTACACAGAGAAACAAATATGGAAAAAATACATTGACATAATGTAGCCTTAGAATTGAACATGGCTTTAAGAATGATAAGAAATATATTAAAGCACACATTTATTTCTGTGAAAAATGTTTCTTCATCAGACACTTCATCTATTCATTGAATTATGATATATCAGAGTCCATTTGTAAAGTGTATTCATTAAGATGAAAGACAGGTGGCATATTTGGGGTTTTACTGAATTGTTTTCTGGATTCCGGTTGAAATTTTCCTGTGCTACATATGAGTGTGATTCCTTCCATTTCTCCAAATGAACTATCCCCCACTATTCAAAATTTTCTCATAACTTCTAGAGTGGCAGTGAGTGAAGAACGTCAGTATCATCCATTATATATGATCCTCACAGCCACAGGATGACTCACCAGAAAGCTTGGGTTCCTGTCCAGGATGTGAATCAGAGTCATAAGTTTGGTACACACATGCATGTCCTTCTCAACCTTTCCATGTTACCTCAAAGGGGCTCAATGGAGTCATTTTTATAATACAATCACATACAAAAAACTTGAAGAACAAGGTAATCTTGAAAGTTAGTTTCAAGCATCAGAACAAATGCCTAGGATAAAAAGAATCAGATTACTACAAATGCCCTTGAGCTCCATCTGATTTGATTATTGTATCAGTTAGCAATGCTGCATACAAAGCATCCTAAAATAAAATGGCTTAGGATAGGGGCCACGGGTGGCTCAGTTGGTTAAGTGTCTGCCTTCAGCTCAGATCATGATTCTGGGGTCCTGGGATCCAGCTCCCCAGCAGGCTCCCTGCTCAGTGGGGAGTCTGCTTCTTCCTCTCCTTCTGTTCCTTCCCTGCCCGCCACTCAAACTCTCTCTCTAGCTTGCTCTCTCTTGCTCTTATGTAAATGGTGAAAGTTTAAAAAAAAAAACAATAAAAAGGACAGAATAGGTATTAAATTGTCTGTTGCCTTATCAACTGGTGTATATTTTGGAACTTACCTAATTTCATTAAGAACATATGTGGAGCCTAGAACATAACATATTACACTTGGCTTCCATTGTCCCAGCTGAGAATGGCGAAAAAGTCTTTCAGAGCTCATAAATGAAGTACAACAATAAAGAAGTGAGTCTGATTTTTTAGTAAACACAACTTTTAGAACAAATGTGTTATATTCTTCAACGGATTTATTTGGGAAGCCATATATATGCGCCAGTGGTGCCATTCCTCAACATAATTTTTGAAATTGTCTTTAAATTTGCCTTTATACACAATTTTCAAATGCCTTCTCCTTTTTCCTGCTAAACTACATATCCTCCAATGTACAAAATTAATACACTCACACACACACTCATTTCCTTTTTGAACAAACAATAGCATTACTGAATCTGAACACCCATCTGCTCACCAAACTGATATTATAATTATGTTTGGCTGCCTCCAAAACCAAGTCCATTCCACAAAGACAATATTTGAAATAGTGTTGAGATACCCTCCCAAAGAAAAATCCCTCAAATATTTTAGGTAATCGTAGTTGTACTGGGATCAGTTGAATTGGAAACCAGGAGCCTTACTTATAAAATGATGGATTCATTTGAGGGTATGAATTGAGCTGTGTTTATTCAAACATTTAGTTGCATTATTTAATAATAATTAAAACCAATATTCGTGTGGTGCTTTTCTACTAAATAAATAAATTAATTAATAAATAAATAAATATTTTAAAAATGGCTTATTATAATGTCTTTATTATTGAAGGAGGTTCTAGGGTCAGGAATTGTTCTGATCTCTGCAGGGCTCCTCAAGAGTCTGAAGTCAGGTGGGAATCTCTACGTTGTGTTTCTAAGGCTCATCCACGAGGTGTGTGGCTGCAGTGCTCTTCTGTCTTGAGTCAACTTATGTCATTTTACCCATTTCATATATGTAGGAAATCTTCTAGTTACAAAATAAATGAGTTTATCAAATGTGAATTGTCTTAGTTTAATTCTTCTGTTTTTAAAAATTCTGTTTTATTTATTTATTTATTTATTTGACAAAGAGAGATTGAGCACAAGCACAGGGAGCAGAAGGCAGAGGGAGAGGGAGAAGTAGGCTCCCCACTGAGCAGAGAGGCCAACTCAGGGCTCAGTCCCGGGCCCCTGAGATCAAGATCTGAACTGAAGGCAGACACTAACCAACTGAGCCACCCAGGCATCCCTAATTCCTTGATCTTAGCACCCACATGTGAACCAATACTTTTCACAGTTGGGCGAGAGCTCTCCCACCCTGATAGGTGTGACCCAGCTACCTGTGCTCCAGATCTGACCCTGAGTCATGCACCACTAGAATTTTTTAATTCTAATTAATTTACTGGGGCATTATTACATGTGATATACTGTACACTTCCTCTGCAACTTTAGGAATTGAAAGAGTCATTGAATAATCATGGGTACGTACTGCATGATTCCATTTCCATAGAATTCAAGAGGTGCACAGTAAGCTCTCACTACTTAGTTGTGCAATTGTTAGGCGGTAATCCCTCCAACCTTCGTTTTCTTCTGAAGGCAATGTAGAATCACAAACATAACTTCAAGGGATGTTTTAAGGCAAGATGCAATGAGTGGAAATACTTTGTTGGGGACAAAGAATGTTCAAGGCTAAGAGTGGGTGTATGTAAATGTATGTATATCCACATACATTTTTATTTCAAGAAAACATACTGACATGCAAGAATGTACGTGCACCAGACTCCTAACCCTCATTATAACTCGTTATAAACTATCCATTGTGTGGAAAGGAAGCTTGAGTGAAACATGATGGGTAAAGAAATGAAAACTATGAATGTTTGCTTTCACATATGCTAGGAGTGTAGAAATTTAGAAAAACAAAATTTAGGGAACAAGTGGCCTTAATTTTCACAACGGATCGCTTTTCCTACCTAAGTGCCCAGAGGCCTCAAAGACAGAACCACATTGACATTTATGCAAGGACAACTCCTCCATACCAGCTAATAGGACTGAAAATCTCCAAACTGACTAGATTTTTCTTCTACTTAAGGTAGGGTTTCAACACAAAATGCCCTGACCCACAGAAGCTAAGTGAATGATTTGAGAGGCTTAAATTTAGTTTCTTCAAAGAAAATTTTAGTGGAGAAATGGCTTTGTCACTTTCTTATTGCTTCTTTCACCAAGTACCACAAATGGTTTCATAGATACAAATTTATACTGCTCCAGTCCTGGAGGTCAGTGCCAAAAATGAGTCTCTTTGGGCTAAAATCAAGATGTCTCTGAAGGACACAGAGAGAGTGAATTCCTTTCTACTTACATGAATCTGGGTCATTATTTATTCTCCACAAAAATGCATGTCATCCCAAACTCTTCTTGGTACCTGAAAAATATCCTCATTAGAGTCACTCTTTTTGTTTCAGATTTATTTATATTTATTTATTTATTTATTTATTTATTTATTTATTTATTGGAGAGAGAGAGAGCAAGAAAGGGGGATGGGGCAGAAGGAGAAGGAGAGGGAATTTCGAGCAGACTGCTAGCTGCCTAACTAAGCAAGAAGCCCAAAGTCGGGCTTCATCCCAGGAGCTGGGAATCATGACCTAAGCTGACACCAAGAGTTGGAAGTTCAACTGACTGAGCCACCCAGATGTCCCTAGAGTCACTTTTTATTATTATTATGATACGTGAGTCACCATACAGTACATCATTAGCTTTTGATGTAGTGTTCCATGATTCATAGTTTGTGTGTAACACCCAGTGCTCCATGCAATATGTGCCCTCCTTAATACCCTTCCCTGGGCTAGCCCACCACTCCAACCCCCTCCACTCCAAAACCCCCACCTTGTTTCCTGGAGTCACTTTTTAACAGTTATCCAAAATAAACTTGAATAACAGAATGATTATGAATGTTGCTGCATAGCAAGCCATCCTGAGGGCAAATGGTTTGCTATAATGTCTTTAGTATCAAGTGGAGTTGTATGGTGATGAGTTGTTCTGATCTCTGTTCATTTCCTCAAGAGTCTTGAGTCAGCTCTGTGTAAAGTGGGGAGGATCTGCTGATCTCTCCAGGGCATTCTAATATAATCTGGGCTTGGATAGCTAGTTGTGGCTAATCCAGGATGGCCTTGGCTTGGACAACTGGGCTCTGCTCCACATGTCCTCACTTCCTCTGGCATCACACTAGCTATTTGAAGGCAGAATTCCAAGAGAGAGCAAGTGAAATGCACCAAGGTTCTAAGGTCCACTGTCACCCAATCATATACTGCTGGACATGGCAAATAAAAAATTCTAATCCAGCCCAAGTCAAAGGTGAAGGAAGAGTCTCCACCACCTAAGAGAACGTGCTGCCCACATTGCCAAAGACATGGCTACAGAGAAAGTATGTGGGGCCACCTCTCCAAACAGTCTACCACTGGGGTAAATTTCAATCTGAAAATTTTCCTTTCCACTTTCACATTCAGCAGTGGAATGATCTCAGAGAAGACAATGGGACTGAATTATGTGTCTACTGGCAGTTAGGAAATTCTACTCCACAGGGTCAGGCTTCCCTCCAAAGCTAAATATCTCCTCTCACCCATTGCCTAATGATCACCATTTCTAGTCTAAGAAAAGATCAAAGAAATAAAAGATTTATTTTCCAGATGCCTCAGAGAGCAGGGACCTTGTGTGTAGCTCAGTGATTAATGGAGCTAAGAACTGTTGTATCACTGATGCCATATTCATGGCATCCTTATGTGGATACTGTTTTCCTATTGATTGACCTTCCCATTGACATGTTTATAATGGTTTTCATCCTGATACTATGTTTTATTTTTTTTATGGGGAGAATTCTGCTGGAAGGAGGTGACATTTGAAGTGCAAATAGAATACAGGGACATGGAAATATTTTTTCCTCATTTTTTTCCAGTTTTATTGAAATATAATAGACATATAAAATTCTGGAAGCTTAGGCATACAACTTGGTGACTTCATATACTTATACGTTGGGAGATATCACCACAATAGGTTTGTGAATACATCCATCACTTCACAAAGTTATCATTTCTTTTTGTTGTAAGAACATATACTATGGACACTGTTAGCAATATTCAAGTATACAGCACAATAGAATTCACCGTAATGACCATGTGTACATAAGTTCCAGAACTCATTTATCTTATAACTGAAGGTTTGTAGGCTTTCACCATCATCTTTTCATTTCCCCAAACCCCAGCCACAGGCAAACATCAACCTAGTCACTGCTTCTATGAGTTCAGAGTTTTGTATTTAACATATAAGTGAGATCATACAGTAATTGTCTTTCTCTGACTAATTATTTCACTTAGTGTAATACCCCTGGGGTCCATCCATGTTTTAGCAAAGGACAGATGTCTTCCTTTCTTTATTTGTTGAATTCCATTTTGCAAACATGCCATCATTATTAATTCATCTGTTGATGGATACCAGGCTGTTTCTATGTCTTGGCTATTGTGAATAATGCTGAAATGAACATGAGAGCACAGATATTTGATATATTACAAATATGTGGGAATTAAACCATACCAGCCATTTTAATAAATGTGATACACCCCATTCATAGAACGAAATATAACAATCATATGATCATCTCAATACATGCAGAAAAATCTTTTCACAAAATACAACATCCTTTCATGATTAAAAAAAAAAAATCTTCAACAAACTGGGTATAGGAGGAATATACCTCAATGTAAAAGAAGGCCATCTATGACAAACCCACAGTAACTTCATACTAAATGTTGAAAGGTTAGAAAATGTGTTCTTTGCAATCAGGAGCAAGACAAGGGTGTCCACTCTCATCACTCTCATTCACCATAATACTGCACATCCTAGCTAAAACACTCAGGCAACATAAAGAAATGAAAGCATCAAAATCAGAAAGAAGGAAAGAAGGAAAGAAAAGAAAGAAAGAAAAGAAAAGAAAAGAAAGAAAGAAAGAAAGAAAGAAAGAAAGAAAGAAAGAAAGAAGAAAGAGAAAAATGTAAATTTATTTACAAAAGATGTGAACTAAATAGAAAAAATCCTGCAGACTCAACCCTTAAGAGTACATTCACCATGATGTACAATTACTGAATCACTGTATTCTACAAGTCATGTGTACAATTACTGAATCACTGTATTCTACTCTACTATATCATTCTCTATGTTGACTTTATGACCTGCACCAATAAAACGTTATTAAATTGAAAATTTGTACTTGTGGTAGACCTTTTGCGGAGACGGCACCAATTCACTACTTATCTCTGTATCCACGTACTTGGCAATGTGACTATGAAGCTCCTTCCAATGAGAAGTGGAGTCTATTTCTCCAACTTTGAATCTGGACTGAACTTAGTGTTTTCTGTGCCTTGACTACTAGTGTATGCTGAAAATGACAATGTGACTCAAGGGGACATTGTGTGTTTCTGCTGCTCTCTTGTAGCCTTGCCTCTGCCATGCATACAAGGCCAGTCTAGCTTGCTGTAGGAGGAAAAAACATGTGGAACGGAGATCAGTTGCTCATGGCCAACCTAGACCAGCCTACCACCAACAAGACCGCAAATTGAGAACACAGCCAGGATTAGTGGAGCACTTCCAGCTGACCCACAGCTGACAGCAGCCTCATCAGGAGACCAACAGAGACCAGAAGATTTCCCCAACATAGACCCCCATGAGATTTGAAGAGAAACATTGTCTTATATAATTTACATTTAGCATGGCTTATCATGCAGCAACAGCTGACTGGTTCAACAATAAATGTAAACAGAACTGAGAATATTAAGAGTAATCTACTGGTTCTTATATTTGACATTTGTTCTGATATTTAAAAGGACTATTCCTAATGGTCTGGTTAATCACATTTATTTCAGATAACTATACTAAAAAGTGACCACCATTCAGAGTCCCATCCAGGTAACTGGTAGAGGTTGGAAAGACCTCTATGTTTTAGCAGAAAAGCTTGTGGGACCCTCAGTCACAAGTTTCCATTCCCAGAGCATTACTGGACAAGAATTCAAGCTCTTCTCTGTGTCATCCTTTAATCATAGGATGGAAGAGTGTTTAGAGCATAAAAAGGACAAAGAAATTAATGATGGAGTGAACACACCAATTGTTCACTTACTCACACTGTAGTATTTATGACAACGTTTTTAAAGGGGAAGAGTTTAGGGGCGCCTGGGTGGCTCAGTCGTTAAGCCTCTGCTTTCGGCTCAGGGTGTGATCCCAGGGTCCTGGGATCGAGCCCACATTGGGCTCCCTGCTCCACTGGGAGCCTGCTTCTTCCTTTCCCACTTCCCTTGCTTGTGTTCCCTTTCTCACTGACTGCCTCTCTCTCTGTCAAATAAAAAAATAAAATCTTTAAAAATAATACAAATAAAGATAAAGATAAAAAAATAAAGGGGGAGAGTTTAGGGCAATGGGAGGAGTCATATTCATGGGTGGGACTTGAAATTTTCAAATAGAAATAGTAAATCATCCAATTAAATAATACAAAATCTGCCACTAAATTCTTCACTCCAATTAATAAAACCTTTTAAACAGGAACACCAAAAATTCTACACTTCAATGAGTAGATGTTCATCATCAAAAACACACTATCTGCCATAAGATATGGTGTGATACAAAATTTTGCTTCATCAAACTTCAGGTCTTCTCTGATACCAAGCCCATATTAAGTCAATTGGTTTATGCAAATTTGTCTTATTATACATTACTCTTGGGGGGAGTTTTCCATAAGGAATTTTTGCCTTACTATTCTGTTCCAGAGATACTGTGGGTGCTGAGCTGATAAGGAAACGAGATCTTAATGAGGATCTTAAACCCCATGACTACCTACAAAACAAACTAGTCGATTAAAGTATATATTACCGAGGACATTTTTCAAAGAACTGGAACAAATAGTCCTTAAATTTGTATGGAACCAGAAAAGGCCCCAAATCGCCAAGGAACTGTTGAAAAGGAAAAAAAAAGCTGGGGCATCACAATGCCAGATTTCGAGCTGTACTACAAAGCTGTGATCACAAAGACAGCATGGTACTGGCACAAAAACAGACACATAGACCAATGGAACAGAACAAAGACTCCAGAAATGGACCCTCGACTTATGGTCAACTAATCTTTGACAAAGCAGGAAAAAACATCCAGTGGAAAAAAGACAGTCTCTTCAATAAATGNTTGGGGATGTACTGTATGGTGACTACCATAATATAATAAAAAATCATTAAACAAAAAAAAGTCACAGCCTAAAAAAGAAAAAGTATATATTACAGTTAAGAACATTTAAGGAATTATCATAGAAAGGAATGACAGACACAGAGTGAAAAACTGTGGTCTCAGAATTTCCTCCACAATAAAATTATAAAAATGGCCTCAGTTGCCAATATCATTTATTTTACAAAACTAGGACCATTCATCGCTATATGATGCAGATGGGAATCTCCAAATGGTTTCTGATTCAAGGTTGGGACTAACTTTGGAAATTAAGGAAAAAAAAGGAAAATTGTTGGCTATCAGAAGGAGCAGAAAGTTCAACAAATGGACTTATTTAAATTCAATAAAGCAGTTGAACTTTAGAAATATTGAAACTCCAGGATATACAAGAGAGATTAAGTTCTTATTTCATGATCTGATTAAAGAATATCAATTTCTGGCTATTAGGCATTAAGCCTGCAAGCACAGGTACTTGGGGAAAAGTGGCCCTTTGTGGCTCCACTGAAAAATTCACTTAGAGCTNTTTGTGGCTCCACTGAAAAATTCACTTAGAGCTCTCTTTATGTCTTTGTTCCTCAGGCTGTAGATGAAGGGGTTCAGCATGGGTGTGACCACCGTGTACATCACCGAGGCCACTGCACTTGTGTGGGATCTCTGGGTAGCAGCAGAGCTAAGGTACACACCAAGCATTGTACAATAAAATAAGGAGACAACTGAGAGGTGAGATGCACAGGTGGAAAATGCTTTGTACTTGCCCTGAGCTGATGAGAGCCTAAGTATGGAGGAAACTATCTTAGAGTAAGAGTAAAGGACCCCAGCCAGGGGAGCACCAGCCAGCAGCATAGCTGAAAAATATATCACCATGTTATTAAGAAAGGTGTCAGAACAGGCAAGTTGGATCATCTGATTGAGTTCACAGAAAAAGTGGGGGATTCCCACCTCTGTACAGAAGGACAGCCGCAACACCATTAAGGTTTGTAACAAAGAATTCAGGACACTCATGATCCAGGACATCAGAACCAGCAGTCCACAGAGCCGGGGGCTCATGATGACCGTGTAGTGCAGGGGGTGACAGATGGCCACAAAGCGGTCATAAGCCATCACAGTCAGGAGAAAGTTGTCCAAACTTGCAAAAAGTATGAAAAAGTACATCTGTGTGATGCAGCTGTCATAAGTTATGACTTTTTTCTGTGTTTGTATATTCACCAGCATCTTGGGTACAGCGGTGGAGGTGAAACAGATGTCTACAAAGGACAGGTTAGCCAGGAAGAAGTACATGGGGGTGTGGAGGTGGGAGCCAGAGCTGACGGCCAGGATGATTATCAGGTTTCCACACACAGTGATCAGGTACATGGAGAGGAAAAGCCCAAAGAGGAAGGGTTCCAATTCTGGTTCCTCAGAAAATCCCAGAAGAAGAAATTCTGAAATTCGTGTACCATTCTTTAGTTCCATGGAGTCGATGTGACTACCAAAATAAGAGAAAAAGAGCATGACACAATCATGCCTTACTAACCTGGCAGACATGTTACCCTTTATATTCTGCACTCAAGAAATTAATGTTTATATATGTGTATAGTACATGATAAAAACACTGAGAACTAGGAATAGAGAAAAGCTATCTCAAGATAAAGCCATATGAAAAACCCACAGCAAGCATGATACTCAAAGGGGATACAGTCAATATTTTTCCTTTATGGTCAGGAACAAGGCAAGGATGCCCACTTTCCTAATGTCTGCTCAGCATAACCCTGGAAGTTCTAGCCAGAGCAATTAAAGAAAGAAAAGAAAAGAGAATAAAGGAAAGGAAAGGAAAGGAAGAAAAGAATGAAAAGAAAAAAAGAAAAAGAGAGAAGAGAAGAGAAGAGAAGAAGAGAAGAGAAGAGAAGAGAAGAGAAGAGAAGAGAAGAGAAGAGAAGAGAAGAGAAGAGAAAGAAGAGAAGGAAAAGAAAAGAAAGAGAAAGAAAAGAAAAAAAGAAAAGAAAAGGAAAGAAAAGAAAAGAAAAGAAAAGAAAAGAAAAGAAAAGAAAAGACAAGACATCCCAACTAGAAAGGAAGAAATAAGCTTATGTATGCAGACGGTGTGTTCTCAAGTGTAGAAAAACCTAAAAATGTCACAGAAACACTCAAAGAGCTAATAAATTAATTCAGCCAAGTAACTGGATACAAAGCCAAACCCCAAAAAGTCATTGCATTTCTACATACAGACAGTGAACTATCTGAGAAGGGAATAAAATAATTCCATTTGTGTGACATCCAAAAGAGTAAGACTATCACCTCACACCAGTCGGAATGGCTAGTTTAGAATGACAAGAAATAACAAGTGTTAGTGCAGAGGTGGTCAAGAGGAAACCCTCATGCACTGTTAGTGGGAATGCAATCTGGTTCAGCTACTGTGGAAGCGGTATGGAGATTCCTCAAAACATTAAACATAGAAATACCCAATGACCAAGTAATCCCATTACTGGGTATTTACCCAAAGAAGACAAAAACACTAATTCAGGGGCACCTGGGTGGCTCAGTCATTGAGCGTCTGCCTTCAGCTCGGGGTGTGATCCCGGAGTTCTGGGATCGGTCCCCGTATCGGGCTCCTCCGCTGGGAGCCTGCTTCTTCCTCTCCCACTCCCCCTTCTTGTGTTCCCTCTCTCACTGGCTGTCTCTCTCTCTGTCAAATAAATAAATAAAATCTTAAAAAAAAAACACTAATTCAAAAATATATGTGCACCCCACATTTTGCAGCATTATGTACAATAGTCAAGATATGGAAGCAGTCCAAGTGTCCATTGATAGATTAATACATAAAGAAGATTGGTGTATATATCTATATCTATATCTATACTCATATCATCATATGTTAAAGAGGTTGTGGAGAAAGGGGATCCCTCTTGCACTGTTGGTGGGAATGCAAGTTGGTACAGCCACTCTGGAAAACAGTGTGGAGGTCCCTTAAAAAGTGAAAAATAGAGCTACCCTATGACCCAGCAATTGCACTACTGGGTATTTACCCCAAAAATACAGATGTAGTGAAGAAAAGGGCCATATGCACCCCAATGTTCATAGCACCAATGTCCACAATAGCCAATCTGTGGAAGGAGCTGAGATGTCCTTCAACAGACAAATGGATAAAGAAGATGTGGTCCATATACACCATGGAGTATTACTCAGCCATCAGAAAGGGTAAATACCCCACATTTGCATCAACATGGATGAAACTGGAGGAGATTATGCTAAGTGAAATAAGCGAAGTGGAGATAGACAATTATCATATGGTTTCACTCATTTATGGGGCATAAGAAATACCAGGGAGAACATTAGGAGAAGGAAGGGAAGAGTGAAGGGGGGGGAAATCAAAGGGGGAGAGAAATCATGAGAGACTATGGACTCCGAGAAACAAACTGAGCGTGCCGGAGGGGACGGGAGTGGGGGGATGGGTTAGCCCGGTGATGGGTATTAAGGAGGGCACGTGCTGCAATGAGCGCTGGGTGTTATAAGCAAATAATGAATCATGGAACATTACATCAAAAAGTAATGAAGTGCTGTATGGTGACTACCATAACAAAATAAATTTTTTTTAAAAATGGTGACCAAATATATGTATTTACTCAACCTCACTAATTGTTTATAAAAACAGCAAGACATCCCTTCCACACCCATCAGCCCAGGAAAAACCTTAAAATCCTATCACATTGATTGGGATGGAACTCTTAAACAGGTACTGAAGTGGTGTTATTTAATTTTCATCTCAGAAATGTGAGGTGCTATCACATTTGGGGGAAATAATCTGAAATAGCTGTAAGTTTTAGAAATATAAATATGCTTTAGTTACCTCAGGTTTCTCATCTCAGCACTATTGACATTTGGGCCCAGATCATTCTCTGTGCTGTGGTTTGTCCTGGGCAATGTAGGATGTTGAGAGCATCCCTGGCCTCTAGTGACACCCCCCCCATCTGACAGCCTAAATTGCCTCAGAACATTGCTAAGTGTATGCTGGGGGGACAAAGGTTCTCCACTGACTGCCCCCAGTGGAGAACCAACATTTTAACTCAATCTCAAAATATTTATGTATGATTGAGAAAATAGCAACTTAATGAGAAAGAATATGAAAAATGCTCAAAAATGTCAATGACCCAGACACACCCTGAAATAGTATGCGATCACTGAAGTAATGAATTAGCATTATACTAGTAGATGAGGCAAGTCTCTAAGGTGCTATCCAGGGGGACAAGCTAAAAAAAAAAAGACTGCACTGGAGCCTAAAGACAATTTACAATGTGCATAAGTTTCTACTCATGAATATGTATAAAGTGTATGGATAGGAGCACACAGGTAGCTCAGCCAGTTAAGCGTCTGTCTTAGGCTCAGGTCAGGATCCCAGGGTGCTGGTATCCAGCACCCTGTCTGGCTCCCTGGTTCTCCCTCTCCCTCTACCCCTCCACTCTGCTTGTGCTCTCTCACACGTTCTCTGTCTCTCTCTCTCTCTCAAATAAATACATAATGAATACATACACTTTTTTTAAGTGTACAAATATTTGCACATAATATAGAAACATAAAATTTGTTGAAAGAGAGAGAGTACAGAAGCTAAGTGGAAGAGGGACAAAGGGAGAAGCAGAGAAACAATCTCTAGCAGGCTCCTCAATTAGCCCAAAGCCTGACTCAGGGCTCCATCTCATGACCCTGACATCATGGCCTGAGCTGAAATAAGAGGTCACAGGCTTAACCAACTGAGTCACCGGGCACCCCTAGAAATGTAAGTTTTAAAAGAAACTAAGAGTTTATGGAACAAAGGATAGCAGTAGGAGTGAGACTAGGTTAGGCATGGAGCTATCTCAACAGCCTGAAACGCAATAACAATCTAAAACTAACTTTCTAGACTGGCATAAAACAGTATTACTGTAATGACGTCAACATGGGTCACTAATTCAAGATTAAAGTGCTAAAGACTTGGAAACAGGGGCACATGGCTGACTCAGTAGAGAGTACAGCTCCTGTTCTTGGGCTTGTGAGATTGAGCCCCCCACTGGGTGTACTGATATGTTTAAAAAACATAAAAATTGGATATAAAAGAACATAACAAAAAAGTGGATAGGAAGCATTATCTGAAGTGAAGCTTTCATCTCAGGTAGAGACATACTACTGCATATTTGTTTAGGAAGAAAAGGTGAATGTTAGTCAAACAATAAAGAATACCTTCCACATGACGGCTGCAGGTGTCATGACTTTGAGAAATAGATCTAATCACAAAAGGCCAAAAGTACAATAAGGAATACCAGAAAAGGGAACACAGGGTGGAAATATGTATAAAAGGCAATGTATTACTTCAAATGTTGCAGAAGAACTTTCTACACTTAAACAAGCAAGAGGAGGGTGGAAAATATGACCAAATGATAGGTTTGAGCACACAAAATCTATTAACTTTCCTACTCCCCTCAAATACATCCACACATACATAAAGGAACTGAAGGTCAAATAGCAAAGTTGATGGAAAATCTCCAATTCCTATGTTTGAAAAAATGCAATCAACAGCAGGAATATAAACACTCCGAACCCACCAAACAAAAGCACAGAACTGACACAATCTGCCATAGAGAAGGCAAATATCTAAGAAACCCACAGATATACTCATTCTTGCCACTAAGGATGTAATTGCTTTTTTCGTATACCCCTTTCACATATCAATTTTTTTTAAAAAATTCATTGGCATGCCCAGCAAGAAAAAGGACACCATGAAAGTATGTCTCATGATCCCTTGGTCTGGATCTTTCTCATCAATTTGGGAACATATTCAATTTCCCCCTGGCTTACAAGAATAAAAAGAATACCCTCACTTGACTGCTTAACTCTGCAGCCAATTACCCTATATCTCTATTCCCCTTAATTACAAAAATTCTTGGACTTGTGTTCTACTCTTATTGGGACCACTTGCTGCCACCCATCACCACTCTTCCACCAGCAGTAGTTAATCCTCAACAATCTCCCCTGCATGGCTGCTTTCAATGTTTACTTTTCTTTCCAGGATCATAAGTAAATTCATTAGTTAATCAAGCAAGCCAACAACCACAGTGATGTCTCGGTGCTGGGCTAGGCTGGATTGCCTCTCAGGTGGTATCAGGTAAATATTCTCACCCTTCTATTCTCTCTCAGCCTTTCCTGCAGTACCTGCTGGGTTTTTGGACTTGCCTGCATGGGGGTCTCTCTGAGGACGTCTGAATTCCTCCCTCGATGGTTGATGATGGACACTGAAGCTCTGTTCTCAAACAATACAGCAGGAGTCTCCCAACCAGACCTAGGACTCCAGAAGAAATACCCGTGATCCACTCAGCCCAAGGTTGCACCTGCTGAGGGACAACAGCAGAAGAGATATTTACAGCTCCCTATCTGCTCCTTAGGAATATTCTCCTCCTGTTTCTCCAACCTTTGAGCACATCATCCCAGTGGGACATTGGTCTGCACAGATAGGACTTTTTTTCCTGCAGTTTCCTGGTCCCAAGAGACCAGATTATAAGTCAGGTGAATCCAGTTATTACTCTTCCCTGAACTCACCTGCCTCCCACAGACCTAACCTCCTAGCCCCTTATCCCAACCCTGAGTTAAAGATTACTCTAAATCTAAGAGTGAAGAGTTTTTCTTTACTAGGCTCCTTGGGTCCCCCAAATATTGACTCATGGTGGGACACAGCACTGATAACCAGAAGATTGCTACCCCCCCCCCTTCAACAGGGTGAAGAACTGTACTCCTTTGCCATAAAACCAGGAGGACTACAGTCCTTGGCTTCCATGATACTTTTGCCAAATCAGTTAAGAGTTCAGTGTTTTAAGATAAATTAAGACCTGTTGTTTCTTTTAAATTTATAAAATATTTTGGTAATTAAAAAATATATATTTAGGTGTAGAGCTTCAGGTTCACCAGATAAAAAGAGTTCTGGAGATGGATGGTGGTGCCAACTGCACAACAATGGGAATGTATTTCATCCTGTTGAGCTGTGCACTTAAAAATGGTTAAGGTGCACCTGGGTGGCTCAGTCTGTCCAGCCTCTGACTCTTGATCTCAGCTTAGGTCTTGATCTCAGGATCCTGAGTTCAAGGTCCACGTTGGACTCTCCACTGGGCATGGAGCCCACTTAAAAATAAAATAAAATAAAAATAAAAATAAAAAATGGTTAAGAGGTGAGTCAAAGAGGTCATTGGGATTGAGGAGCACACTTGCCCTGATGAGCACAGGGCGATGTATGGAGGTGTTGAATCACTAAATTGTACACCTGAAACTACTATTGTGCTGTATGTTAACTAAATAGAATTTAAATAAAAACTTTAAAAAAGAGTATACTTAACTTAGTAAGCATTAAGAAGTGGATAGAATTGTTGCATCATTATATTGTACCCCTGAAACTAATACAGTGCTGTGTTAACAATAGTTTAATTTTTAAAATTTTAAAGAAAAAATAAAAAATAAATTCAAAAAAAAAAAGGATAAAAAGATTAGCTATAATTGCCCAGGTGGAATGAAGGTAATCACAACAGTCCTCCAAATGTTGACAAGGGAGACAAAAGCATTGGTGTCAGAGAGACTTTTAAAGTGCTACCCTGCTGGGTCTGAAGGTGGAGGAAGAGCTGGGAGCCCAGGAATGCAGGCGGCCAGCAAGAGAGACTGGAATTGGAAAGAAAATAGAGTCTTCCTTGAGCCTCTAGAACTGGCCTTTAGAAGGAACTCAACCCTCCTGACATCTTGCTATTAGCCTGATGAGACTCCTTCCAAGCTTCTGCCTCCAGAACCGTAAGAGCACATTTGTGCTTTTTGTTTTAAGCAACTAGTGTGGGGATATTTTACAGCAGCAGGAGGAAACCCCTATGGACATAGTCAGTAAAATTATTTGAGGTAACAGAGTTTAAGCCTCTCAGTTCACTCATCAGCTTCCCTTGGATAAGGGAAATTTATATTGAAAGCACACAGTAGTTAGAAAGGAAATTTTAAATTGATGTGGTTATATTCTGCCCCATTAAACTGTACAGTGAATTCCTCATGCATAAATGTGCCTGTGGTTTTATTCTGAGGCCTTCAAGGCAGTGACATAGGAAAGGAACTCATGATCAAAATTAAGGTCACTCATTGCAATTTAAATCTTTGTATTTCTGCATCCTTTTATATCACATAAATTCAAAACTTCATTCTTTTTTTGGTGCCATCCTTTCCAGCTTTCTCAAGATCCCTATCAACATAAGAGATGAAATCATGAATGTGTCTGTGTGTGTACGCATGTGATGAGCTTATTTGAAAGAAAACGTACACAAACACACACATACACAAGACACAACCATTACCCTCAAATGTTTTCTTTGAGGTGAAAAAGGAAGTTCCACGCATTTTATTCATTCCCCACAATGTCCATATGAAGTCATGTTTAGAATCCCACGTTACCTTCAGAAACAGGGAATGATGCTCGGGATGCTTACATTTGTAGTAATTACCTAATAAAACCGTTAAAACTTCTGTACAGTCTTAAGTCATAGACAAATAGAAACTTGCACCATGTACTCTTCATTTTCTGTGTAGCTCCTTGAATTTACCAATGTGTACATTTCACATAGGCAGGTTATTGTGTATAATTTTACTCCAATGATTGATTCAGTGGAACAAACCTAATGGTGCTTGGCTACGGGTAGGATCTAGAGCACAGGCAGCTGACTCTCATGTAAGAGGGGTGGGAGACAGCACTTCTAATGGGGAAGAGAGCCAAGTGTTAATTATGGATATATGAACAATGGAATTAAGTAATTCACACGATAAACCAAACTTTTTCTATGAGTAGAAGATTAACCCATATGGAAATGTAGTAATAAGAGCCCATAAAGTGGCTGGAACAGAAGAACATTACAGCCACACATGACGCCATGNATGTATGAACAATGGAATTAAGTAATTCACACGATAAACCAAACTTTTTCTATGAGTAGAAGATTAACCCACATGGAAATGTAGTAATAAGAGCCCATAAAGTGGCTGGAACAGAAGAACATTACAGCCACACATGACGCCATGGTTCAGCCTTAGAAAAAATACGTAGAGATTCATGCCTGACTCCAGATCCATGAGGACCCAGCAGAGATCAGAAACACTCCCCAGCATATATTTCCGTTTGATTGTAAAGGTGTTACGATATCCCATTTGACAAAGACAGCCTGTTACATGGAGAGAGTTGACTGACACAATCATCCAAGCGAACAGACCTGAGACAATTACAACACGTGCTCCTTTTTACTTGTTGCATATCTGACCTTAAGAAGAGCAGGCATGATCATTCTGTTATTCAAGTTTACTTCCAATGACTTTATGAACAAGTGACCATATGTGGGCTTCCTTCTGGGTCACTGGGGGAGTTTGAAGGATGTGCACATCTGTGCAGAAGAACTGGTGACCCTGAACCACGACCAGCAGGACATCAGCTCTCCTGTGAAGTGTCCTCTGTTCACGCAGCTGGAAGACTTCTTTTTTTTTAAGATTTTATTTATTTATTTATTTGACAGAGAGAGACAGGCAGCAAGAGAGGGAACACAAGCAGGCTCCCAGCAGAGGAGCCTGATGTGGGGCTCAATCCCAAAACACTGGGATCACGCCCTGAGCCGAAGGCGCTTAAGACGCTTAACGACTGAGCCACCCAGGTGCCCCAACAGGTGGAAGACTTCTGAGCAGGAAGGAGGTGGGAAATGGATGATGCCAATATTGTTCTTTCACCATCCCTTAGCATTTGTGACAAATACTAGGAATGGGAGTTATTTCATGGAACACTAGAGTCATATAACATGGTAGCAGTGGAAATTTTCAAGTAGAAACAGGAAAATAACTCTGTGATAAAACAGAGAAGAGACTAAGAGATCCTTCACCTGAAAGAATAAACCCCCTCAGTTGAGGATATCAATTATCTTTGCTTCAATAAATAGATGCACACCATGTAAAGGAAATATTTTGGATAGTAATAAAGTTGGTGGCCTGAAATGCTGCACTCTCACAGTTCTTAAATANCCGCACAGTTCTTAAATATTTTTATTCTTTTTAATGCCAGTAAAATTAGCATACAGTGTACACTATAGTGGTTCAGGAATTCTATACATTACTCACTGGGCATCATGATAAGTGTACTCTTTTTTTTACTAATGTTGTATTTATTTATTTATTTAAGAGAGAGAGAGCATGGGGAGGGGCAGAAGGAGAGAAGATCTGAAGTTGACTCCACTCTTAGGAGGAGCCTGACGCAAGGGTTGATCTCACAACCCTGGTATCATGACCTGAGTAGAAACCAAGAGCCAGATTCTAAATCAACTGAGCCACCCATGAGCCCCTTGAGAAGCGTACTCTTAATCCCCTTCTCCTACTTCATCCATCCTCCCATCCCCTCCCCTCTGGTAACCACCATTTTGTTCTCCATATTGAAGAGGCTGATTTTTTTGTTTCTCTCTTTTTGTCTTTGTTTTGTTTCTTAAATCCCACATGTGAGTGAATTGATATGGTATTTGCCTTTCTCTGACTGACTTATTTCACTTAGCATTATACCCTCTGGATCCATCCATGTTGTAAATGGCTACATCAAAATAAAAAGTTCCTGCAAAAGAAACAGTCAACAAAACAAAAAGACAAACTACTTAATGGAAAAAGATACTTTCAAATGATATA
>NC_048221.1:10849168-10856256 GCF_002007445.2 Ailuropoda melanoleuca
ACTATTTTTAGCATGTTTGTAGAGAAAGTGTCTGACATGAAGCTTTTATTTCTGAAGCATGTATTTTAAGGACAACCATGCTGAATAAACATAGTGTCAGGTGTGTGGCACTATTACCAAGTAAGCAGTCAGGCTGTCCCCATCCATGAAGTACCTCTAGAGAAAGATCTGGGTGACCTCGATACTGAATGAGTAGTGGCCCTGCTTTCCCTTTCCCTGCCAGAATTTCACTGTTATGTTTTAAACTGGTCAATAAAGAGTGAACCTGGGAACCCCTGGCCACTCTGCCCATGGACCCCAGTAAAGGCAGTGCCCCAGTTCAGGGCTTTCACTCTCTTGTTCTGAATCTCTGACCCTCTGCACTTTCTGCCTCTGTCCTCCAGGACCTGTGAGGAATAAACCTGGTTTTGTTAGAGTTCTCTGATGGGTGCTGCTGAGGCCTGTCTTGCAGTCACAGTGAGAACCCAAGGGCTGGTGCAGCCACAGCAGAGGCTCTGGTCAGGGAAGCATCGTGGGAATGTCCACAGCACAGGGGCGCAGGGGGGTGCCCGGGCTTTCCTAGCCTGAGCATCCCTGTCAGGAGCCTGAGACTTAAACAGAACAATGTTAGAATCCACATTATCAGGACGAGGAGTAAAGGTAGTGATGTAAAAAGACTGACAGAATCAACGTGATTCTGTGGTGGGGTTTTGTATTCTCCTCTACAAAAAAGTTATGTGAAGGGCTCAGTAGCCAATGTAATTTCTTTCATATGAAGAATACAACTCGTGATTATTCTTTTGCGAAATCTAGGGAAAATTTACTTGGCATGGTATAAATCATTTGAAATGAAATTTTTTCGAAGAAATTGAACTTGCCCCACATAAGATACAGAAATTTCCAAGCATTTGTAATTGAAGTTTGGGGAAAACATTGGAACATATGAAAACGGACAAAGTGGAATACTGTCTGTCCATCAGAAAGAACAGAAGGTTAATAAGTGAGNCAAGGTTAATAAGTGAGTTTTTTAAATGTGTGGAAAAGTTGAATTCAAACAATTGGAAATTCCAGGAAATAAATGTGAGGTGCAGATTCTACTCCCCTAATCAGCCCGAAGAATAGCAGTTCCTGGCTCTGAAGCTTGAGCCCTGCAATCACGGACCCTTCTTCAGCCCCAGGACTATTGGCCCTCACATCACTGGAATCCAAAAAATTCTTTTCAGAGCCCTCTTTATGTCTCTGTTCCTCAGGCTATAGATGAAGGGGTTCAGCATGGGCGTGACCACCGTGTACATCACTGAGGCCACTGCACTTGTGTGGGAGCTCTGGGTAGCAGCAGAGCTAAGGTACACACCTAGGCCTGTACAATAAAATAAGGAGACAACGGAGAGGTGAGACGCACAGGTGGAAAATGCTTTATACTTGCCCTGGGCTGATGAGATCCCAAGTATGGAAGAAACTATCTTAGAGTAAGAGTAAAGGATCCCAGCAAGGGGACCACCACCCAGCAGCCCAGCTCCAAAATACATCACCACGTCATTAAGAAAGGTGTCAGAACAGGCAAGTTGGACCAACTGTTTGATATCACAGAAAAAGCTGGAGATTCCCACTTCTCTACAGAAGGACAGCCATGACACCATTAAGCTTTCTAATAAGGAATTCAGGACACTCATCACCCAGACCACCAGAACCAGCAGTGCACAATAAGAAGGTTTCATGATGACTGTGTAGTGCAGGGGGTGACAGATGGCCATGAAACGGTCATAAGCCATTACAGCCAGGAGAAAGTCATCAAATCCAACAAAGAGTAGGAAAAAATACATCTGTGTGATGCACCCAGCATAGGTTATGTCTTTGTTCTCTGTCTGTATATTCATCAGCATCTTGGGGACGGTGGTGGAGGTGGAACAGATGTCTGCAAAGGACAGGTTGGCCAGGAAGAAGTACATGGGGGTGTGGAGGTGGGAGTCAGAGCTGACGGCCAGGATGATGAGCAGGTTTCCAAGCACAGTGATCAGGTACATGGATAGGAGAAGCCCGAATATGAGGGGCTGCAGTTCTGGGTCCTCTGACAATCCCAGAAGAAGAAATTCTGAAATTCTTGTATCATTGTCTGGTTCCATGTGGTGGTGGAGACTACAAGGAAAGAAAAAAATAAAATAATGATTTTCAAACAAATGGGCTTCATTTATGTATTTATTATTCTTTATTTTTTAAGTTTTTTTTTCTGATGTAAAGTTCGATGCTTCATTAGTTGCGTACAACACCCAGTGTACCATGCAATACGTGCCCTCCTTACTACTCATCACCAGCCTATCCCATTCCCCCACCCCCCTCCCCTCTGAAGCCCTCAGTTTGTTTCTCAGAGTCCATAGTCTCTCATGCTTCATTCCCCCTTCTGATTACCCCCCTTTCTTTATCCCTTTCTTCCCCTACCGATCCTCCTAGTTCTTATGTTCCATAGATGAGAGAAATCATATGATAATTGTCTTTCTCTGCTTGACTTATTTCACTTAGCATTATCTCCTCCAGTGCCGTCCATGTTGCAGCAAATGTTGAGAATTCGTTCTTTCTGATAGCTGAGTAATATTCCATTGTATATATGGACCACAACTTCTTAATCCAGTCATCTGTTGAAGGGCATCTCGGCTCCTTCCACGATTTAGCTGTTGTGGACAATGCTTTCCAGTTAGTTAACCTACGGTGTAGTATTTGTTTCATGTGTACAACATCCCAAAATAAAAAATAAAATCTACAGGTAAAACCATCTTAATTAATGCAAGAAACCGAGAAGGAAGAAGTTATACATTAACTAATAGAATTTAAAACATTTTTATGGGGGTCTACATAGACAGTCAGGAGCAAGATGGCAGCAGAGTAGGGAACCTTGTTTCATCTGTTCCCTCAAATTTAGTTGGAAATCTATCAAACCATCCTCAACATACACGGATTCAACCTAAGANTGAGTTAAGAATCTATCATGGTTTTTCTCCCCTTCTGATGACTTTCCATTCAGTTTTCCCTCCCTTCCCCTATGATCCTCTGCAGTGTTTCTTATTTTCCACATGTGAGTGAAATCAGCACACATTTACGCAGAGGCCTCAGGAGGAGACAGCAGGAGACACAAGGTTATCCAGGGAAGCGTGTGCCCATCAGAGAGAATAGTGCTGCCAAGGCTCTCAGAACAGACTTGCATTTTTCAAAATTAATTTTTAAAATTTGAGTGTGGTTGACACACAATGTTACATTAGTTTTGGGTGTGCAACACAGTGACAACAGCTTAAACATTACACCGTGCTCACCCCCTGTGGAGCTGCCATCTGTCACCACACAACGCTCTGACAATACCACTGAGTATATTCCCCATGCTGTGCCTTTTATTCCCGTGACTCATTCATTCCTTAACTGGAAGCCTGTATCTCCCACTCCCCTTCACCATTCTCCTTTTCATTTGTTCATTTATTGGTTTAAAAATCACTACCAGGCTATTCTCACCTCCAGCCACAATAATTAGACAAACAATGATACAAGGCAAGCTGCTGATATCAGATTGTCTTTCCCCCAAAAATGTCAAACCTCATCCAAATTCTAGGAGTTAAGTCTCCTATGAGCATGTAATCATGTGTCTCTATTTTAATAGGAACATTTTGTGTCCAGTATTTAAAGAAACAAAAAAATCAGTGCCAAAAACTTTCAGGAAGAAAAGTGGGGAGAAAGATCTAAGAAGCTCAGGTGGCCCCTAGATGGTGAGGAGGAGCATACGTCCTTGGTCCTGGCAACACTCCAAACCCAGTTACATTGTCTTGATGCCCAGAATAATAGAGCAGCAAAAGACAATTTATCCAAAAGAAAAAGTAGGGAGGATTTTACGTTACCAAGTCATCTGACCCATTGAACATCCCACAAGAATAACAAGCAAAGGGAATACACCACAACTCACAAAAGGAAGTACACACAGTGCAACAGAAGTGGGGGATTTTAAAAGATTATTTGCTAAAAAAAAAAAAATCACTTTTCTAAACGATGTAAAATTCAAAACTTTTATAACTCGGGTTTTGAATTTTGGATCTATGTCTATTTGCTATTTGAATTGGAGCACCAACCAAATTGTCCTAAATGTTAATATCCTCCCCCAAATTGGAAGACTAGAGCTGTCCATTCTCCTCAGGTGGTTGACAGATTCAGTGAATGTATGGAAAGAGCTTAGCCTAGTCCCTCCTGTTGGTAATGAGGCTTATCACTGGTGATGAGATTTGGCTAATTTTTCTCTTCTCAATGTCCCCATCACTTCCCAACCTCTGGGTCCCCAGTTCCACAGCCTTATTTCAGTCCCTTGTCATCTCTCCACCTACCATGGGCTGGAGCCCTCTAGCCAATGTCACATTTGCCCAGGAAGCTCTTTCTATTTTGCAGTTGAATCACTGTCCAACTCCACACCTTAACTTGGTGACTCCCCATTGGAGACTGAAGCCCAAATTCCATAGCTTCCAACATTTGGCTTGCCTCCCCCAATTGACCCACCAGCTTCCCTCTCCCACCGCCTCACCCACAACCATGTCACAAACACTGAACTTGAGTTGTAGCTTCACCTGAAGCCCCGGTCTCCAGGCTCAGAGCCTCATACACCTGCTGCCCTCTGCTCAGAGTCGCCCACTGGTCTCTTAGTCATTATTCACCTCCTATCTTCACAATCTCATCACCTCATTCAGACTGTAAGGAGTCACCTTCGTGACTTTGTTTTTGTTTTGTTTTGTTTTTTAACATTCCCTTAGAAAAGACATTTTTCTCTTGCAATAATTTAGATGTGGGGGTTATCACTGTGTAACTTTTATTTAATTCCATGTATGTTTCCCTGCTAGACTGTGGGTGCCCTGGGGCATGTTATACAGACTCTTGACCTTTACCCCCAGACCGAGTTTGGTTGGGAACAGTAGGAATAAATACATATTGCGTGAAGGAATGAGACAACTTCTGCTCAGAGAAGTTGTGAGTGATGAGAGAGAGAACAGAAGCAGGGAAATACTAGCACAGGAATGGAGGAATTCAGAGACAAATGTTTGCCATATTCTCAGATTGGGACCATTTGTGAGTCAGACTGTGGTTTATAAGAATATAATAGAGTAGAATAAATAAGGCACAACACAAAATATCAGAGTAGATCATATGCAGTCAGGGCACATGGAAAATCATTTTGTGGTTTTCCTCCTTGAGCCCTGTGTGTGCGTGTCCACGTGCAAATGTATGTATTTCTGTGTTTGCCTTGCACAGGTGCTGGATCGCATGTAAAAGGCATGTTTTGCTCTGCGATACAGTCAAAACTTTCTTATCCACGGCAGTAAATGAAGGAATCGTTGTAAAAGAAGGGCACTTCTTGCTGATGAGGGAAAAGCACTATGAATGAAGAGCCCATTAGAACGGCCAGGTTGCAGAGAGAATCGGCAGCCAGTGTGGATGCTGGGGTTCCTCCAGATTCAGGGACCACACACTGACTGTATCTTTATTTCCCCAATCACCTCGTTACAGTACCCACGTCAGGCCCTTGGTCTGGTTTTTATTCCATATTTATTCCTATGTGTTAGTTCACCCTTGTCTTCCTATGCCCAGTAACAGACTAGGCTGGCCCTTCTCACACGTTTCTTTGTGGCTTCTTTTCTCTATAATTCCTGGGTTTTGGGTTTTGATCTCTTTAAAACAAAAACAAAAATATTTATTTATTTCAGAAAGAGAGAGAGCAAGTGAGCATGAGGAAGAGGGACAGAAGGAGAAGGGGAGAGACTCTCAAGCAGACACTGCACTGAGCGCAGAGCCTGGCACAGGGCTCGATGTCACAACCCCGAGATCATGAGCTGAGATGAAACCAAGAGCTGGGCACTTAACCAACTGAGCCACCCAGGCACCCAGTAAACTCTTTTGTAAATGCCCTCACTGTTCCACACCCGGCTCCATCCGTAATAGTCTATTTTCATATTTCCCTTCACTGCAAATCTCCTTGGAAGTGTTCACATTTTCCTAAAGAGAGTGCCTCCCATTCCTTCTTTAGTCTCATCCAACTGGACTTTTATTCCCACCACTTAGTTATCTACAGTAATCCTTGTATTGCTAAGTCCACAGACATTTCTTTTTTTAACATATTAAATAAATGACTGTAAATGAATGAGTTCACCAGGCCAACAGACACAGTGATCACTTGGCTCCAGGCTAGGCTGGATGGGCGGTCAGGCGACCTCAGGCAAAAGCTTTTGGCTTCCATTCTCTCTGACCCTTTCCTGAAATACCTGCTGAGCTCTGAGACTCACCAGGATGGGGTCTGTGAGAGGAAGATCTCGATGAGGAGGTCCAAATTCATCCCTGGATAGTTGATGATGGAGAATGAAGCTCTGTCCCCAGACAGGACAGCAGGAAGGAGTGAAGCATGGGTCCCCCAGCAGGCTTAGGAATCCAAATGCAAAAACCATGTCTTCTCCAGCTCAAGGTTGAACATGCCCCAGGGCTGCAGTAGAGGGGATATTTACAGCTCTTATGTTTGCTGTATCTGTTCCCTATACCTGCTCATTAGACACATTTACCATTATTACATCAACCCTTGAGCACATCTCCCATGGGAACTTATCCGGACAGAATGGAGGTTTTTCCTGTTGATTCTCTGTTCCCAAGAGAACAGGTTAGAATTTAAGTGCATCCAATGTTTATTACTCCTCCCTGAACTTGCCTGGCTTCCAGAGCTACAACATTGAAACTTTCCACAGCCCTGAGTGAAAGTTATTTTCGAAAACTAAGACTGAGGAACCTGTCTTAACCATGACCCCTTGGTCTCCAAAACGTTGACTTGTGATGGAAGCACAACTCCTGATAGCTCTAGAAAATTGCTCTTCCTTCTTCAACAAGCAAGAGTGTGTTGCTTTGCTGTAAAAACCATGGGTACAACAACCCTTTGATTCATAATTCTTTTGACAAATCAATCAGGATCTTAGTGGTGTTTTTAATACAGGTTAAAAGTTGACATTTAGTTCTTCACTTTTTATTTTATTATTATTATTATTATTATTATTATTAGTCCTTCACTTTTGAAACAGCTGGTAGTATAAGAAATGTATTTAGACCACTTAAGA
>NC_048221.1:10856356-10867912 GCF_002007445.2 Ailuropoda melanoleuca
CAATTCAGGGTCTTTTCTGATTCCATACAAATTTTAGGATTGTTTGTTCCAGCTCTGTGAAAAATATCAATGTTATTCTGATAGGGATAGCATTGAGAGTGTAAATTGCTCTGGGCACCATAGACATTTTAACGATGTTTATTCTTCCAATCCATGATCATGTAATGTTTTTCCATCTCTGTGTCTTCCACCATTTCTTTCATAAGTGTTCTGTAGTTTCTAGAGTATAGACCCTTTACCTCTTCGGTTAAGTTTATTCCTAGGTATCTTATGGTTTTTGGAGTTGTTGTAAATGGGATAAATTCCTTAATTTCTCTTTCTTCAGTCCCATTGTTAGTGTATAGAAAAGCAACTGATTTCTGTGCATTGATTTAGTATCCTCCACATTGCAGAATTGCTGTATGAGTGCTAGTATTTTGGGGGTGGAGTCTTTTGGGTTTTCCACATAAAGTACCATGTCATCTGGGAAGAGAGAGAGCTTGACTTCTTTTTTGCCAGTATGAATGCCTTTTATTTCTTTTTCATGTCTGATCGCTCAGGCTAGAACTTCCAGTAGTATGTTGAACAGGAACGGTGAGAGTGCATCCTTGTCATGTCCCTGACCTTAAGGGAAAAGCTCTCAGTTTTTCCCCATTGTAAATGATATTCACTGTGGGCTTTTCATAGATGGCTTTTATGATATTGAGGTATGATCCCTCTATCCTTGTACTTTGAAGAGTTTTAATCAGGAAAGGATGCTGTATTTTGTCAAATGCTTTTTCCGCATCAATTGAGAGGATCATATGGTTCTTGTCTTTTCTTTCATTAATGTGCTGTATCACATTGACTGATTTGTGAATGTTGAACCATCCTTGCATCCCAGAATAAACCTCACCTGGTCTTGGTGAATAATCCTCTTAATCCAAAAGTACTTTTGGATCCTATTGGCTAGCTTGGTTAGTATTTTGGATTCCATGTTCATTAGGGATATTGGTCTGCAATTCTCCTTTTTGATGGGGTCTTTGTCTGGTTTTGGAATCAGGGTAAAGCTGGCCTCATAGAATGAGTTTGGAAGTTTTCCTTCGGTTTCTATTTTTGAAACAGCTTCAGTAGAATGGGTGTTATTTCTTCCTTAAATGTTTGGTAGAATTCCCCTGGGAAGCCATCTGGGCCTGGACTCTTGTTTTTTGGGAGGTTTTTGATTAGTGCTTCAATTTCCTTGCTGGTTATTGGTTTATTCAGACAGTCTATTTCTTCCTATTTCAGTCTTGGTAGTTTGTAAGTTTCCAGGAATGCGTCCATATCTTCCAGATTGCTTAATTTGTTAGCATATAGTTGCTGGTAATAATTTCCAATAATTGTTTCTATTTCCTTGCTGTCAGTCATAATCTCTCCCCTTTCATTCATGATTTTATTAACTTGGGCCCTTTCCCTTTTCTTTTGGATAAGTCTGGACAGAGGCTTATCAGTCTTATTGATTCTTTCAGAGAACAAGCTTCTAGTTTCATTGATCTGTTCTACAGTTTTTCTGGTTTCTATTTCATTGATTTCTGCTCTAATCTTTATTATTTCTCTTCTCCTGCTTGGATTAAGCTTTATTTGCTTTTCTTTCTCCAGGTCCTTTAGGTATAAGGTTAGCTTGTGCATTTGGAATTTTTCTACTTTTTTTGAGGGAGGCTTCGATGGCTATGTACTTCCCTCTAAGGACTCCATTTGCAGTATCCCAAAAGTTTTGGGCTGATGTGCTTTCATTTTCATTAGTTTGCAAGAACTGTTTAAGGTCTTCTTTAATTTCCTGGTTGACCCATTCATTCTTCCGCAAGATGCTCTTTAACTTCCAACCATTTGAGTTCCTTCCTAATTTTTTCTTGTGTTTGACTTCTGGTTTCACAGCTTTGTCATCTGAAAATATGCAGGGGATAATCTCAACCTCTTGGTATCATTTGAGACCTGATTTGTGACCCAGGATGTGGTCTATTCTGAAGAAAGTTCCATGTGCACTCGAGAAGAATGAATATTCTGTTGTTTTAGGATGGAATGTTCTGTATATATCTACAAAGACCATCCAGTCCAATGTGTCATTCAAAGCTCTGTTTCCTTGTGATCTTCTGCTTAGATGATCTGTCCATTGTGCGAGTTGAGTGTTGAGGTCTCCTACTAGTAATGCATTATTATCAATGTGTTTCTTTATTTTGGTTATTAATTGGTTTATATAATTGGCTGCTCTGATGTTGGAAGCATAGATATTTACAATGTTAAATTTTCTTATTGTACAGACCCTTTAAGTACAATATACTGTCCCAGTACACTATGGATATGTCCTGCCACCCTTTCATTTTGTTATGTGGTATGTGACACTGATTGATTTGCAAACATTGAAACATTCTTTCATTCCTGAAATAAATCCCAACCGATCATGGTGAATGATCCTTTTAATATATTGTTGTATGTGGTTTGCTAATATTTGGTTGAGGATTTTTGCATCTATCTTCATCTAGTATGTTGGCCTATAGTTTTCTTTCTGTGGTATCTTAGTCTGGTTCTGCTAACTGGGTAAGGCTGGCCTCAAACAAATTATTTGGAAGCTTTCTTCTTCTTCTTCTTCTTCTTCTTTTTAATAGTTGAGGAAAATAGGTTTTACGTCATCCTTAAATGTCTGCTAGATTTCACCTGTGAACCCATCTGGTCCAGAACTTGTAATTTTTGGGTGGTTTTTTTATTAACAATTCAATTTTGTTATTTATGATTGGTCTGTTCAGATTTTCTATTTCTTCCTGGTTCCATTTTAGAGATTCTATGTTTTTAGGATTTATTCCACTTCTTCTAAAATCGTCCACTTTGTTGGTATATACTTTTTCATAGTAATCTCTTATAATTTTTTGTATTTCTATGGGGATAGTTATTACTTTTTTCTCACTTTTTATTTTATTTATTTTTGTCCTTTCTCTTTTTTTCTGCATGAGTCTGGCTAACGGTTTGTCAATTTTGTTTAACTTTTCAAAGAAACTGATCTTGGTTTCATTGATTTTTTTCTGTTCCTTTTTATAGTCTCAGTGCCATTATTTCTGCTTTGATCTTTATTCTGTCCTTTCTTTTATTCACGTTGGGCTTTGTTCTTTGGGAAAGAGTATTTTGAATATAAAATCAGCACCTGGTAGTGATTTAGAGCGGGCATACCAAATGTGAATTGCCTAAATTTAATTTCATTGACCCTACATCCATATAAACACTTTGCTTTCTTCCTAGTTAGGAGAGATATCTTCCATTCCTGTTTGATGTGAATCAACTATACCAGCGCTCTAGCTCCTACCCTGAGCCATGCTCCACTAGACTTTTTCCTTTTAACTATATCATCGAAGTATAATTATATATAATAAACTGCACCTATTTAAAATATATAGTTTGGTAATTGTGATGAACACAGCATAACATAAAGACTTGTGGGTCGAATCGTTATGTTGTACATGTGAAACTAATGTAACTTTGTTTGTCAACTATACTTCAATAAAAAAAATTTAAGTAAAGTACAAAGTTTGCTGTATTAATGGAGTTGTAGAATTTCAAAGCACATTCTGAATGATTCCATCTGTACGTAATTCCAGAAAGCACACAATAAGCTTTAACTAGTTTGCTCTGTAACTTATTAAAATTTAATTCCCCTGAGCCTCAGTTTTCTTATTACTGAAGATAACACAGGATAATAAAACTAATTGCAAAAGGATACTATGGAAATAAGCAAATTTGTGGTCATATTTTCTAGGTCACTAAGCAAATGTTCAATGGTGAGGAGTATAATATGTGTGTGTGTGTGTGTCTATGCACATCTTTCTTTTAAGTAAACATGGGCGCTCATAAGCACACATACAGACTCGTTATTAGGCGATCTTTCATGTCACAAGTAAACTTGGGAAAAATTGGGCGAGGATAAGAATGAAAAGAATGAATATTTGGATTAACTTGAAAGAAAAGAATGTAAAAATTTGGACACAAAGTTTTAAGGCAGAACAAGTGGCTTTAATGATTCAATTTTTATTCCTTAAGTCAGCATGGCTCATGCATGGGAGATTTTCTGTACCAGCTATTGGGACTGAGCAGCTCCAAAGTGACTTCAGATTTCTTTGTCTACTTCAAGTAGGATTGCACTACCGAATATCCTTATCCAAGAGAATATAAATGAATAAGAGACAGGCTGAATTTATTTCCCTTGAACAAAGTGTTATTGGATAAATGTCTGGATTAGATTTTTATTGTGGTTGCAACAAATTACCATGCTGCTGCCTTAAAACAAATCAATTTATTTTCTGATAGTTCTGGGAGTCAGAAATCTGAAAGAGGTCTCCCTGGGCTAAAATCACTGTCTGCATAGAAGGGTTCATTCTGGAGACCTGGGGAGAATAGGTTTTCTTGCCTATTCCAGCTTTAGAGCCACCTGTACTCTTTGCCTCACGTGCCTTCCCTTTACCTTCAAAGCCAACAACATAGCACCTCAAAATCTCTCCCTGACTCCAATCTTCTATCTCCTTCTTCCACATTCGGAGGACACTTGTGATCTATTGAGCCCAGCTAGATAATCAGAATAACTTTTTTCTGGGGTCAGCAGACTAGGAATGTTAATACTATTTGCAACCTTAATTCTCCCTTGTCATGATACAAGACATATCCACAGATTCTGTAGATTAAAATGTGGAAATATTTTGGCGATGTTATTCTGCTACTAAAAGTCTTTGTCAGAGGTGTATTTGATGTCAACTCAGGGGCCCTCCCTTTGAAGGATCACACACAGAGTTTATTTCAGACTCCAAGGTGAGAACTTAGACTTTTCATTCAAAACCACACACGAAGAGGATCACATGGCTAATTTATTAACATCACCCCAAAGCTATAAATGGTAAAGTAAACCCTCAACTAAATAAATTCAATATCATCTCAATGTTAAGGGAAAGTGCAAGGAGGTTAGACCTCTGGAAGGCAGCAAGTTCAGGAGAATGAGGAATACAAAACTGGATTCAACTGACTTCTACTCTGGTCTCCCAGGAACAGAGTCTCAGCAGGAAAAGTTTCCTTTCTGTCCAGACCAGTGGCCCACAGGGAATGGAGTGCTCTGAGGTGGGAGTAACAATGGAAACAGTGCTTAATGAGCAAATATACTGAGCTGTAAATATATCCTCTACTGCGGAACTTTAGTATCAGGAACCTTGGATTGGCTGGGACATGGTTGTTAGAGGTTTGTGTTCCTGAGTCAGGCTGGGGGACCCATGCTTCACTCCTTCCTGCTGTCCTGTCTGGACACAGAGCTTTGGTCTCATCATCAACCACCAAGGGATGAATTCAGACCTCCCCATGAACACTTTCATCTTATAGACCCCACCCAGGTGAGTCTCAGAGCTCAGCAGGTATTTCAGGAAAGGATCAGAGAGAATGGAAGCTGAGAACTTTTACCCGAGGTCACCTGAGATAAGATAGACTCATTTATAATTTTATGTAATGTGTTCTAAAGAGAAGTGTCCATTGGACTCAACAATACAAGCATCATTGTCATCAATACCTGGTGGGAGTGGAAGTCCAGTTGGATGCGACAGGAAGGAAATGGGGGACATAAAGTGGTTCCAGTGAAATGAGAACAAACCGAGTTTTGCAGCTAAAGTGTTAGGAAAACAGAATATTAGCTTGGAGGCATGTGTGGTGAACTTTTTAAGATGTGGTGGTTTTGAGCGTGTTCTGTATTTATAGAAAGCCCCAGACCCATGCAGGTAGCTCTTCCCTTGCAACAGCAGTTCCTGAGACACATTTCTCAGCATCTTCTCTCACAGTGAGTATTCACATTAAAAAATGTGTTTCATATGCAAAAGGAGTATGCTAACTAGCTTTACTTTGTAAGGCTTCATTACCAAGAGGTGTGGAAATGATGGAGACATTTGTGAGGTAGAAGGAAAAACTCAGCCAACCTGTTCACCAGTGAGAATCATTCATCTAGTCACAGGAAGGAACTATCTTGTAAGCTTTTTACGTATACTGATGACTGCTGTCTGCCACCCTAAGAGGATGGGTGCTGCTATCCCCACTAGTTCAGTAAGGATATTCACATTTGGAATGGATTGGTTGTCTCTCCCAAGTTCAAATGGCTTATATGTGGTAGATCTGACATTCAAAACGTGGTTTTCTGATTCCAAAATGTTTTCATTTAAAGCATTCAGAAGAGTCTTTTATTATTTCATCTTTATTTTTTATATTTATTTTTTATTATAATAATATTTTTATTATATTATGTTAGTCACCATACAGTACATCCCTGGTTTCTGAAGTAAAGTTCATTGATTCATTAGTTGCGTATAACACCCAGTGCACCATGTGATACGTGCCCTCCTTACTACCCATCACCAGCCTATCCCATTCCCCCATCCCTCTCCCCTCTGAAGCCCTCAGTTTGTTTCATCTTTAAAATTCCCCTTCTATTGTCATACATTGTATATTTTCTGTTGTAGATTGCAGGTTTATTCCCTTTGCACGTTGTTCTAGAGGGAGATTCAATCAGTAAAATGTCTTGACATCATAAAAATACCACTCCTTTCTTGTTTAGATACACTGTTTCCTGCTTTGTTAATCATTCTGGGCATCAGGGGATGTGGACTGGGGCTGGAATGTTGCCAGAAGCAGGGAAGCTCTCTGTTCATCACAGTCTCTCAGGGACTGCCTGAGCTTATTAGATCTCCTTTACCCCCTTCTGTCCATTTCTTTCCTCTCTGTGTTTTTGGGACTGCTTTTTTATGTTTCTTTAAACACAGGACACAAAGTGATCGTATGAAAATGGAGCCCATGTTTCCATGTCCTTGGAAGGCTTACTAACTAGATTTTAAGTACTGTTTACACATTAATCAGGGTAAAGGTAATCTGATGTTGACTGCTGACTTCTATCATTTCTTTCAAAATTATTGTGGCTGGGGGCAAAAAAAGCGTGATAGCAGCACAGTGCCGGGAGACCAGAGTGTACTGTATGTCTGTGGTTACCTGTGTGCTCATGTGTGCGTGCTTGTGTGGGTATGTGACTGCATGAGTAGTCTTCAGGGAAATGGTACCCAAGCTCATATACTCCAACATGCGACCCTTAAATGCCAGAATGTTCACCAACAGATGGAAATAAGGAAGGGATCTATCTCTATTTAAAGAATACCTTGGGTGGGGGGAATTAATAATATGTAAAGAACACCATGTGAAGGAAGGACTCCCTGTGTCTTGAAGTCCCATCAGTGGCAGGAAAGCCACCTCAGTCCTCAACATTCTCTGCCACCACCTCTCACCTCTCTCCCTCTTGCTCATTCCCTCACCGCACTGACTGCATGTTCAGATCTGCAGATCTGCAGTAAGTGCCTTCTGCAGGGCCTTTGCTCTGCTTTCCCTGCGGGGCACCCACCTCCCCCAGATATCCTCCTGCCTCCTGCCCAGTCTTTTGTTGAAGCCTCTGTTAAAATGTCACCATCTCTGTAGGTTTTCCTGAACTCCTTTAAATCTCAAGCACCTTCCTCATCCATTCCTTTTTATAACAACTTTCTTCCTTCATAGCACCTGTCACCATTTGACATGGTATACAATTTTTTATTTTTTATACATATTCTTTCTCCATCATTGGATTGTAAGGGCTTTTTTTTTTAAGATTCTATTTAAATACTAGTTAGTTAACATACAGTGTAATATTAGCTTCAGGTGTATAATTTACTGATTCAGCACTTCCATACAACAACGGGTGCTTATCACAAGAGCCCTCCTTATTCCCTATCATCTATTTCACTCATCGCCCACCCCACTCCCCTCCAGCAATCTTCAGTTTGTTCTCTATACTTAAGAGTCTGTTTCCTGGTTTCCTCTCTTTTTTCTCCACTATGTTCACTTGTTTTGTTTCTTATATTCCACACTTGAGTGAAATCATATGGTTTTTGGCTTTCTTGGACTGACTTATTTCACTAAGCATTGTACACTCTAGCTCCATCCACATCATTGCAAATGCAAGATTTCATACATTTGTTGGTGGAGTGATATTCCATTGTATATATATGCTACATCTTCCTTATCCATTCATCAGTCAATGGACAGTTGGGCTCTCTCCATAGTTTGGCTATTGTTGATAATGCTGCTATAAACATCAGGGTGCCATGAACCCCCTTCGAATTAGTATTTTTGTAACCTTTGGGTAAATACCTACTAGGGCAACCTACAGAATGGGGGAAGAGATTTGCAAATGACATATCTGATAAAGGGTTAGTATTCAAAACATATAAAGAACTTATCAAACTCAACACCTAAAAAAACAAATAATCGTTTATGAAAAAAGCAGAAGTGAGTAGATACTTTCCCAAAGAAGACATACAGATGACTGACGGACACAAGAGAAGATGCTTAACATCACTCATCACCAGGGAAATACACATCAAAACTACAATGAGATATCACCTCACACCAGTTAGAATGGCTAAAATTAACAGCATAGGTAGTAACAGGTGTTGTCAAGGATGCAAAGAAAAGAGAACCATCTTGCATTATCGGTGGGAATAAAAATTGACACAGTTACTCTGGAAACCAGTATGAGGGTTCTTCAAAAAGTTAAAAATAAAGCTACCCTATGATCCAGCAATTTCACTCTTAGGTATTTACCCAAAGGATATATGGACTTTTCTTTCTCAGCACCTTATGCTTTTTATCTAAAAGATGTCAGTACACATCATATATTCCTCAAATGCAGAGAGGCATTTCTCAAAAAAATGTAATACATGCCCTCTTGGGGAAAAGGCTGAATGGACAGGAATTCCTAATCAGGAATCTTCCTAATATCATGTAACTTCCCTTAAATGGGATTGGATCAATACAAAAAATATATATTTCTTTTTTTCTTGATAGCAAAATATATATTGTAGCATGTCACTCTGTTAATAATGCCCATTTGCTACAAATCAAAACCGCAATGCAGTATCACCTCACAGCGGTCGGAATGGCTAAAACCAGCAACACAAGCACCAACAGTTGTGGAGAAAGGGGAACACTTTGCCCTGACGGTGTTGCTGCAGGGTTCTTGTCTCATGGAGCCAAAGAATGAATCTCATGGACACAAAAATGTGAAGTAAAGTGAAAGCTTATTAAGGGAAGGTGAGAACAGAAAGGAAAAGGGAAAAAAGCTCTCTGCAGTGAGAGGGGTGTCAAATGGGCTGACCCTGAAGACAGTTAAGGTCTGTCTTTAACAGAAACTTGACCAGGGAACTTGGTAAATATCTCATCTATAACATCTAAGACAAACAAAGTGAATTTGTAACTATCATGTGAATACCTCGTCTGTATTTGGGACAAACAAGGTGGATTCCTTATGTTCCTTTCTCTCTGGTTAATATCTTGTCTATAACATTTGTCTGCATCTGGGATTTCTGTGAACCTGGTTAAGTAGCCCTGCAGGATCTTAATCAGGGGATTCAGGGGCCTCCTACCTCTCCCTGCCTGTACCTTAACCCTTTCCTTACTCAGGGGGAATGCAAACTGGTGGAGCCACTTTGCAAAACAGTATAGACGTTCCTCAAAAAGTTAAAAATAGGGATGCCTGGGTGGCTCAGTCACTTAAGCATCTGCCTTTGGCTCAGGTCCTGGGATTGAGCCCCATATCAGGCTCCCTGCCCAGTGGAGATCCTGCTACTCTCTCTCCCTCTGCTCCTCCCCCTGCTTGTGTGTGTGCGCTCTCTCACTCGCTCTCTCTCTCTCTCAAATAAATAAATAAAACCTTTAAAAAAAGGTTAAAAATAGAACTGACCTATGACGTGGCAATTGAACTACTAGATAGTTACCAAAAGAATACAGAAATACTAATTCAAAGGGATACATGCAGCCTTATGTTTTTAGCAGCATTATCTACAATAGCCAACCTATGGAAATAGCTGCAGTGTCTGTCAATAGATGAATTGATAAAGAAGATGTGGCATATGTTAGTATAATGGAATAGTTCTCATTCATAAACCAAAATGAAATCTTGCCATTTCCAAAGACACAATGGAACTAGAGAGTATTATGCTAAGCAAAATAAGTCAATCAATGAAATACAAATACCATATGATTTCACTCATATGTGCAATTTAAGAAACAAAACATTAGCAAAAAGGGGAAAAAAAGAGAGAGAGAGAGAGACAAACCAAGAAACAGACTCTTAACCACAGAGAACACACTGATGGTTACCAGAGGGCAGGTGATGGGGAAATGGAGGAAATAGGTGATGGGGATGAAGGAGGGGACATGTGATGAGCACCATGTGTTACATGAAGTGTTGAATCACGATATTGTACACATGAAATGAATATTGCACTGTAGGTTAACTAATGGAATTTAAATAAAATTAAAACATAAAAAATGAAGAAAAATAAATACACAAATGAATCCCATTTGCTTGAAAATTATTTTTTTCTTTCCTTGTAGTCTCCGCCTCCGCATGGAACCTGACAATGATACAAGAATTTCAGAGTTTCTTCTTCTGGGATTTTCAGAGGACCCACAACTGCAGCCCCTCATATTTGGGCTTTTCCTCTCCATGTACCTGATCACTGTGTTTGGAAACCTGCTCCTCATCCTGGCCGTCAGCTCTGACTCCCACCTCCGCACACCCATGTACATTTTCCTGGCCAACCTGCCCTTTGTAGACATCTGTTTCACCTCCACCACCATCCCCAAGATGCTGTGGAACATCCAGACTCACAGCAAAGTCATAACCTATGCAGGCTGCATCTCACAGATATACTTTGTCCTACTCTTTGCAGGCTGGGATGATTTTCTCCTGACTGCAATGGCCTATGACCGCTTCGTGGCCATCTGTCACCCCCTGCACTACATGGTCATCATGAACCCCCAGCTCTGTGGACTCCTGGTTCTGGTGTCCTGGATCATCAGTGTTCTGAATTCCTTGTTACAAAGCTTAATGCTGTTGCGGCTGTCCTTCTGTTCAGAGGTGGAAATTCCCCACTTCTTCTGTGAATTCAATCAGGTCGTCGGGCATGCCTGTTCTGACATGTTTCTTAATAACACGGTGATGTATTTTGCAACTGTACTGCTGGGTCTTGCTTCCTTGCCTGGGATCTTTTACTCTTACTCTAAGATCGTTTCCTCTATATGTCGAATATCATCAATTCAGGGCAAGTGTAAAGCATTTTCCACCTGTGTGTCTCACCTCTCAGTTGTCTCCTTATTTTATTGCACAGGCCTAGGAGTGTACCTTAGCTCTGCTGCTACCCAGAGCTCCCACGCAAGTGCAGTGGCCTCAGTGATGTACACGGTGGTCACGCCCATGCTGAACCCCTTCATCTACAGCCTGAGGAACAGAGACATAAAGAGGGCTCTGAAAAGAATTGTTGGGGTTCCAGTGATGTAAGGGCCATATGTTCTAGGGCTTAGGAAGTGCCCATGATTGATTGGAAGAACTAATATAGTCAAAATGTCCATGCTACCCAGAGCAATCTACTCTTTCAATGCTATCCCGATCAAAATACCGAGTACCTTTTTCAAAGAACTGGAACAAATAGTCCTTAAATTTGTATGGAACCAGAAAAGGCCCCGAATCTCCAA
>NC_048221.1:10868012-10909523 GCF_002007445.2 Ailuropoda melanoleuca
AACTAACATAATATAATAATAAAATATATAAAAAAAAAGAAGTGCCCATGATTGCAGGGCTCAGAGCCTCAGAGCCAGGAACTGCCATTCTTTGATCAGACTGTGGAAGTAGAAACTGCTCCTTCTATTTATTTCCTGGAATTTCCATTTGTTTGTATTTAACCTTTCCACACATTTTATAACTCACATTATTAACCTTCTATTCTGTCTCATACACAGGCAGGTTCCCCTTTGTCCATCTTCATATATTCCTAATGCTTTCCCAAACATTGAGCCAGAAATGCCTGGAAATTTCTGTATCTTCCAAGGGGCAAGTTGGGTTTCTTCTAACTAATTTCATTTCAAATCATGCATACCATGCCAAGTAAATTTTCCCTAGATTTCCCAAAAGAATAATCGTGGGTTGTATTCTTCATATGGAAGAAACTACCTTGGCCACTAAACCCTTCTCATGACCTTATTGTAGAGAATACAAAACCCCAGTTTTCACCTAGTGTCTCTCAGTCTTTTTACATCGCTACCTTTACTCCTCTTCTTGATCATGTGGACTCTTACCTTGTTCCCTTTACATCTCAGGCTACCAACAAGGATGCTCAGGCTAGGAAAGTCCGGGCACCCCCTGTGCCCTGTGCTTGTGGACATTCCCACAGATGCTTCCCTGACCAGAGCCTCTGCTGTGGCTGCACCAGCCCTTGGGTTCTTACTGTGATTGCAAGACAGGCCTCAGCAACACCCATCAGAGAACTCTAACAAAACCAGGTCTATTCCTCACAGGTCCTGGAGGGCACATGGGATGCCCAAAGGCCATTCTGGAAGGTCTCTGAGGGGGAGAGAGGCATTGAGAGGGAGAGAGAGCATTATTGAGGGATCTGTCTTTATTAGGGTCCATGGCCAGAGTATATAGGGGTTTGTGGGTTCATGCTTTATTGGATAATCTTATACAATTAGAGTTTGGATGCTGAAAGGGAAAAGCAGGGTCACTCATGTGTCAGTATCAAGGTGACCCAGTGCTATCTGAAGAGGTACTTCACAGCTGGGGGCAGCCTGAGGGCTTACTGGTAATAGTGTCCCACACCTGACAATGTGTTTATTCACCATGGTTGTCCTTGAATTGCGTGCCTCCGAAATCCAAAGCTTAATTTCAGACACTTACTCTACAAACATGCTCCTGTGTTTCCTAACCAGTGTCTTCCTGCCCCCGCCCCCAGAGGTAGAATTTACCGATTCATCAGTTGCATACACCTAGTGCTCATCCCATCATGTGACTCCTTAATGCCCATCTCCCAGTTACCACATCCCCCACACTCCTCCCCTCCAGCAGCCCTCAGTTTGTTTCCTAGAATTACCTTCTCTTATGGTTTGCCTCCCTCTCAATTTTCATCTTCTTTTATTTCTACTGTGATTCAGCTCAGTATCCAGAACGCCAGCCATCGCCGCTGGCAAACACTGATTAACAAGATCTGTCCCGGGGCAGTCGACATGGAAAGACAAATTTGAATAAATAGATTGACCTTCCATGTTCTCAGTGTCAGGATGACCATAAGTACAATGAAGCAAAATTTCAAAACACTCATTTTCTTATCACACAAAATATTTCTTTCTTCTTTTCTTTTTTTTTCTTTCTTTCTTTTTTTACATCGTAGTTCATGCTGTGAATCTATTTACCAAAGCATGGAAGATGGGTGTCCATAACTGAGGGGGTTTATTCATTGAGGTGAAGGGTTGGTTAGAGTCTTCTGTGTTTCATCACCTGTTATCTTCCTGTTTCTACTTGAAAATATCCAATGCTTCCTGCTAATATGACTCTCTCTATGGTTACACAAAATGACTCCCTTTTCCTAATATTTGTCACAAATACTAAGGGATGGCAAATGAACAGTATCAGCATCATCCATTCTCTGCCTCCTTCCTGCTCAGAAATCTCTTCCACCTGCATGATCAAGGCTGGGAGAGCTGATGTCCTGCTGGTCGTGTGGTTCAGGGGCACCAGTTCTTCTGCACAAACATGCACGTCCTTCAAACTGTCCCAGTGACCCAGAAGGAAGCCCACATATAGTCACCTGCTCATAAAGTCATCGGAAATAAACTTGAATAACAGAAAGATCATGACCACTGTCCTCATTTCTCAGATCATATGCCACAAATAAAAAGCAGCACATGTTCTAACTGCCTCAGGTCTGTTCACTTAGATTATTGTGTCAGTCGGCTCTTGCTCAGTAACAGGCTGTCCTTGTCAAATGCGATATCATATTGATATGGAGTGGCCGAATGTAATGGCCAAGAAAGAATTCTTGAGACAATTTTGGTGCAAAGAGTTGCTTTTATTATAGTATGGGGACAGTACCTGGGGGCAGGACAAACTGCACTGGGATTGCAAAGAGTGGCTGATTCATACTTTTGAGTTTGTGGAGGGAGGGGATAGAGATAATATAAGTTTCTAAGGAATTTCTGGATGCTGAATGTGAGGTTTACAGGACCTTAGAGGTCTGGCTATTGTCAAGATAAGGTTGCTGTCAGTCTCTAATGAAATATTAACATCAAGGCAGCCATGAGTTCCTGGGGTGGTGTCAAGGTCTGAATGTCTGAGGGATTCATCAGGGGCTGCAGATTGTAAGGAGATTGACTTTTACCTGCATTTCTCTTGCCTTTGTTCTCCTCATCAATAATGTCTTTACAATCAAATGGCATTAATTTCTGGGAAGCATTTCTGATCTCTGCTCGGCTCCTCGGGGGTCTGTGGTCAGGAGTGAATCTCTAAATTGTGTTTCTAAGGTTCATGAACGGTGTTGTGTGTGGCTGTAGTGCTTTTCTGTCTCAGCCAATTCACGGTCTTATTCTACATTTCTATAGGTAAGGTATTCTTCTATTTAGAAATTAAATGAACTTACATGAATTGTTTGAATTTCATGCCACTTTCCTACATGTTAGAAGAACTCTCTCCCAAACTTCAATGGAGAGTCAGCTGCCTGTGTTCTAGATCCTTCCCTTATCCATGTGCCATAGATATTTTCCACTTAATTCAATTATTGGAGTATAATGACACACAATAAACTGCATATTTAAAGTATAGAATTTGAAGAATTAAAGGAGCTACATGAGAATGAAGAGTACATAGTGCAAGCTTCCATTTGTGTATAAGACTGTTAGGTAAGCTTCGACTGCTTTGTTAGGTAATTATTAAAAATTCAAGTTCTCTGAGCCTCTTTTCTCATTTTTCAAGGCAGTATATGTTAAATGAATCCTGTAAGAAAGAATGAAATGTATGGAAATTCATTTTTTACTCCTAAGAAAACAGTCCAGTATGGTGGTTGTGACGTGTGTGTGTGTGTGTTTGTACACATTTTTCTTTCAAATAAGCACACTCGCCACATGTGTACACACAGAGACAATTTTGATTTCATCTTTTGTGTTGAAAGGAAACCTGAGGAAAGGTTGGAGAGGATAGGACTCAAAAGAACGAATGGTTGAATCAACATGAAATAAAAGGATGGAGATATATAGACACAAAGTCATAAATTACAATGAGTGACCTTAATTTTGATCCTGGGTTCCTTTCCTATGTCACTGCCCCAAAGGCCTCAGAATCAGACCACAGGCAAATTTATGTCACGAGGAATTCACTGTACCAGCTGATGGGACAGAATATCTCCAAATTGATTTAATTTTTTTTCTAATTAATGTGGATTCTTTACATGTAAATTGCCTTCATCCAAGGGAAGCTATGAGTGAATTGGAAAGATTAAACTTAATTTCATCAAATAATTATATTGACTATGTCTGTATGAGAGTCCTCCTGATGCTGTAAAATATCCCCACACTAGTTGCTTAAAACAATCACATATGTGCTTACAGTTCTGGAGGCAGAAGCTTGAGAGAGTCTCATACCGCTAACAGTAAGATGTTAGCAAGGGTGAGTTCCTTCTAGAGGCTCAAGGGAGGGTCTGTTTTCTTTCCAATTCTAGTCTCAATTTTTGGCCACCTGCATTTCTTGGTTCATGGCTCCTCCTCCACCTTCAGAGCCAGCAGAGTGGCATTTTCAAAATCTCTCTGACAACAGTCTTTTGTCTCCTTCATCAACATTTGGAGGACCGTAGTGATTACCTTCATCCCACCTGGACAAGCATAGCTAATTTTTTTATCTTAATGGCAGCTGATTAGCAACCCTGTTTGATCTGCTACCTTAATCTTTCTTTGCTATAAAAAATAACACTTTAAAGGTACTGGGGATAGTTCTATTTTGAACTTTTTGAGGAACCTCCGTATTGTTTTCAGAGAGGCTGCACCAGCCTGCATTCCCACCATTGGTGCTAGAGTTTCCCCTTTCCCACATCCTCACCACCACCTGCTGTTTCATGAGTTATTAGTTTAAGCCATTCTGACAGTTGCAAGGTGGTATCTCATTGTGATTTTGATTTGTATTTCCCTGATGATGGGTGATGTTAAGGATTTTTTCATGTGTCTGTTGGCCATTTGTATGTGTTCTTTGGAGAAATGTCTGTTTATGTCTTCTGCTCATTTCCTGACTGGATTTTCTGTTTTTGGCATGTTGAGTTTGAGGTTATTTATCTTGGATACTAACCCTTTATCTGATACGTCATCTGCAAATATCTTCTTCCATTCCATAGGTTGCCTTTGAGTTTTGTTGACTGTTTCCTTTGCCCTGCAGAAACTTTTTATCCTGATGAAATCCCAATAATTCACTTTTTTTTTTTTGTTTCCCTTGCCTCCAGCTACAAGTCTAATAAGACATGTCACAGCTGAGGTCAAAGAGGTTGCTGCCTCTGTTCTCATCTAGGATTTTGATGGATTCCTATCTCACATTTTGGACTTTCATCCATTTTGAGTTTATCTTTGTGTATGGTGTCAGAATGTGGTCCAGTTTCTTTCTTCTGCATGCGGCTGTCCAGTTTTCCCAACACCATTTGTTGAAGAGACTGTCTTTTTTCCATTGGATATTCTTTCCAGCTTTGCCAAAGATAAGCTGACCATATATTCGAGGGTCTGTTTCTGGATTCTCTATTCTGTTTCATTGATCTATGTGCCTTTTTTTGTGCCATTACCATACTGTCTGGATAATTACAGCTTCGTAATACAGCTTGAAGTCCAGAAATGTGATATCTCTAGCTTTGGTTTCCTTTTTCTCTTTTTTTTCTTTTTGTTTAAATATTTATTTATTTATTTATTTATTTTTATTATTTTATTTATTTATTTGAGAGAGAGAGAGAGAGTGCACAAGCAAGGGAAGGGGCAGAGGGAGAAAAAGAAAGAGAATCCCAACTAGATGCCCCACTGAGTGAGAAACCTGACACTGGGCTTGATTGATCCCAGAACCTGAAAACATGACCTGAGTCTAAGTCAAGAGTTGACTGCATAACCAAATGAGCTACCCAGGTGCCCCTTGGTTTTCTTTTTCAACATTACTTTAGCTTTTTGTGGTCTTTTCCGGTTCCATACAAATTTCAGAATTGTTTATTCCAGCTCTGTGAAAATGTTGATGGTATTTTGATAGGGATTGCATTGGATGTGTAGAATACTATGGGTAACATGGACATTATAAAAATATTTGTTCTTGCAATCTGTGAGCATGAAATGTTTTTCCATTTCTTTGTGTCTTCCTCAATGTCTTTCATAAGTGTTCTACTGTTTTCAGAATACAGATCCTTTACCTCTTTGGTTAGGTTTATTCCTAGGTATCTTATGGTTTTTGGTGCAGTTGTAAATGGGATCCATTCCTTGATTTCTCTTTCTGCTACTTCATTGTTGTTGCATAATATGCAATGGACATCTGTGTGTTGACTTTACATCCTGAGACTTTTGCTAAATCCCTGTAACAGTTCTACCAATTTTTTGGTGGAGTCTTTTGGGTTTTCTACATAGAATATCATGTTGTCTGAACAGAGTGAATTTTGACTCCTTCCTTTCTGATCTGGATGCCTTTAATTTCTTTTTGTTGTCTGATTGCTGAGGCTAGGACTTCCAGTACTAGGTTAAACAACAGTGATGACAGTGGACATCCCTGTCACATTTCTGACCTTAGGGGAGAAGCTCTCCATTTTTCCCCATTGAGAATGACATTAGCTGTGGGTCTATCCTATATGGCCTTTTTGATGTTGAGATATGTACCTTCTATTCCTACTGTCTTGAGGGTTTTTATCAAGGAAGGATGCTATATTCTGTCAAATCTTTTTCTGCCTCTATTGAGGAGATCATATAGTTCTTTTCTTTTATTAATGTGGTATATCACTTTGATTGATTTTCGAATTTTCAACCACCCTTGCAACCTAGGAATAAATGTGGCTTTGTCATGGTGAATGATTCTTTTAATGTACCAATGGATCTGAATTGCTAATATCTTGTTGAGAATTTTTTCATCCATCTTCATCAGGGATATTGGTATGTAATTCTCCTTTTAAGTGTGGTCTTTGTCTGATTTTGGTATGAAGGTAACACTGGCTTCATAAAATGAGTTTGGAAGTATTCCTTTCATTTCTACTTTTTGGAACAGTTTCAAAAGAATAGGTATTAATTCTTCTTTAAATGTTTGTTAGAATTACCTGGAAATTATCTGGCCCTGGACTTCTGTTTGTTTGGAGATTTTTTATTACTGATTCAATTTCTTTCTGGTTATGGGTCTACCCTAGGCCCCAACAATTGCGCTACTAAGAATTTATCCAAAGGATACAAACATAGTGATTTGAAGGGGCACATGAACCCCAATGTTTATAGAAGCAGTGTCCACAAAGGCAAAATATGGAAAGAGTCCAAATGTCCATCAACCGATAAATGGATAAAGAAGATGTGGTACATATATACAATGGAGCGTTACTCACCCATCAAAAGAATGAAATCTTGCCATTTGAAACTAGAGTGTATTATGCTAAGTAGGAGAAGTCAGTCAGAAAAAGACAAATACCATATGATTTCACTTATATGTGAAATTTAAGAAACAAAACTGATGAACATAGGGGAAAGAAGGGAAAAATAAAATAAGATAAAAACAGAGTGGGAGGCAAAACAAAACAGACTCTTAACTACAGGGAACAAACTGAGGGTTGCTGGAGGGGAGGTAGGTGGTGAGATGGGGTAACAGGGTGATGGACATTAAGGAGGCCATGTGATGTAATGAGCGCTGGGTCTTAATACACAACTGATGAATCACTAAATACTAGCCCTGAAACTAATAATACACTAAATGTTAACTAGATTGAATTTAAATAAAATCTTAAAAACATGAAGCTACCAGGGGTTAAGATGTGGACACATTTGGGAGGGCCTTATTCTGCCTACTACAAAGTCTTTTTCATAAGTGTATTATCTTGGTCACTTATGAAAGCACCATACAGAGTTTACACAGCCTGAAGAATGAGTGAATACCTGGTTTATTAAAAATTTCATGCAATGACAATATTTGGTACAAAAGCCTAAAATCTCCCTACACCTAACTCTAACATGGGATCACAGCTCCGCTAACCAAAGAGTGCTCCACGCACCAGGACCTGCACATTAACATCACCCGAGACTTTGCTACAAATGCAGGATCTCTGGGCCACCCAGGCCCTGTGATCAGACTCTGCCTTTGTAGTGGGACTTGTGTGGATTCACAGGCACATTGAAGTTGGAGAGATGCTGGGCTAGATGGATTTCTCATGTTTTATGGTTAACATTTGTGACAGGATGATGACAATTTGGGGGTGCTTTCCTTTGGATTGTAGGTGTTCAGCAGCATCCCTTCAGACATCACCAGACATCCCCGGGGCAAATTATTTTCTGGTTGAAACCAGTGCCACAGAGTTTGAGAACTAGAAGCATCCTGAACGAATGACACTCAAGGCCACCAGATACTCGGATATTCCATGTGGACAGATCACTAGGCAGAACCAAGCACCATGTCTACAATGTAGATTGGAGCCCATAAATCTACTTCCTCAGGGATAAGATATTCATAGAAATTAAATCAAACAATCCCTATGAGATACAAGTGAATGTTAGAGTACATAAAAAGATCTAAACTCATCTGTTATAATTACAACCATTTTATGACAAAGGACTAAGTGACAGCTCTTAACTGTGGAAAGTAAAAAAGTCCTAATTGTAATAGTAAATGTGTTTGAAGCCAATGTGTGTAGTGGCCAAGGTTAATTAGCAGAAGAACCCACTTTTTTGCCTTATTGAAAAGAAAAATAGACCCTTTCCAGAGATAGCATGGCTGGGTCCCCACCACAGGTCAATGATTTGAAGATAAAGAGACCTAATCCAGGCAGGTTATTAGGTCTTAGACTTGGAGAAAATTACAAATTGGTGGTGAGGTAAAATACTAGAAGATTCATACATCAAGAAGGGGGCAAGTTCAGGGAAAGGGAGTAAAAGGGAAAAAAAAATCACCAAAAACTGGATTCACTTGACCTCTAACCCTGTCTTTTGGGAACTGAGATTCAATAGGAAAATATCCTTTCAGTCCAGAGGACTTTTCCCCCTAGGAATCATGTGTGTAGAGGCCTGAGTCACAAGACAGAAGTGTGCCTAATGAGCAGATACAGGGAGCTGTAAATACTTCCTCATTTCCAGTCTGACAGCCTGTGCAACCCTGTAGGGAAGAGCCATGCTTCTTGTCTGTTTGTTGCAGGTCCTAATTCTGGCTGGGGCAGATGCTGCAGAGCTTCCTGCTGTCTCTGCTGAGATCAGAGCTTGAGTCTCTATCACCTGCTGTCCAGGGAGGAATTCAGGTTTCCACATGGTGACCTGCCTGTCAGACACCCCAGCCAGGTGAGTCCAACACCCCAGTCATAATCCTCTGAGTTTTAGTAAGATCTGAGACGGGGACCGATTTCATATTCTTTCAAATAGATATCCCTATATGCCAGCATTTATTTAGCAACTCATCTTTTTCCAATGAATCAGAAATATAACCTTGCCATGTAGCAAATGTCCTTATACATTGAGACCTAATTCCTGACACATATAACAAATAAAAACTGAGGATCTGCCGTGGGCCATAACATTCTAGAAATATTACATGTTATATTCTTTCATATCTAGGCTTTTTTCCAATTTACTTGTTAATCCACATTGATATCATTGATAATTGCTATTTTATATCCCATTTCAGTTCAATTTGGTTTTTCATACACATTCACCGAGGACAGCTGTTTTGAAACTACTCATTTTATATTGTAGCCTGGTTTTGTGATCCCTTCATTCTTTCAATTCTATAACTTTTCATATTCTTAGGTCTTTTTATACTAAGCACATATATTCACATAACTTGCTGAAAAAAAACAAATGTGAACCAGGAAAGTGAAGTCCATGCACTTTTGAATCATGTATCATAACAGTGAGGACAGAGCATAATGAAATAAATGTGTGTATGATATGATGCCTGAAGACAGAATGATATGAAGAAAATTACTGAGTACAAAACAATAGAATTGTCATGGTGTGGGCAAGATTATAGAGCATGGACTGTGGACCCCTTTGCTCACTGGATGAAATCCAGTTTGAGGATTAGAGAGTGCTCCTTAGAAATGTCAAATGACAGACCAATACCCAAAGCCCAAGAATATCAGTGAAAAGATGCACATAAGATAAGGGAGTAAACAACTAACCTCATCCTCTATGAGACCACATATAAAAGAAACAGCCAAATAATGATGAAGGAAGTACAGGAAAAATAAGCCATCTATGCTTGATATAAAAATGCCCAACTTTTGTTTTCTGTGTATACTTCCTTTTGTGAAGTGTTGGCTTATCATTTTGCTCATTTTGGGGGGAGTACAATATAAATATATATATACATATCTCTTAATGTTTATGTATATTATTTTTTCCATGGGAGGCTTAAGAATTGGCATTTCTGCACTTTTCAGGGGAAAGATCGGTGATCTGGCTACTTGGGCTGGATCCATTCCTGGCATAATCAGGATGGTGGGGCTGAGAAGACAGGGGAATAACACAAACCAGGGGGCCATGGTGTCCTGTGGGTGTGTGACTGTGGAGTGTGAGCTGTCCCCACAGTAGAGTGCCAGGACTCATAAGTCCCAAGGTGACACAACACAGGTGCCAGAACTCGATCAAGAGAGGCCACTAAGAGGGGATCTTGTTCAATTCCTGGGATGTCTTTGCAACACGATGAATGCAGTGGGAAAGGCAGTGTGGACAAGGAAGTCCCTGTGCCTCGAGGGTTCAGAGGTAGCAGAGAGGCCACTTCCCTCCTCAGCATGTCTGACAGTGTCTCTCCTCAGTCTCCCTCCTGCTCATTCCCCTGAAGCAATGGCTTTGCTTCTTTGAAGTGAACATTGGAAACAAGTACCTTCCTCGGGGCCTTTGCACTGGTCATTCCCTCTGCCAGACACACACCTCCCCCATATTCCTTCATCTACCCCTCTGTCTTACTTGAGGTCTGTGTTCCATTGTCACCTTGTTTGCAGAATGGCTTACAGACCCATGAAAATAGCTATTCACTCTCTACTTTTCCCATTTTCTTCATTCCACCTGCCACCACCTGAAATGCTATTTAATTTTCTTATTTGTTAATGTATTCTTTCTCCATCGTTGAATGATGGGGACTTTTGTTCCTTACCACCCTATACTCCTTACCTACACAATGCCTAAAATGTGGTCAGAACATATTTATATTTCTGAAATTTAGAATAATTTTTAAATTAAAACTGCAGAATACATGGCCTTTTGGGGGGGGCAAGTGATTAGAACAAAAATTCCATAACTATGGTGGCACAGGGAATCTCCTTAAAGGGACCATATCCATGCATAACATATTAAAGTGAATTTCTAGAATACAAATTTTTTAAAGTATCATTTAAAAACACAGAGTAATACAAGATTTGTGAAAATTAGTCATGCTATTCGCTTCTGTCCTTGAAGTCATCTCCACCACATGGAACCAGGAAATGATACAAAAATTTCAGAGTTTCACCTTCTGGGACTATCAGAGGATCCAGAACTGCAACGCCTGATATTTGGGCTTTTCCTCTCCATGTACCTGATCACTGTGTGTGGAAACCTGCTCCTCATCCTGGCCGTCAGCTCTGACTCTCACCTCCACACCCCCATGTACTTCTTCCTCAACAACCTGTCCTTTGTAGACATCTGTTTCACCTCTACCACCGTCCCCAAGATGCTGTGGAACATCCAGACTCAGAGCAAAGTCATAACCTATGATGGCTGTGTCGCACAGATTTATTTCCTCATACTCTTTGCCGTGTCAGATGTCTTTCTCCTGAGTGTGATGGCCTATGACCGCTTTGTGGCCATCTGTCACCCCCTGCACTACACGGTCATCATGAACCTGCCTCTGTGGACTCCTGGTTCTGGTGTCTTGGATCATTTCTATCCTGACTTCCTTGTTACAGAGTTTAATGATGTTGCGGCTGTCCTTCTGCACAAACTTCGAAATCCCACACTTTTTTTGTGAACTCAATCAGATGATCCAACTTGCCTGTTCTGACACCTTACTTAATAACTTGGTGATGTATTTTGCAGCTGTCCTGCTGGGTGGGGGTCCTTTTGCTGGGATCCTTTACTCTTATTCTAAGATTGTTTGCTCCATACACAGAATATCATCAGCTCAAGGCAAGTACAAAGCATTTTCCACCTGTGCATCTCACCTCTCTGTTGTCTCCTTATTTTATTGCACGATGCTCGGTGTGTACCTGAGCTCTGCTGGTACCCAGAGCTCCCACGCAAGTGCAGGTGGCCTCGGTGATGTACACGGTGGTCACACCCATGCTGAACCCCTTCATCTACAGCCTGAGGAACAAAGACATAAAGAGGGCTCTGAAAGGAATCATTGGGGTTCCAGTGATGTAAGGGCCCATCTTCCTGGGGCTGAAGAATTGCCCATGATTGCAGGGCTCCCAGCCTCGGAACCAAAAACTGTCATTCTTTGATCAGGTGTGGAAGTAGAATCTGCTCCTTCTATTTATTTCCTGGAATTTCCATTTCTTTGAATTCAACTTCTCCATACATTTAAGTAACTCACTTTATTAGGCTTCTGCTCTGTCTGATATACAGTTTTCCCCTTTCTCCATTTCCTAGTTTTTCAAAGTTTTTTCCAGCCTTGATCAAAAATATTTGGAAATTCTCATTTATGTCATGGAATATCATGGATTTCTTAAGAATGCTTCCTACTTGGGCACCTGGGTGTCTCAGTCACTTAAGCATCTGCCTTCAGCTTGGGTCATGATCCCGGCATCTGGGATCAAGTCCCACATTGGGATCCCTGCTTTGTTGGAGCCTTCTTCTCCCTTTGCCTCTGCCACTCCCCTGCTGGTGTTCTCTCTCTCTCTCTCAGTCTCTCAAATAAATAAATAATATTTTTAAAAGAATACTTCCTACTCAAAGAAGATATATGATCCCAAGTAATTTTCTCTTATTTTCCTAAAAGGGTAGTCATGAGTCATATTATTCTTATAGAAAAAAACTAGTTTGAAACTATGGCCATTTATATAGTTTTATAATAAAGGAAAGTATAAGATCCCAGTCTTTCTGTCTCAGATACATCAATACTTTGTCCATCACTGCCTTCACTGCTCATCCTGACAATGTAGACTAGCTTACAGTTTGTCCTATAGGGAGTAACTGATTTTCATTCTCCTTATGGGGATCATGTTCTCCTACCCAGCTGTGTCCACCGTGCCTACCACAATGATGGCCAAGTACATGTCTCCAAGTGTAGTTTACACAGAAACACATATTAGAATAAATATATTAACTTCATATGGCCTTTGAACCAGGGAAAATCTTAACTATGATGAAGAAAAATTGAAATTATATGCTGTCATAAAATACTCATACTCACTGAAGTATGGTTTGGTGTCCCTGTACAAGAATTGGGTTTTCCCCCTTGGGGTGAAGAATTGGTTGGCATGTTTATGGTGTCTTACTGAATCATCTTCGTCTTTCTGTTACATAGAAATAGGACTCTTTCCTCTGGTCTAAATGAAATATCCCTTTTCTAAATTTTTCATAACCATTAAATGGGCAATGATTGAAAAAACCAATATCATCCATTATATATCAACCATATATATCCTCAGGATCAAAGGATGGCTCATTAGAGAGATTGAATTCCTGTACAATCATGTGATTTAGGTCACATCTTTTGTAGAAGCACCTGTTGAGTCCCAAAGAAACATTCCAGGTTAGGTAAGTAAGTATGTATATGTGTGTATACATTTGCATATATCTTTATCTCAAATAAACACATTCACACACATTCGTTTAGACACACAGAGAATTATTTAAATCTCATCTATTGGGCACCTGGGTGGCTCAGTCTGTTAAGTGCCTGCCCTCAGCTCAGGTCATGATCCCAGGGTCCTTGGATGAAGTCCCATGTAGGGCTCCCTGCTCAGCGGGGAGCCTGTTTCTCTCTCTGCCCCTCCTTCTTGCTCTGCTCTCTCTTGTTATCTCTATCTCAAATAAATAAATAAAATCTTTTATTTATTTTTTAATAGATTTTATTTTTAGAGCAGTTTTGGGTTCACAGCAAAATTGAGAAAAAGGTTCAGAGATTTCCTATATAATCCCTTCCCCCATGTATGCAGAGCCTCCCCCATTATCAATAGTCACCACCAGAGTGGGGCATTAGTTAAAATTGATAAACCTACCTTGACACATCATCACCCAAAGTCCATGGTTTACATTTGGGTTCACTGTTGGTGTATACATTGTACAAATGTATAATGACATGTATCCATTATTGTCGTATCATACATCACTGCCCTAAAAAAATCCTCTGTGCCTGTTCATCCCTCCTTCCCTATTAACCCCTGTTAACCACTGACAAGTTTACTGTCTCCACAGTTTTGCCTTTTCAAAATGTCATATAGTCAAACTCATACACTATATAGCCTTTCATATTGGCTTCTTTCACTTAATAATAGACATTTCCGTTTCCTCCATGTCTTTTCATGGCCTGATATTTCCTTTCTGTTTAATGTTGAATAATATTCCATTTCTTGATGTACCTCAGTTTCTCTATTTACCTATTGAAGGATATCTTGTTTGCGTCCAAGTTTTGGCAATTATGAATAAAGCTACTGGAAACATACACATGCGGATTTTGCATGGAAATGTTTTCAACCACTTTAGGTAAATACAAAGAATAACAACAGCTGGATGGTACAGTAAGAATATGTTTACAACTGTCTTCCAAAGTGGCTGGACTCTTTTGCGTTCCCACCAGCCGTGAATGAGACTTCCTGCCACTCCCCAACCTCACCGACATTTGTGTTTTCAGTGTTCTGGATTTTGGCTATGCTAGTAGATGTGTAGGGATATCTCGTTATTATTTTGCTTTGCATTTCTCTGATAATATATGATGTGGAACATCTTTCATATGCTTCTTCGCTAACTGTATATCCTCCTTGGGGAAATGTTTGTTAAGGTCTTTGGCCCATTTTTAAATAGAGTTGTTTGTTTTCTTAATGTTGAGTATCTATGCTTTGGATAATATTCTTTTATCAGGCATTTCTTTTGCAAATATTTTCTCCCAGTTTGTGGGTAGTCCTCTTATTCTCTTGGCAGTATTTTTTGTAGATCAACATCTTCAATTTTAATGAAGTCCAACCTTTCTTTCATGGATCATGTATTGGATGTTGTATTTTTTTGATGTTACTGCCTGCTCTTTATTTTTTTTATTTATTTCTTTTTTTTATTATGTTACATTAGCCACCATGCAGTACATCATTAGTTTTTGATGTAGTGTTCCACCATTCATTAGTTGCACATAACATCCAGCGCTCATCACAACACATGTCCCCCTTATTACCCATCAGCTGGAAACTCCATCCCCCACTCCCCACCCCCCCCTCAGTTTGTTTCCCAGAGTCCATAGTCTCTCATGGTTTGTCTCCCTCTCTGATTTACCCCCTTCAGTTTTCCCTTCCTTCCCCTATTGTCCTCCATTCAATTCCTTATGTTCCACATATGAGTCAAGCCATATGATAATTGCCTTTCTCTGCTTGATTATTTCACTTAGCATAATCCCCTCCAGTTCCATCCATGTCGATGCAAATGGTGGTTATTCATCCTCTCTAATGGCTGAGTAATATTACATTGTGTATATGGACCACATCTTCTTTATCCATTCATGTGATAAAGGGCATCTCATCTTCTTCCACTTTTGGCTATTGTGGACATTGCTGCTAACAACATTGGGGTGCAGGTGCCCCTTCTGTTCACTACAACTGTAACTTTGGGGTAAATACTTAGTAGTGCAATTGCTGAACCAAATGGTAGTTCTATTTTTAAATTTTTAAAGATTTTTATTTATTTATTTGAGAGAGAAAGAGTGACAGAGAGAGAAAGACCACGAGCAGTGGGGAGGGGTAGAGAGAGAAGCAGACTCCCTGCTGAGCAAGGAGCCTGATGCAGGGCTCAATCCCAAGACCCTGGGATCATGACCTGAGCTGAAGGCAGACACTCAGACCATGACTGAGCCACCATGGCACCCCTATTTTTAACTTTTTGAGGTACTTCCACACTGTTTCCCAGAGTGGCTGTACCAGCTTGCATTCCCACCAACAGTGTCAGAGGGTTCCTCTTTCTCCACATCCTCACCAATATTTGTTGTTCCCTGTTTTGTTAATTTTGGCCATTCTAACTGGTGTAAGGTGATATCTCAATGTGGCATTGATTTGAATTTCCCTGATGGCTAATGATGTTGAACATTTTTTCATGTGTTTGTTAGCCATTTGTAAGTCTTCTTTAGAGAAGTGTCTGTTCCTGTCCTCTGCCCATTTCTTGACTGGATTGTTTGATTTTTGGGTCTTGAGTTTGAGAAGTTCTTTATAGATCTTGGATACCAGCCCTTTATCTGAAATATCATTTGTAAATATCTTCTCCCATTCCATGAATTGCATCTTAGTTTTGTTGACTGTTTCTTTTGCTGTGCAGAAGCTTTTTATCTTGATAAAGCCCCAAAAGTTCATTTTTGCTTTTCTTTCCCTGGCCTTTAGAGATATGTCTTGAATGAAATTGCTGTCACCATTGTCGAAGAGGTTACTGCCTATGTTCTCCTCTATGATTTTGATGGACTCCTGTCTCACAATGAGGTCTTTCATCCATTTTGAGTTTATCTTTGTGTATGGTGTAAGAGAATGGTCCAGTTTCATTCTTCTGTATGTAGCTGTCCAATTTTCCCAGCACCATTTATTGAAGAGATTGTCTTTTTTCCATTGGATATTTTTTCCTGATTGGTCAAAGATTAGTTGACCATAGAGTTGAGGGTCCATTTCTGGAGACTCTATTCTGTTCCATTGATTTATGTGTCTGTTTTTATGCCAATACTATGCTGTCTTGGTGATCACAGCTTTGTAATATAGCATGAAGTCAGGCAACGTGGTGCCCCCAGTATTGTTTTTCTTTTTCAACATTCCCTTGGTAGTTCAGGGTCTTTTCTGGTTCCATACAAATTTTAAGATTGTTTTTTCCATCTCTGTGAGAAATTCCAATGGTATTTCAACAGGGATGGCAACAAAAGTGTAGATTGCTCTGGACAGCATAGACATTTTCTCAATATTTATTCTTTCAGTCCATGAGCATGGAATGTTTTTCCATCTTTTTGTTTCTAACTCAATTTCTTTCATAAGTGTTCTGTAGTTTTTAGAGCACAGATCCTTTTCTTCTTTGGTTAGATTTTTTCCTAGGTATCTTATGATTTTTTGTGCTATTGTAAGTGGAATTGATTCCTTAATTTCTCTTTCTACAGTGACATTGTTAGTGTGTAGAAAAGCAACTGATTTCTGTGCAATGATTTTGTATCTTGCCACATTGCTGAATTGTTTTATGAGGTCTAGTAATTTGGGGGTGAAGTTTTTTGAGTTTTCCACATAAAGTATCATGTCATCTGTGAAGAGAGAGAGTTAGACTTCTTCTTTGCCAATTTGAATGCCTATTTTTTTTTTCGCTTTGTTGTCTGATTGCTGAGGCTAAAACTTCTCATACTATGTTGAACAATAGTGGTGAGAGTGGGCATCCCTCTCATGTTCCCGACCTTAAGGGAAAAGCTCTCAGCTTTTCCTCATTGAGAATGATATTCCCTGTGGGCTTTTCATAGATGGCTTTTATGATATTGAGGAATGTTCCTTCTATTCCTACACTATGAAGAGTTTTAATAAGGAAAAATGCTGCATTTTGTCAAATGCTTTTTCTTCATCAATTGAGAGGCTTATATGGTTCTTGTGTTTTCTTTTATTAATGTGTCTATGACATTGATTGATTTGCGAATGTGGAACCACCCTTGCATCCCAGGAATAAATCCCACTTGGTCTTGGTGGATAATCTTTTTAATGTACTATTGGCTAGGATCCATATTGGCTATGAATATTTTGGCATCCATGTTCATCGGGGATATTGGTCTGTAATTCTCCTTTTTGATGGGGTCTTTGCCTGGTTTTGGGATCATGATTAATGCTGGCTTCATAGAATGAGTTTGGAAGTTTTCCTTCTGTTTCTTTTTTTAAAAACAGTTTCGGTAGAATAGGTATGATTTCTTCTTTAAATGTTTGGTAGAATTCCCCTGAGCCATCTGGGCCTGGACTCTTGTTTTTTGGGAGGTTTTTGATTAGTGCTTCAATTTCGTTACTGGTTATTGGTCTATTCAGATTGTCTATTTCAGCCTTGTTAGTTTGTAAGTATCCAGGAAGCCATCCATATCTTCCAGGTTGCTTAATTTGTTGGCATATAGTAGCTGGTAATGATTTCTAATATTGTTTTTATTTCCTTGATGTTAGTCATGATCTCTCCCCTTTCATTCGTGATTTTATTAATTTGGGTCCTTTCTCTTTTCTTTTGGATAAGTCTGGCCAGAGGTTTATCAGTCTTATTAATTAATGTCTTTAGTATCAAATTGAATTGTTTAGTGATGAGTTACTCTAATCTGTATTGATTTCCTCAAAAGACTTGGGTCACCTGTGTGTCAGCTTGGAGAGCTCTGTTGATCACTCAGGGGCATTCTAATATAATTTGGGCTTGGCTAGCTAGCTGTGGCAGATCCCAGGTGGCTTTGGCTGGGCTCTGCTCCACATGCCCTCACTTCCTCTGGCAGACCACCTGGCTTAATTCACTTTTGGAGCCAGAGATCTAAGACAGAGCACCAGAAATGCACCAAGACTCTAAGGTCCACTGTCACTCCATATCCTGCTGGCCACAGCAAATAAAAAATCCTAATACAGCCCAGATCAAAGGTGGAGGAATGGTCTCTACCACCTGATGGAAGGTGCTGCCCACATTGCCAAAGACATAGCCACAGAGAACAACGGGGATGTGGGACCCTCTCTGCCAACAGTCTACAACTGGTGTAAATTTCAATTTGAAAGGTTTCATTTCCACTTCCACCTTCAGCAGTGCACTGATCTTTGAGAAGGCAGTAAGACTGAATTATGTGTCTACTGCACAGTTATGAAAATTTAGTTCAGAAGGTCAGGCTTTCCTCCAAAGTAAATATTTACTCCCCACCTCTTGCATGTGAATCACCATTCCTAGTCCAAGAAAATATCAAAGAAATAAAAGATTTTCTTTCCAGATACTTCAGAGAGAACAGGGACCCCATTTCTAACTCACTGATTGACGGGGCTAAGAACAGTTGTATCACTGATGCCATCTTCATAGCATACTTAATATAGAAACATTTTTTCCTATTCATTGACCTTCTCATTGACATATTCGTTATGGTTTTCATTCTGGCACTCTTTTTTTATGGGGAGAATTCTGCTGGAAGGAGGAGACATTTGAAATGCAAGGAAGACGACAGAGACATAGCAATATTTTTTCATTGGTTTTCCACTTTTGCTTTTTTAATTTAAATGCAATTAGCCAAAACATAGTACATCATTAGCTGCAGATGTAGAATTCAATTAGTCATCAGTTGCATATAACACACACTGCTCATCACATCACGTGTCCTCCTTAATATCCATACCCAATTACCCCATCCCCCACCCCTCATTTTTCCAGTTTTATTGAAATGTAATTGACATATAAAATTCTGGAAGTTTAAGCATACAACTTGGTGATTTTATATGCACGTACATTGTGAAATGATCACCAGGATAACTTACTGAATGCATTCATCATTTCACAAAATTATCATTTCTTTTTGTTGTAAGAACATTTACTATGTGCTCTGTTAGCAACATTCAAGTATTCAAGAGTGTATAGTTAACCATAGAAACCATGTTGTACATTACATTCCCAGAACTCATTCATCTCATTCACTTCATTAGTTTCAGATATAGTGTTCAAAGATTCATCAATTGATATGACACATCTTCAATCAACTAGATAAGAAAGAACAAATATTGGCGAGGATGTGGAGAAAGGGGAATACCCTTACACTGTTGGTGGGAATGCAAACTGGTACAGCCACTATGGAAAACAGTATGCAGGTTCCTCAAGATGTTAAGAATAGAGCTACCCTATGACTCAGCAATTGCACTACTAGGTATTTACCCCAAAGATACAGATGTAGTGAAAAGAAGAGCCATATGCACCCTGAAGTTCATAGCAGCAATGTCCACAATAGCCAAACTGTGGAAGGATACCCTTCAACAGATGAATGGATAAAGATGTGGCCTATATATACAATGGAATATTAGTCAGCCATCGGTAAGGATGAATACCCAACATTTGCAGCGACATGGATAGAACTGGAGGGGATTATGCTAGTGAAAGAAGTCAAGCAGAGAAAGACAATTATCATATGGTTTCACTTATATGTAGAACATAAGGAGTAGCATGGAGGACATAAGGGGAAAAATGAAGGGGGGGAATCAGAGAGGGAGATGAACCATGAGAGACTATGGACTCTGGGAAAAAAACTGTCAGAGGGGAGGGGGGAATGGGGTAACAGGGTGATGGGTATTAAGGAGAGCACGTATTGCATGGAGCACTGGGTGTTATGCACAAACATTGAATCATGGAACACTACATCAAAAACTAATGATACTATGGTGACTACAATAACATAATAAAAAATAAATAAATACATAAATACATAATTAAATAAATAAATATCTTCAATCAAATGAAAATGGAAACATGGCCTATCAAAACTTATGGAATGTTGCCAAAGCAACTCTAAGAGGGAAGTTTATAGCTATAAATGTCTACATTAAGAAAAATAAAAGCGCTTAAGCGAATAACCTAACTGTATGATTCAAAGACCTAGAAAAAGAACAAACTAAGTCCTAAGAAGCAGAGGAAAAGGAATACCAAATATCAGAGCATACAGAAATGATATATAGATCAGAAAACCAATAGAAAAGATTAATAAACCTAGGAGCTAATTTTTGAAAACCTAAGCAAATTTGCAAGCCATTTGTTAGAGCCAAGAAAAGGTGTGGGGGGAAATGTCAAATAAGTAAAATCAGCAGCAAAACATCACAAGATAAATAAAAAATTTAATGACAGAGTGAAAATACTTTCTGTTCACTCACTCATTCTATAACATTTGTAACATTTTTTTTAAAAAAGGAGTAATATTTGTAGGCAGCACTGTAAATTTTCAAGTAGAATAGCAAAATCATCCAATTAAATAATATAAAATCTGCCACTACAATCTTCACTCCAATTAATAAAACCCTTTAAACATGGACACCAAATATCCCGCACTTCAACGGTAGATGTTCGTCATCCAAAGCACATTTTCCAAAATGAAATATGATGTGATCGAAAATTTTGCTTCATCTCATTTCAGGTCTTCCCTGATACTGAACCCATACTGGGTAACTTGGTTTATGCAAATTTGTCTTTCTGTAGATTACACTTGGATGGTGTTTTTCATAAATGATTTTTGCTTTATTTTTCTGTGCCAGGGATACTGTGGATGCTGAGCTGATGTGAGAACAGGATCCTAATCAGAATCATAAAACCACAAGACAAGCTACAAAACAAACTGGTAGGTTAAGTCTATATCACCAGAAAGAGCATTTAAAGTAGTAACATGGAAATGAATGGCAGACACAGAGCAAAAAACTTATAAAATTATAAGTATGGTCTCAGTTGCAAAACAGTTTATTCCATGAAACTAATAGAGTTCATCACTCTATGAGGCAAATGGAAATCTCCAAATCGTTTCTGATTCAGGGTTGGAACTAATATGGAAATTAAGAAAACAAAAAAGAAAAAAAATTGTTGGCTATCAAAAGGAGCAGAAAGTTTAATAAAGCAGTTGAATTTAGAAAATGTGACACTCCAGGAAACAGATAGAGGGATTAAGTTCTTATTTCATGATCCGATTAAAGAATCACAATTTCTGGCTGTTAGGCATTAGCCTGCAATAACAGGTACTTCTTGGGAAAATGGCCCTTTTATGGCTTCCTTCTGAAAAATACATTTAGAGCCCCCTTTATGTCTTTGTTCCTCAGGCTGTAGATGAAGGGGTTCAGCATGGGCGTGACCACCGTGTACATCACTGAGGCCACTGCACTTGCGTGGGAGCTCTGGGTAGCAGCAGAGCTAAGGTAAACTCCTAGGCCTGTACAATAAAATAAGGAGACAACAGAGAGGTGAGATGCACAGGTGGAAAATGCTTTATACTTGCCCTGAGCTGATGAGATCCCACATACGGAGGAAACTATCTTAGAATAAGAGTAAAGGACCCCAGCCAGGGGAGCAGCAACCAGCAGCACAGTTGCAAAATACAGCACCATGTCATTAAGAAAGGTATCAGAACAGGCAAATTGGATCATCTGACTGAGCTCACAGAAAAAGTGGGGGATTTCCAAGACTGTACAGAAGGACAGCCTCAATGCCATTAAGGTTTGTAACAAGGAATGCAGGACACTCATGATCCAGGACACCAGAACCAGCAGTCCACAGATCTGGGGGTTCATGGTGACCATGTAGTGCAGGGGGTGACAGATGGCCACAAAGCGGTCATAAGCCATCACAGTCAAGAGGAAGTTGTCCAAACCTACGAAAAGTATGAAAAAATACATCTGTGTGATGCAGCTGTCATAAGTTATGACTTTTCTCTGTGTCTGTATATTCAGCAGCATCTTGGGGACGGTGGTGGAGGTGAAACAGATGTCTACAAAGGACAGGTTGGCCAGGAAGAAGTACATGGGGGTGTGGAAGTGGGAGTCAGAGCTCACGGCCAGGATGATGAGCAGATTCCCAAGGATGGTGACCAGGTACATGGACAGGAAAAGCGCAAACAGGAAGGGCTGCAATTCTGGTTCCTCTGAAAATCCCAGAAGAAGAAATTCAGAAATTCGTGTATCATTCTCTAGTTCCATGTCATTGATGTGACTACCAAAATAAGAGAGAAAGAGCATGACACAATTATGTTTTACTAACTGGGCACTCAAGAAATTAATGTTTATATCTGTATGAAACATGATAAAATCATGAAAAACTAAGAATAGAAGGAAACTATCTGAACGTAAAGCCGTTTATGAAACAGCAACAGCAAGCATGATACTCAACAGGGATACAGTGAACATTTTTTTCCCGTATGGTCAGGAACAAGGCAAGGATGCCCTCTTTACTGACTTCTACTGAACATAGCACTGAAAGTTCTAACCAGAGCAACTAAAGAAAGAAAAAGAAATAAAAGGCATTCAAACTGGAAAGGAAGAAATAAATGTATGTATGTAGACAATGTGATCTTATATGTAGAAAATCCTGAAGATGTCACAAAACGCTAATAAAACTACTAAATTAATTCAGTCAAGTAACTGGATACAAAGCCAACTCTCAAAAAATCAGTTGAATATCTACATACAAACAGCGAACAATCTGAAAAGGAAATAAAATAATTCCATCCATGTGACATCCAAACGAATAAAACTATCACCTCACAATAGTCAGAATGGCTAGTATAAAAAGACAAGAAATTACTCGTGCTGGTCAGGATGTAGACAGGAGGGAATCCTTGTGCACCTGTTGATGGGAATGCAAACTAGTGCAGCCACTGAGGAAAACAGTATGGAGGTTCAAAAAGTTAAAAATAAAAATATCGCATGATCAAGTAATCCGCTTCCCAAAGAAGACAAAAGCACTAATTCAAATATATATATGCACCCAATGTTTATTGCAGCATTGTTTATAATAGCCAAGATATGGAGGCAGCCCAACCCAAGTGTCCATCAATAGATGAATGGATAAAGAAGATATTTATATAACTTCGTATTCATATATATAAATATAATATATAATATGGTATATAAATAATATATATAAATATATGTGTATATATATGAATATTTCTCACCAATAAAAATAACAATATCTTGCCATTTGCAGCAACATGGATGGATCTAGAGGGTGCTATACTAAGTGAAATAAATCAGACAAATACCATATGACCTCACTTATATGTGTAATCTAAAAAATAGAACAAATAAACAAACAGATGAATATGGAGAAAAAACTGGTACTTGCCAGAGGTAGGTGGAGGGGGAGTAGATAAAGGGTATTAAGAGGTACAAAGGAGATCTTTCCATTTGCAACAACACGGATTAATCTAGAGGGTGCTATACTAAGTGAAATAAGTCAGTCGGAGAAAGACAAATACCATATGATTTTACACATATTTGATACTTAGGAAACAAAACAAATGAACAAAGAAAAAAGAGGCAAAACAAAAAACAGACTCTTTTTTTAATTTTTTTATTTTAATGTTTTTTTATTATATTATGTTAGTCACCATACAGTACATCCCTGGTTTCTGATGTAGTTCGATGATTCATTAGTTGCGTATAACACCCAGTGCACCATGCAATACGTGCCCTCCTTACTACCCATCACCAGCCTATCCCATTCCCCCACCCCCTCCCCTCTGAACCCCTAAGTTTGTTTCTCAGAGTCCCCCTAAGTTTGTTTCTCAGAGTCCATAGTCTGTCATGCTTCATTCCCCCTTCTGATTACCCCCCTTTTCTTTATCCCTTTCTTCCCCTACTGATCATCCTAGTTCTTATGTTCCATAGATGAGAGAAATCATATGATAATTGTCTTTCTCTGCTTGACTTATTTCACTTAGCATTATCTCCTCCAGTGCTGTCCATGTTGCAGCAAAAACAGACTCTTAAGTGTAGAGAACAGTCTGCTAGTTACCAGAAGGGAGGTGGGTGAAGTGATGGGTGAAATAGGTGAAGAGAATTAAGAATACACTCATCAGAAATAAGTCAAGCAGAGAAAGACAATTATCATATGGTTTCACTCATTTGTGGAACAGAGGAATAGCAGGGAGATCATTAGAGAAGGAAGGGAAGAATGAAGGGGGGTAAACAGAAGGGGGAATAAACCATGAGAGACTATGGACTCTGGGAAACAAACTGAGGGCTTCAGAGGGGAGGGGGTGGGGGATTGGGATAGGCTGGTGATGGGTATTAAGGAGGGCACGTATTGCATGGTGCACTGGGTGTTATACACAACAATGAATCATGGAACACGACATCAAAAACTAATGATGTACTGTATGGCGACTAACATCATAAAAAAATTTTAAAAAAAGACTACACTCATCATCCTGAGCACTAAGTAATGTATATAACTGTCAAATCATTATATTTTACGCCTGAAACAATAAAACACTGCATGTCAATATACAGAAAATAAAAAATAAATTTAAAAAATACAAAACATCCCTCCAAAGTCCTTAAAATTAACAGAAAAATCCCCCAAATAAAAATAAATAAGTAAATAAAATCTACAGGCAAAACCATCTTAATTAAGGCAAGAAACTGAGAAAGAAGTTACACATTAATAGAATTTAAAACATTTTCAAACATTTCCAAATATCTCCACAGAATTCAATTATCATATGGTTTCTCTTATATGTGGAACATAAGGAATAGCACAGAGGACCACAGGAGAAGGGAGGGAAAACTGAATGGGAAGAAATCAGAAAGGGAGACAAACCATGAGAGACTATGGAGTCCGGGAAGTGAACTGAGGGTTACAGATGGGCAGGAGTGGGGAAATGGGGTAACTGGGTGATGGGTATTAAGGAGGGCACATGATGTAATGAGCACTGGGTATTATACACAACTAATGAATCCTTGAACACTACATCAAAAACTAATGATGTACTATATGTTGGCTAATTGAACATAATAACAATTTTTAAAAAAAGAATTCAGTAGAGATACAATAAACTGCAGGGGTGCCTGGGTGGCTCAGTCAGTTAAGTGTGCGACTCTTGATTTTGGATCAGGTCATGATCTTGGGTCATGAGATTGAGCCCCATGTCAAGCTCCTTGCTGGGCATGGAACCTACTTACCATCCTCTCTCTCCCTGTCCCTCTGCCCCTCCCTGCCATCACTCTTTCTCTCAAAAACAGAGAAAGAGAGAAATAATAGTCCTTAAAAATCACAAAATTCTGACACCTGTGGAAAATGGACATATGATATGTGCGTTTAATAATGAGCAAGTCAAAATGGTGACCAAATATGTGAAATTCACCTCAACACACTGCTCCTTTATGAAAACAAGAATTCCCTTCCACATCGATCAGCCTGTCCAAAAATTTAAGGAGCTATCATATAGATTGGGATTGGAAGTTTTAAACAGGTAGCAAAGTGGTACTCCTTAGTTTTCATAGCATAAATGTGACATGCCATAACATTTGGGGGAAATAGGGAAATAATCTGAAAACAGCTGTAAGTATCAAAAATACAGATATGTATTATTTACCTTGGGGTTGCTCATCTCAGCACTACTGACATTGTGGCCCAGATCATTCTCTGCGCTGGGGTTTGTCCTGGGCATTGTGGGATGTTTAGAGCATCTCTGAACTCTAGTGACACCTCTCCAGTCTGACAGCCTAAAATGTCTCTGGTCATCGCTCAATGTCCCCTGGAGGACAAAATTGCCCCTTGTGGAAAACCAACATTTTAACTCAATCTCAAAATATTTTTGTATAATTGATATGCTAGCAATTTAATGAGAAAGAATATGAAAAAGCCTCAAAAAGTACAAATGACACAGACACACCATGAAATACTATGCAATCACTGAAGTAATGAATTAGCATTATACTGGTTGGTGGAGGAAAGTCTATAAGGTGCTATTGAGGAAGACAAGCTATAAAAAAAAAAAAAGACTGCACCAGGGCATAAAGATCACTTACAATGAGTATTAGATTCTATACATGAATTTGTATAAAAGTGCATGAGTATTTATGTGTACATAATAGAGACCTGTAAGGTTTTTTTTAAAGATTTTTTTTTATTTATTCGACAGAGATAGAGACAGCCAGTGAGAGAGGGAACACAAGCAGGGGGAGTGGGAGAGGAAGAAGCAGGCTCACAGCAGAGGAGCCTGATGTGGGGCTCGATCCCATAACACCGGGATCACACCCTGAGCCAAAGGCAGACACTTAACCGCTGTGCCACCCAAGCACCCCTAGACCTGTAAGTTTTAAAAGAAGCTAAGAGCTTATGGAACAAAGGATAGCAGTGAGAGAGGGGAATAGGTTAGTTATGGGGCTGTTTCAACCAACAGTCTGAAACACTGTGACAATCTAAAACTTTCTAAAGAGGTTTAAATAGTATGAATGTAATGACATCAATGCAGATCACTAATTTAAGAATTAAAGTGCTAAAGCCCTGGAAACACGAGTGCCTAGCTGGCCCTGTCAGTGGACTATGACTCCTGACTTTGGGTTGTAAGTTTGACCCCCACATTGCACATACAGATTACTTAAAAAAAAATAAAAATTGGAAATAAAAATATATAACAAAAAGTGGGTAGGCAGCATCATCTAAACAGATGCTTTCATGTCATATAGAGATATAATAATTCGTATTTGTTTAGGAAGAAAAGGTGAATGTTAGTCAAACAATAAAGAAGAATACCTTCCAAATGAGGGCCACAGGTGATATGACTTTGAGAAATCGATCTAATCACAAAAGGCCAGAAGGTACGATAAGGAATAACAGAAATGTGAAGATAGGTTGGAAATGTGTGTAAATGGTGATTTATTTATTCAAATGATGCAGAAGAACTTTCTACACTTAAACATGCAAGAGAGGGAGGAAAATATGACCAATGACAGGTTTGAGCACAGAATGTATTAACTTCCCTACTACCCTCAAATACATACATACATACACACATACATAAAGGAACTGAAGGTAAATGGCAAAGTTGATGGAAAATCTCCAATTTCTATGTTTGAAAAAAATGCAATCAACAACAGGAATATAAACACTCCAAACCCACCAAACAAAAGCACAGAACTGGCACAATTTGCAGTAGAGAAAGCAAATGTCTCAGAAATTCACAAATGTACTCATTCTCACCAGTAAGGAAATAATTCCAATGTATAGCTTTTTTAGTATACTCCTTTTCACCTATTACTTTTTTTAAAAAAAACATTGATTGGAATACCCAGCATGAAAAAGGACACTGTGAAATGTGTATCTCATGATCCATTGGTCTGGATCTTTCTCATCAGTATGAAAACATACTCAAATTTTCCCTGGTTTAAAAAGAACAAAAGGAATGCCCTCCCTTGACTGCCAATCCCTCCTGGCTAATATCCTGTATCTCTATTCTCTTAATTGCAAAAGTTCGTGGACTCGTGTTCTACTTTTATTGGGACCACTTTCTGCCACCCATCACCACACCTCCATCTGCACTAATTAATGCTCAACAATCTCCCCTGTATGGCTAATTTCAATGTTTACATTTATTTTTAAGATCATGAATAAATCCATTCATTAGTTAATCAAGCCAACAATCACAGTGATGTCCGGTGCTGGGCTAGGCTGGACTGGCTCTCAGGTAGCTCCAGGTAAATGTTCTCACCATTCTATTCTCTCTAGCCCTTTCCTGCAGTACCTACTGGGTTTTTGGACTCACCTGCATGGGGGTCTCTCTGAGGACGTCTGAATTCCTCTCTCGATGGTTGATGATGAACACTGAAGCTCTGTTCTCAAACAATACAGCAGGAGTCTCCTACTCAGACTACCCAGAAAAAAATACCCATGTCCCACTCAGCCCAAGCTTTCACCTGCTGAGGGACAACAGGAGAAGAGATATTTACAGTTCCCTATCTGCTCTTCAGGCATGTTTTCCTCCTGTTACTCCAACCACGGAGCACATCATCCCCCTTGAGACATTGCCTGCACGAATGGTAATTTCTTTCCTGTAGTTTCCTTTTCCCAAGAGACCAACTTACAAGTTAGGTAAATCCAGATATTACTCTTCCCTGAACTCACCTGCTTCCCACAGAGCTAACTTCCTAGCTCCTTATTCCAACCCTGAGTTAAAGATTTCTCCAAACCTAAGAGAGAAGTGTTTTTCTTTGCTAGGCTCCTTGGGTCTCCAAAATATTCACTCATGGTGGGACACAGCTCTGATATCCAGAAGATTGCTATTCCCCCCTTTCAACAGGGCAAAGAACTGTATTCCTTTGACATAAAATCATAAGTACTATGGTCCTCGGCCTCCATGACACTTTTGCTAAAACATTTAACAGTTCAATGCTTTAACATAAATTAAGAGCTGTTGTTGTATAAAATGTATAAAATGTGGGGTAATTAGGGACAACTGAGTGGCTCAGTTGGTTAAGTTTCTGTCTTCAACTCAGGCCAAGACCCAGGGGTCCTGGGATCACGTCCAAGAAGGGAGCTTGCTTCTCCCTCTCCCTCTGCTTGCCACTCCCCCTGCTTGTGCTTTCTCTCTCTTTCTCTCTCTCTCTGAAAAATAAATAAATAAAATCTAAAAAAAAATTGGTAATTAAAATATATCTATTTAGGCATAGAGCTTGAGGTTCACAAGATGAAGAGTTCTAGAGATGGATGGTGGTGCCAACTGCACAACAATGTGAATGCACTTCATTCCTCTGAGCTGTGCACTTAAAAATGGTTAAGGGGCACGTGGGTGACTCAGTCAATCCAGCCTCTAACTCCTGATCTCAGCTCAGGTCTTGATCTTGTCAGGGTCGTGAGTTCAAGCCCCATGTTGGGCTTTGAGTTGGGCATGGAGCCTACTTAATAAAATAAAATACTATAAGTTTGCTAATCGATTTTAAGTTAATAAAATAAAATAAAATAAAAGGTTGAGGTGGATGAAAAAGGTAATCAGGATTGAGGAGCATTTTTGCCCTGATGAGTACAGGCCAACGTATGGAAGTGTTGAATTGCTAAATTGTACACCTGAAAGTAATATTTTGCTGTGTGTCAACTAACTGGAATTTAAATAAAAACTTGACAAAAAAGAATACATGCTTCTTAATGAGTACTGAAAAATGTATAGAATTATTGAATCATTATATTGTACCCCTGAAAATAATAAAACACTGTATGTTAATTATACTTTAATTTAAAATTTGGTTAAATATAAAATAAATTTTTAAAAAAGACAAAAAGATAAAAATATTAGCCATGATTATCCAAGTGGGACTAAGGTAATCACAACAGTCCTCCAAAGGTTGAGGAGGGAGACAAGAGAGTTGGTGTCAGAAACACTTTGAAAATGCTGCCATGCTGGCTCTGAACGTGGAGGAAGAGCCAGGAGCCCAGGAATCCAGCAGCCAGGAATAAACTGGAATTGGAAAGGAAACAGATTTTCCTTTGAGTCTCTAGAAGGAACTCAACCCTACAGACATCTTGCTATTAGCCCAATGAGACTCCTTCCGAGCTTCTGCCTCCAGAACTGTAAGAGCACATGTGTGTTTGTTTTAAGCAACTAGCTTGGGGATATTTTACAGCAGCAGGAGGAATCCATATGGACATAGTCAATAACATTATTTGAGGCAACGGAGTTTAAACCTCTCTCACTCATCGGCTTCCCTTGGATAAGGGAAATTTATATTACAAACCCACAGTAGTTAGAAAGGAAATTTTAAATCGATGTGGTTATATTCTGCCCCATCAACTGATACAGCAAATTCCTTGTGTCATAAATGTGCCTGTGGTCTGACTCTGAGGCCTTCAAGGCAGTGACATAGGAAAGGAACTCATGATCAAAATTGAGGTCACTCATTGTAATTTACATCTTTGTCTGTATTTCTGAATCCTTTTATTTCACATACATTTAAAAATTCATTCTTCTCAGTGCTATCCTCTCCAGCTTTCTCATGATTTCCTTCCAACATAAAAGATGAGATCATGAATGCGTCTGTGTGTGTACATGTGAGTGAGCTTATTTGAAACAAAAATGTATCCAAACACACACATACACAAGACACAACCATTACCCTCAAATGTTTTCTTTGAGGTAAACAAGAAAGTCCACAAATTTTATTCAGTTCCAACGATGTCCATATGAAGTTATGTTTAGAATCCCAAATAACCTTGAGAAATAGAGAAAATGATGCTCGGAATCCTTAAGTTCAATAACTACTTAACAAAGATGCTAACACTTATGTATAGTGTTAAATCATACACAAATAGGAAACTTGCAACATTTACTCTTCATTTTTTTGTACCTCCTTTAATTTATCAATGTGTACACTTCACATATGCAGGTTATTGTGTATAATTATACTCTAATGATTTAATTCAGTGGAACAGACCTAATGGTGCATGGCTACAGGTAGGATCTAGAGCACAGGCAGCTGACTCTCATGTAAGAGGGGTGGGAGATAGCACTTCTAATGGGGAAGAAAGCTGAGTGTTAATACGAATATATGAACAATGGAATTAAATTTAAGTAACTCATGTGATAAACCAATTTTTTCTATGAATAGATTAGCCTACACATGGAAATGTAGTAATAAGAGCCCATGAATTGGCTGAGAAAGAAGAGCTCTAGAGCCACACACAGCATCGTGCATGGATGAGCCTTGGAAATACCATGTAGATTCACACCTGACTCCAGATCCAGGAGAAGCTGGGCAGAGATCAGAAATGCTTCCCAGCATACAATTCCATATGATTATAAAAGTATTATGATATGGCATTTGACAAGGACAGCCTGTTACACAGCAAGATCTGACTGACACAATAATCCAAGTGAGCAGACATGAGGCGATTAGAACGTGTGCTGCTTTTTATTTGTGGCATATGATCTGACACTAAGGAGAGCAGCCATGATGATTCTGTTATTCAAGTTTGTTTCCGATGACTTTATGAACAAGTGACTACATGTGGGCTCCTTCTGGGTAACTGGGAGAATTTGAAGGAAATGCACATTTGTGCAGAAGAACTGGTGACCCTGAACCACACGACCAGCAGGACAGCCAGCTCTCCTGTGAAGTGTCCTCTTATACACAGGTGGAAGAGATTTCAAAGCAGGAAGGAGATTTGAAATGGATAATGCTGATGTTGTTAATTCACCATCCCTCAGTATTTGTGACAAATATTAGGAAAGGGAGGTTATTTCATGTAACAGTAGAAGAGGCATATTAGCAGATAGCATTGGAAATTTTCAAGTAGAAACAGGAAGATAACTCAGTAATAAAAGAGAAGACACTAAGCCATCCTGCACTTCGATGAATCTTCTACCCTCAGTAAATAGATGCACAACATGGAAAACAAATATTTCAGATAGCAATAAAATGGGTGGCTTGAAATGTTGAAACCTCATAGTTCTTAAATATTTAATTTTTTAATTCCAGTACAATTACAGCATAATATCAGTTTCAGGTGTACAATATAGTGATTCAGCAATTCTCTACATTACTCAGTGCCCATTGCAATAAGTGTGCTCTTATTCCCCATCACCTAATTCACCCATCCCCTCATCTACCTTCCCTCTAGCAACCACGAGTTTGTTCTCCATATTGAAGAATCTTTTTGTCTCTTTTTCTCTCTATTTGTGTTGTTTCTTCAATTCCACACATGACTGAAATCATACAGTATTTCTCATTCTCTGACTGACTGATTTCTTTTAGCACCATACCCTCTACAACCATCCATGTTGAAAATGGATTAGCAAAATAAAAATATTTTCCACAGAAAAGGAAACAATAAACAAAACAAAACGACAACCTATTTAATGGGAGAAGATATTTGCAAATGATATATCCAAGAAGAGGTTAATATCCAAAATACATAAAGAACGTATACAAGTCAACAGCAAAAAAAATTAATAATAATTCCTTTAAAAATGGCCAGAAGAAATGAGCATTTATTCAAAGAAGACATATAGGTGGTCAAAAGGCACATGAAAATATGCTCAAATTCACTCATCATTGGAGAAATACAAATCAAAATCGCCATGAGATATCACCTCATACCTGTCAGAATGGCTAAAATCAACAACACAGGAAACAATAGATTCTGTCAAGGATGTGGAGAAGGGGAACCCTCTTACATTGTTAGTGGGAATGCAAACTGGTGCAGCCACTTGGAAAACAGTGTGGAGGTTCATAAAAATTAAAAATAGACCTACTCTATGATCCAGGGATCCCTCTACTGGCTATTTACTCAGAGAAAACGTATCCTCATATTTGTGGTCTTTCTGACACTAAGAACATATGAGGTGAATCTATTTATTCAAATTTGTCTTTCCATGTAGACTTCACTGGAACATATATGTTTGCTAATCAGTGTTTGCAAGTGGTGACAATAGGCATTCTGAACACCTAAGTGAATAATAGAATAAAACAAGGAGACTAGTTTTAAAGCACAGCAGCATGTTTGTAGAGAGAGTGCCTGACATGAGGCTTTTGAATTTTGAGGCATCCGTTTCAAAGACAACCATGCTGAATAAACATATTGTCAGGTGTGTGACACTATTATCAGATAAGCACTCGGGCTGCCCCAGCCGTGAAGCACCTCTGCAGAAAGCCCTGGGTAACCTGGATACTGACACATGAGAGATCCTCCATTGCGTTTCTGTACCAGAATTTCACTCTTATGTTTTAAACTGGTCAATAAAGAGATAAACTGCAAACCCTTAGCCGCCCATAGACCCCTAATTCTAGCTTTTCTCTCTCTTGTTATGAATCTCTGCCCCCCCCCAGACCTTTCTGCCTCTGCCCTCCAGGAGCTGTAATAGACCTGGTTTTGTTAGAGTTCTCTGATGGGTGCTGCTGAGGCCTGTCTTGCAGTCACAGTGAGAACCCAAGGGCTGGTGCAGCCACAGCAGAGGCTCTGGTCAGGGGAGCATCTGTGGGAATGTCCACAAGCACAGGGGAGCAGGGGGTGCCTGAGCTTTCCTAATCTGAGCATCCCAGTCAGGAGCCTGAGACTTAAACAGAACAGTGTTAGAGTCCAAATTCTCAGGAAGAGGAGTGAAGGTAGAGATGTAAAAAGATTGACAGATTCAAAGGAAAACTGTGATTTTATATTCTCCTCTACAATAAGTCATGTGAAGAATGTAGAGGCCAACGTAGTGTCTTCCATACGAAGAATACAACTCATTATTATTCTTTTGGGACACCTAGAGAAAATTTAGGTGGTATGATATGTCATTTGAAATGAAATTTGTTTGAAGAAATCCAACTAGCCCCTTGATAGATACAGAAATTTCTAGGCATTTGTGACCCAAGGTTGAAGAAACCATTGGAATGTATGAAAAAATCAGACAAAGCAGAAGATTAATAAAGTGATTACTTAAATGTGTGGAAAAGTTGAATTCAAACTAAAGGAAAATCCAGGAAACAAAGGTGCAGATTCTAGAAGGTGCAGATTCTACTTCCCCTCTCTGATCAAAGAATAGCAGGTCCTCGCTCTGGGACTGTGAATCCTACAATCATGGGCACTTCTTCAGCCCCAGGACAATGGCCGTTATGACACTGGAACCCCAATGATTCTTTTCAGAGCCCTCTTTATGTCTCTGTTCCTCAGGCTGTAGATGAAGGGGTTCAGCATGGGCGTGACCACCGTGTACATCACTGAGGCCACTGCACTTGCATGGGAGCTCTGGGTAACAGCAGAGCTAAGGTACACCCCTAGGCTGGTACAATAAAACAAGGAGACAACTGAGAGGTGAGATGCACAGGTGGAAAATGCTTTATACTTGCCCTGAGCTGATGATATTCGACATATGGAGGAAACTATCTTAGAGTAAGAGTAAAGGATCCCAGGCAGGGGAACAACACCCAGGAGCACAGTTGCAAAATACATCACTATATCATTAAGAAACTTGTCAGAACAGGCATGCCCGACTACCTGATTGAGATCACAGAAAAAATGGGGAATTTCCACCTCTGTACAGAAGGACAGATGCAATGCCATTAAGCTTTGTAACAAGGAATTCAGAACACTGATAATCCAGGACACCAGAACCAGGAGTCCACAGAGCTGGGGGTTCATGATGACCGTGTAGTGCAGGGGGTGACAGATGGCCACAAAGCGGTCATAGGCCATCACAGTCAGGAGAAAGTCACCCAATCCAGTGAAGAGTAGGAAAAAGTACATCTGTGTGATGCAGCCATCATACCTTATGACTTTGCTGTGAGTCTGGATGTTCCACAGCATCTTGGGGACAGTGGTGGAGGTGAAACAGGTGTCTACAAAGGACAGGTTGGCTAGGAAGAAGTACATGGGGGTGTGGAGGTGGGAGTCTGAGCTGACGGCCAGGATGAGGAGCAGGTTTCCACACACAGTGATCAGGTACATGGAGAGGAAAAGCCCAAATATGAGGGGCTGCAGTTCTGGTTCCTCTGATAAGCCAAGAAGAAGAAATCCTGAAATTTGTGTATCATTTCCTGGTTCCATGTGATGGAGGTGACTACCATGTAATAAAAAATAACATGACTGATTTTCTCAGTAATGAACATTACAAATATCATTGAAATTCTGCAATTTTTATTTTACATTCAAATGTGAATATCCATAGTTTTTGTATGGAATCGGTCCTTTTTCAGGACCCCCCATGCCAGCTCTGAATAAGAATGTGCATCCCACACTTGGCCTTTTCCCCAAGTACTCATGTATTCTATACTTTAAATAAGAAATTCTGTCATACATTTGAGGAATAAACTTAAGTACTGACTAACCTCCAGGCAAAGAGTAAAGGTGTCAGGAAACAAAAGTCTGCACCATTCAGTGATGGAGAAGATAAGCAGATAAAATATCAGACGGTGACAGGTGCAATGATGAAAAAAGTCTGTAAAAAGGAAAGACTGCATGGAGGTGTTATTTTTTACTGGTTGTTCAGATAATAGCACACATTTAAACAGAACCCTCAAGGAGGAGACAGCAGGACCTAGGGGAGGCAAGATGGTGGAAGAGTAGGGGACCTCATTTCATCTGGTCCCTTGAATTTAGCTAGATAACTATCAAATCATTCTGAACACCTGTTAATTCAACCTGAGATGTAAGAAAAGAATTGCTGGAATTCTACAAGCAGAAAAGTGAACACTTTTTTGCAAGGCAGGAGGTGTGGAGTAGTGAATCTTGGGGATACTCAGAAGATAACCAGCAGTGGGGGGGGGAGCCTCTGTAAGCTGGCTATCTGAGAGTGATATAGCCCCAGCACACAACATCAGAACCTTTAAAAGTCTGCTCCAGTGAGAGACATCCCTGCCTGAAAGGTGGTCAGGTCACAAAGTGGGGCAGAATCCTAGGCAGGACAGTGTCATCCCAGGATCCCCTGGATCACAGAAAAAATGGGAGTGCCTGAGCCAACAGAATTCCCAAGCACTGGAGTGGGAAACTGGTGAGGGTCAGTGAGCCTGGGAGGGGGCTCTCATCTCAATTCACCATAAACTGTGAACCAGGGCTCCACCAGTGACCCCTCTCTATGTGGTGGCCCTGCAAAGAGCAGAATCGCAGTGACCCTCCACCTTCCCCCAGGAGGGTCGGCAAAGGTCGGCAGCTGCTCTCCATGAGAAGGCCCTGCAAAGGGCACAAATGGGGGAACCCACCACTGTCCCAAGGGAAGATCTGCACAGGTGCACACAGCAGGAGCCTGAAGTTTTGCACACCCAAAAGGGAAGACTGCTTATCCCTGAGGGTTTACTGAAGAGAGGGGGCAACAATCCTTCAGCACTGAGGCTGGAGGCCATTTTTACATTCATCCTCTAAAGAGGTGCAGAAAGCCTTCAGGGAATAAAAGCACATAGAGCAACCAGAAGCAGCTTACAATGAGCCAGGCTCTCAGGCAAGGGGTGCTGCAACCCCACCCAGGCAAAGGCACCTGAGAATCACCGCCACATGCTCCTCCCCCAGAAGACCAGCTGAAACAACAGCCAAACACCAAGTTTACAGGACACAGAGGATTGCAAAACTCCAGGGTTAGGGGGAAAATAATATAGAATTCAAGGATTTTTTCCCTAGATTGTTTATCTTTCACTTTAAAGTTTTCCTTTTCTTTTTTCTTTTTTTCCCCTGTCAACTAATTTCTTATTTTATAAATTCTTTCTTTTTAAGTTTTTTTAACTTTCATTTTCTACATTTACATTTTATATATTCTTCCATTTTTGCTACCTTTCATGGTTTTCAATTTTATTTTTGGGTGTAGATTTGTTTTCCTTTCTTTACATTCTGGGATTTAGTGTCTTCTAACAAATAGACCAAATACACTCAGGACTGAGTGGATCACCCTGTTTTGTGCACCTGTGAAATTATATTTTCTCTTCCCACCCTCTGTTTTTCTTCTTTCTTTCTTTCTTTCTTTCTTTCTTTTTGTTTGTTTGTTTGTTTGTTTCTAACCTCTTCATATTTGTCTGGTGTGTATTTTGCTTTGGTTGTGGTTGATATTTTTTTATTTTCTTCTCTTGTTCATCCATTCTTCTCTGGGAAAAATGACTAGGAGGAATACACAACAAAAGAAAGAACCAAAAGTAATACTCTCTGCCACAGATCTAATCAATATAGATATAAGTAAAATGTCAGAGCTAGATTCAGGATAATAATTATAAAGTTACTAGCTGGCTTTGAAAAAAAAACATAAAAAACACTAGAGAATCTCTTAGTGCAGAAATGAAATCTAATCAGGCCAAAATTAAAAATGCTCTGAGACGCAGTCAAAACTGGACTCTCTAAAAGCTAGGTTACACGAGGCAGAAGAGAGAATGACATGGAAGACAAGATGATAGAAAGGAAGGAAGCTGAGGAAAAGGGAGAAAAACAACTAATGGACCATGAGGGGAGCCTTCAAGAAATCAGTGATGCCATAGAACAGAACAATATTAGAATTATTGGGGTCACCAAGGAAGAAGAAAGCGAGAGAAGGACAGAAGGTATATTTGAGCAAATCCTAGCTGAAAACTTCCCTAATCTGGGGATGGAAATGACATTCAAGTCTAGAAGGTAGAGAGGACCCCTCCCCCCCAAAAAAATCAACATCCCAATATATGATAGTGAAGTTTGGAAATTTCAGAGATAAAGAGAAAATCCTGAAAGCAGCTCGAGACAAGAGGTTATTAACCTACAGGGATAGAAATATAAGGCTGGCAGAAGACTTAACCACAGAGAGACCTGGAAGGCCAATAAAGTCTGGCATGATATGTTCAGGGTACTAAATGAGAAAAACATGCAGCCAAGAATACTTTATCCAGCAAGGCTGTCATTCAGAATGGAAGGAGAGATAAAGAGCTTCCAGGACAGACAGAATCTGAAAGAATATATGACCACTAAATGACCCTGTGAGAAATATTAAGGGGGATCCTATTAATGAAGAGAGAGCCCCAAAGTAACATAGACTAGAAAGAATCAGAGCTAATCTACAGAAACAGATTTTCCAGGTAACACAATGGCACAAAATTCACATCTATCACTAATTACCCTGAATGTAAATGGGCTAAATGGTCCAATCAAAAGACACAGGGTATCAGATTGGATAAAAAAGCAAAATCCATCCATATGCTGTCTACAAGAGACTCATTTTAGACCCAAAGTGACCTCCAGATTGAAAATGAGGGAGTGAGAACAATTTATCATGGTAATGGACATCAAAAGAAAACTGGAGTAACAATCCTTCTATCAGACAAAATAGATTTTAAACCAGAGACTGTATTAAGGAATGAAGAGGGTCATTATATCATACTTATAGGGTCTGCCTAACAAGATCTAACCATTATAAATACTTATGCTTCTAACTTGGGAGCAGCAAATTATATAAACCAATTAATAACCAATTTAAAGAAACACATTGATAATAATAAAAGAATAGTAGGGGACTCAATACCCCACTCACAGCAATGGGCAGTTCATCTAAGCAGAAGATCAACAAGGAAAGTCTTTGAATAACACACTGGATCAGATGGACTTCACAGATAAATATAGAGCATTCCTTCCAAAAGCAACAGAATACACGTTCTTCTCGAGTGCACATGGTATATTCTCCAGAACAGATCACATATTGGGTCACAAATCAGGTCTCAGTCATTACCAAAAGACTGGGATTTTTCCCTGCATATTTACAGAGGACAATGATTTGAAACTGGAACTCAATTACAGGAGGGAATGTGGAAGGAACTCAAACACCTGGAGGCTAAAGAGAATCCTACTAAAAAATGAATTGGTCAACCAGGAAATTAAAGAAGAATTTTTAAAATTCATGGAAACAAATGCAAATGAAAACAACTGTTCAAAACCTTTGGGATACAGTAAAGACGGTCCTATGAAGGAAGTACAATGTAATACAAGGCTTTCTCAAAAAATTAGAAAACTCTCAAATACACAAGTGAAACTTACACCTAAAGGAGCTGGAAAAAGAACAGCAAATAAAGCCATTATACCAAGCAGGAGAAGAGAAAGAGTAAGGATTAGAGCAGAAATCAATAAACTAGAAATTTAAAAAAAAAATGAACAGATCAATAAAACTACAAGCTGGTTTTTTTGAAGAAATTAATAAGATAGATAAACCTCTAGCCAGACCTAACAAAAAGAAGAGAAAGGACTCAAATTAATAAAATCATGAATGAAAAAGGAGAGATCACAACCAACACCAAAGAATTACAAATAATTATAAGAACATATCATGTTCTTATAATGCCAACAAATCAGGCAATCTGTAAGAAATGGATGCATTCCTGGAAACTTATAAACTACCAAACTGAAAAAGGAAGAAACAGAAAACCTCAATAGACCGATTACCAATAAGAAATTGAAGCAGTAATCAAAAATCTAATGACAAACATGAGTCCAGAGCCAGATGGCTTCCCAGGGGAATTCTACTAAACATTTAAAGAAGAATTAATACCTATTCTTCTAAAGCTGTTTCAAAAAAATGGAAAGGGAAGGAAACCTTTCAAACTCATTCGATGAGGCCAATATTAACTTAATCCCAAAACCAGACAAAAGCCTCATCAAAAAGGAGATTTACAGACCAATATCCCTGATGAACATGGATGCCAAAATTCTCGCCAAGATACTAGCCAGTAGGATCCAATGGTACATTAGAAGGATTATTCACCATGACAAACTGGGTTTATTCCTGGGCTGTAAGGGTGGCTCAACATTTCCAAATCAATCAACGTGATACATCACATTAATAAAAGAAAGGACAGAAAGCATAATCCTCTCAATTGATTAAGAAAAAGCATTTGAGGGGTGCCTGGGTGGCTCAGTCATTATGCTTCTGCCTTCGGCTCAGGGCATGATCACGGCGTTCTGGGATCAAGCCCCACATCAGGCTCCTCTGCTGGGAGCCTGCTTCTTCCTCTCCCACTCCCCCTGCTTGTCTCTCTTTCACTGGCTGTCTCTCTCACTGGCTGTCTCTGTGTCAAATAAATAAATAAAATCTTAAAAAAAAAAGAAAATCATTTGAAAAAACATAGCATCCATTCTTGATTTAAAACTACTCACAGTGTAGGGATAGAGGGAACATAACTCAATATCATAAAAGCCATCAATGAAATGCCCTCAGCAAATATCATTCTCAAAGGGGAAAGGCTGAGAACTTTTTCCTTAAGGTCAGGAACATGACAGGGATGCCCACTCTCACCACTGTTGTTCAACATACTACTATAAGTCCTAGCCTCAGCAATCAGACAACAAAAAAATAAAAGGCATTCAAATTGGCAAAGAAGTCAAACTCTCACTCTTCGCAAATGACACGATACTTTTTTTGAAAAACACAAAAGACTCCACCCCAAAATTACTAGCACTCATACAGCAATTCAGCAACATGGCGGGATACAAAATCAATGCACAGAAATCAGTTGCATTTCTAGACACTAACAATGAGAGAGAAGAAAGAAAAAATAAGGAATGGATTCCAATTACAATTGCACCATAAGCCATAAAATACCTAGAAATAAACCTAATGCAAGAGGTAAAATATCTGTACTCTAAAAACCACAGAACACTTGTGAAAGAAATTGAGGAAGACACAAAGAAATGGAAAAACTTTCCAAGCTCATGGATTGGAAGAATGAACATTGTAAAACTGTCTATGCTACCCAGAGCATTCTACACATTCAATGCAATTCCATTAATACAGGTTTCTAAATCAAAATGGAATGGGCAAAAATTGAAAAAAGGAAAATATAATTTATAATTTATAATTATTATTGATTGTAAAAATATGCAGAAAGTAGTATCTAAAATTATAGTGTCATCCTACGTAAACAAAAATGGAGTCAAACATGCTTGTGAAAAAGATATATGTTGAATGCAAAAGATTAGGTTGCTCAGGATGGCAGAAGATGAGTACTAGTTTAGAAAATAGATCTAATCACCAAAGGTAAAAGGTAGCAGTAAGGAATCAGTGAAGTTAGATGGCAATGCATACAAAAGGCAGTTTATTACTACAGTGCACATAAAAAGCATTGGGGGGGGACAAAATAGGACTGACTGGTAGATTTGACCACTCAAAATTTATAAACACTCACACTACCCAACAACTGCATTTGTACATACATACAAGAATTAAACTGCAGGAACAACTGCAATGCTCACTGTATCATATATAAAATGTAAAATATGGTCTTTCCATGTGCCTTGTGGCTCAAAAACTAGAACTGTAATGTTATAAACAAAAGTTATTCAGGTGAGAACTAGCAAACTACTCAAACTTCATGATTCTTTCATTATTTTCCTCAAACTTTGTCCATAAGGTAGAAAAGCTGGTTTAAAAGCTTAAAGGTGGAGAGAGAAGGTTAAGATGGCGGAGGAGTAGGGGACCCCTTTTTCAGCCGGTCCCGAGTTGAGCTGGATAGGTACCAGACCAGCAGGAACATCCACGGAATCAGCCTGAGACGCAGGAAGATATATCTGGATCTCTACAAATGAACATCTCCAGCGCTGAGTATCGAAGTATGAAGCGGGGAGCTGTGAAACCGCGCACAGATATTGGAAGCTAAACAGAAGGGGGAGGGAGCCGCCATGTCAGGGCGCCGGGAAGCGGTAGCCACCTGCAAGGGGGAGCGGACAGACCAAGGACCCGCACGCTTGAGACAGCAGGCTGAGAAGGGAGCTCCGGGAGCGCACGCGGGGCGGCTGGCGGTTGGCGGGCCACCTGCACGGGGGAGCAGGCGGACTCGCGGACGGCACCCGCGAGACAGCAGACTTAGAACGCGAGCTCCAGGAGCGCGCGCGCAGGGCGGCTGGTGGGCCACCTGCACCAGGGAGCGGGCGGACCGCGGACCCGCAACCTGGAAACAGCAGACTGAGCCCATGAGCGGGGAGCATGCGCCACCAAGCATCTCACGGAGCTCCGGAGCTCCGGTGTGCTCACTGGATCGAGGCTGAGAC
>NC_048221.1:10909623-10910000 GCF_002007445.2 Ailuropoda melanoleuca
GGTGACATAAATGTGTGTGTGTGTGACTAACGTCCTCAGCCTTATTCATACAAAGGAAGGTAATAGGTTTCTGAGGCGTGTCTCAGATTTTAAAGAATATCCTGCAGGGACTCCTACACATGTTGGACAAAATCAGAAACAGGAATAGAGTGCACCCATAGTGTTTGTTAAGAAAGAGACTGAGGGTCGCCTGGGTGTGTCAGTCGGTAAATCTCCCGGCTCTTGGTTTCGTCTCAGGTCATGATCTCGGGTTGTGACGTGAGCCCTGTTCCAGGCTCTGCGCTCAGGGCAGTGTCTGCTTGAGAGTCTCTCACCTTCTCCCTCTGCCCCTCCTCTCCATGCCCCTGTGCTCTCTCTCTCTCTCTCTCTCTCTCTCT
>NC_048221.1:10916700-10920434 GCF_002007445.2 Ailuropoda melanoleuca
AAAAAAAAAAAAACGTTCACTCAAGTCTGCAGAAAGTTTCAATTCTTGGAGCTCTGCAAGGCAGGCAAGTTTGGGGAGGAGTAATAAACATTGGATGTACCTGAATTCTAACCTGGTCTTTTGGGAACAGAGAATCTACAGGAAATAATTCCATTCAGTGCAGATACATTCCCATGGGGAGATGTGCTCAGGGGTTGGAATAACAATAGGATACATGTCTAATGAGTAAGGATAGCGAACAGACACAGCAAACATAAGGAGCTATAAATATCCCCTCTGCTACAGCCCCTGGGCATGTTCAACCTTGAGCTGGAGGAGACATGGTTTTTGTGTTTGGATTCCTACGTCTGCTGGGGGACCCATGCTTCACTCCTTCCTGCTGTCCTGTCTGGAAACAGAGTTTCGGTCTCCATCATCAACCATCCAGGGAGGAATTCAGACCTCCACATAGAGGCCTTCCTCTCAAAGATTGCATCCTGGTGAGTCTCAGGGCTCAGCAGGTATTTCAGGAAAGGTCAGAGAGAATGGAAGCTGAAAGTTTTTACCTGAGGTCACCTGAAAGCTTAAGCAGCCTAGCCAGAGCCACGAGATCATTTATGGTCGATTTATTTAATATTTTAAACAAAGAAATGTCTGTGCACTTAGTGATACAAGGATTACTGTTGACAATAAGTGATGGGAATAAAAGTCTAGTTGAATGAGACTAAAGAAGGAATGGGGGGTACTGTCTTCCAGGAAAATGTGAACAGTTCCAAGGAGATTTGCAGTAAAGGGAAATATGAAAATAGACTATTGGGTATGGAGGTGGGTGCACTTAGTGATACAAGGATTACTGTTGACAATAAGTGATGGGAATAAAAGTCTAGTTGAATGAGACTAAAGAAGGAATGGGGGGTACTGTCTTCCAGGAAAATGTGAACAGTTCCAAGGAGATTTGCAGTAAAGGGAAATATGAAAATAGACTATTGGGTATGGAGGTGGGTGCACTTAGTGATACAAGGATTACTGTTGACAATAAGTGATGGGAATAAAAGTCTAGTTGAATGAGACTAAAGAAGGAATGAGGGGTACTGTCTTCCAGGAAAATGTGAACAGTTCCAAGGAGATTTGCAGTAAAGGGAAATATGAAAATAGACTATTGGGTATGGAGGTGGGTGCAGTCCAGTGAGGGCATTTAAATATAGTTTTTGAATGAGGTATATTGTAGCATGTTCTGTATTTCTAGGAAACACTGAGGATTCCTGGAGGGGAGGTGGGTGGGGGAAATGGTAAGTGGGTGATGGGCATTAAGGAGGGCATGTGATGTAATGGGTACTGGGTGTTCCATGCAACTGATGAATCACTCAACTCTACCTCTGAAACTAATAATACACTGTATGTGAATTAATTGAATTTAAATAAAATTATTAAAAAAAAAGTAGAGAAAGTCCAGACCAATGGAGGGAGCCACTACCTTGCAACTGCTGTTTTTGAGACATACAACTCACAGAATCCTCTCTCACATGAGGTATTCTCTTAAAAGGTTTATTTACTGCACATTCAGGCGTATGCTAAAGGGCTTTAGTTTGCACTTCTTTCACTACCTGGAGGCGGATTATATTTTGGGGTTTATTAGCCATTTACTTTCTCTATCCCAAATTGTCTGTGCAAGTTCTTGCTTTGTGTACTGGGGTCTGAGGGTTCTAATTCTTGTTTTTGTTTCTTTGTTGTTCTTGCCAAATCATTTTTTTTCTTCTGTTTGATTGCACTCTTTCCAACAAACAATTACAAATGTTTAAGCCAAGTTTGCGATTTGCTGTTTAATTCTTGTTTGTATGTACAGATCTAGTTGGTAGGTAGTATGAGAGTTTATAAATTTGAGTGGTCAAATTTATCAGTCATATTTTGTCCTCCCACCTATTGCTTTTTATGTGCATTGTCCTAATAAACTTTCTTTTGTACACATTGCCCTTTAACTTCACATCTGTGCCTGCTGCTTACTGCTATCTTTTGCCTTTTCTGATTAGATCTATTTTCTGAACTAGCACTCTTCTGCCATCCTGTGCAGCACATTCTTTTGCATTCAACTTACACCTTTTTAACAAGCATGGATGACTCTACTTACGTTTATATAGGATAAAATTATAATTTTAGATGCTGCTTACTGCACTATTTTAAAAATCATTTATAATTATAAAATTATAAATAACAACTTATGTTTTCCTGTTCTTTTTTTTTAGGTTTTTGCCCATTTCATTTTGATTTAGAGACCTCAGTTAATGTGATGAACTTATTGTTATTTTCTCTCCTCTTGCTAAAGATAGCTTTTTAAATTCAATTTTGATTAATAAGGTTGTTTTGAATTAACTGTGTTTATCCCGGTTTTCTCTTCCCTGCTATTCTTTTTATTCTATAAATTCTATCTTCTAAAAATGTGTTTCTATCTAAATGCACACCTTTATGAAACTGCGAAAGTGAATGAGGGAGGTGAGGTCCCTGCTCGCTTGGATCTTATGCTAAATGAAGAAAGCAGAGCGGATGGCGTAAATGTGAGTGTGACTGATGTCCTCAGTGATATTCATGTGAAGGAAGGAAATAGGGTTTGTGGCATGTCTCCGATTTTAGAGAGTATATTGTGGGACAAAAATCGGAAACAAGAGTAGAGTGTGTCCGTAGGGTTTGTCAAGAAAGAGATTGAGGGTCTCCCGGATGTCCTGCTTGTCGTGTGGTTCAGGGTCACCAGTTCTTCTGCACAAACATGCACGTCCTTCAAACTCTTCCAGTGACCTGCAAGGGAGCTCACTTATAGTCACTTGTTCATAAAGTCGTTGGAAATGAATTTGAATCACAGAATGATCATGACGGTTCTCCTTAATGTCAGATAAATGTGCCACAAATAAAAACAGCACATGTTCTAATTGCCTCAGGTCTGTTCACTTGGATGATTGTGTCAGTCAGCTTTTGCTGTGTAACAGGCTGTCCTTCTCAAATGGGATAGCATAATACCTTTACAGTCAAATGGAATAGTATGCTGGGGCGTGTTTCTGATCTCTTATTTTGTTCTCTTATTATTTTTGCTGGCCATCAGGGGTGGAAAGTTGCCAAAACAAAAGAAGATTTTCTTCCTCACAGTCTCTCATGGATCATATGAGCTTATGGTGAAGAAAATAGCCATCCTCATAGGGAGCCCCGCTTTATTTTTCCATGGGAGGCTTAAGAATTGGCACTTCTGAGAGCCATTTCTGCATTTTGTAGGGGAAAGATCACTTATCTGGCCTACTTGCATTGGATCCATTCCTAACATAATCAGTATGGTGGGTCTGAGAAAGACAGGGGAATAACACAACCCAGGAGGCCACGGTGTCCTCCATGTATGTGACTGTAGAGTGTGAGCAGTCCCCACAACAGGGTGCCAGGACTCCTAAATCCCAAGGTGACACAACACAGGGAACATAACTCGATCAAGAGAGACCACTAAGAAGGGGATCTTGTTCAATTCATGGGATGCCTTTGCAACATGATGAATGCAGTGGGAGAGGCAGTGTGGACAAGGAAGTCCCTGTCCCTCGAGGGTTCAGAGGTCGCAGAGAGGCCACTTCCCTCCTCAGCATGTCTGACAGCGTCTCTCCTCAGTCTCCCTCCTGCTCATTCCCCTTGTAGCACTGACTTTGCTTCTTTGACTTGAACATTGGAAACAAGTACCTTCCTTGGGGCCTTTGCACTGGCCATTCCCTCTGCTGAACACACACTTTCCT
>NC_048221.1:10920649-10920914 GCF_002007445.2 Ailuropoda melanoleuca
CCTCTCCATGTACCTGATCACTGTGTTTGGAAACCTGCTCCTCATCCTGGCCGTCAGCTCTGACTCCCACCTCCACACCCCCATGTACTTCTTCCTGGCCAACCTGTCCTTTGCAGACATCTGTTTCACTTCCACCACCGTCCCCAAGATGCTGTGGAACATCCAGACTCAGAGCAAAGTTATCACTTATGAAGGCTGCATCACACAGATATACTTTTTCCTACTGTTTATTGGATTGGACAACTTTCTTCTGGCTGTGATGGCC
>NC_048221.1:10921014-10934527 GCF_002007445.2 Ailuropoda melanoleuca
ACATAAAGAGGGCTTTGAAAAGAATCATTGGGGTTCCAGTGATGTAAGGGCCAATAGTCCTGGGGCTGAAGAAGTGCCCGTGATTGCAGGGCTCACAGCCTCAGAGCTGGGAACTGCTATTCGTTAATCAGACTCTGGAGGTAGAATCTGCTCCTTCTATTTATTTCCTGGAATTTCCATTTGTTCGAATTCAACTTCTCCACGCATTTAAGTAACTCACTTTATTAGGCTTCTGCTCTGTCTGATATACACACACAGTTTTCCCCTTTGTCCATCTTCATGTATTCCTAATGCTTTCACAAACCTTTTATCACAAATGCCTGGGAATTTCTGTATCTTCCAAGCAGCAAGTTGGATTTCTTCAAACTAATTTCATTTCGAATAACGTATACCATGCCAAGTAAATTTTCCCTTGGTTTCCCAAAAGAATACTCGTGAGTTGTATTCTCCAGTTGGAAGACACTACTTTAACCAGCAAGCCTTTCACATAACTTTATTATAGAGGAGAATACAAAACTCCACTTTTCATCTAGAGTCTGTCAGCCTCTTCACATCACTACCTTCACTCCTCTTCCTGATAATGTGGACTCTAAACTTGTTCCCCTTAAGTCTCAGGATCCTGACAGGGATGCTCAGTCTAGGAAAGCCCGGGCACCCTCTGCGCCCCTGTGCTTGTGGACATTCCCACGATGCTTCCCTGACCAGAGCCTCTGCTGTGGCTGCACCAGCCCTTGGGTTCTTACTGTGACTGCAAGACAGGCCTCAGCAGCACCCATCAGAGACTCTAACAAAACCAGGCCTATTCCTCACAGGTCCTGGAGGGCATGTGGGATGCCCAAAGGCCATTCTGGAAGGTCTCCGAGGGAGAGAGAGGCATTGAGAGGGAGAAAGAATGAGTCCCGCTAAGGGATTTGCCTTTATTAAGGCCCATGGCCAGAGTATATAGGGGTTTGTGGCTTCATACTTTATTGGAGAATTTTATATGGTTAGAATTTGGGTGGTGAAGGGGAAAAGCAGGGTCACTCATGTGTCAGTTTCAAGGTGACCCAGGGCTCTCTGAAGAGGTACTTCACAGCTGGGGGCAGCCTGAGGGCTTATCTGGTAATAGTGTCCCACACCTGACAATGTGTTTATTCACCATGGTTGTCTTTGAATTGCGTGCCTCAGAAATCCAAAGCTTAATTTCAGACACTTACTCTACAAACATGCTCCTGTGTTTCCTAACCAGTGTCTTCCTGCCCCCCACCCCCAGAGGTAGAATTTACCAATTCATCAATTGCATATAACACCTAGTGCTCATCCCATCACTTGCCTCCTTAATGCCCATCTCCCAGTTATCACATCCCCCACACTCCTCCCCTCCAGCAGCCTTCAGTTTGTTTCCTAGAGTCAGTGTCTCTTATGGTTTGCCTCCCTCTCAATTTTTATCTTATTTTATTTCTACTGTGATTCAGCTCAGTATCCAGAATGCCAACCATCGCCGCTGGCAAACACTGATTAACAAGATCTCTCCATGGAAAGACATGGAAAGTCGACATGGAAAGACAAATTTGAATAAATAGATTGACCTTCCATGTCCTTAGTGTCAGGATGAATGTAAGAATGATGAAGCAAAATTTCAAAACACTCATTCTGTTACTACACAAAATATTTCTTTCTTTCTTTCTTTCTTTCTTTCTTTCTTTCTTTCTTTCTTTCTTTCTTTCTTCATCTCAGTTCATGCTGTGAATCTGTTTACCAAAGCACGGAAGATTAGTGTCCACAACCGATGAGGTTTATTCATTGAGGTGAAGGGTTGGTTAGAGTCTTCTCTGTTTTATCACCCATTATCTTCCTGTTTCTACTTGAAAGCATCCAATGCTTCCTGCTAATATGACTCTCTCTATTGTTACACAAAATAACTCCCTTCTCGTAATGCTAAGGGATGGCAAATGAACAGTATCAGTATCATCCATTTTTACTTCCTTCCTATTCAGAAATCTCTTCACCTGCACGATCAGAGGACGCGTCACACGAGAGCTTGATGTCCTGCTGGTCGTGTGGTTCAGGGTCACCAGTTCTTCTGCACAAATGTGCACGTCTTTCAGACTCTCCCAGTGACCCAGGAGGAAGCTCACACATAGTCACCTGGTCATAAAATCATCAGAAAAAAAACTCAAATAATAGATTGATCATGACTGCTCTCCTCATTTGTCAGATCATATGTGTCAAATAAAAAGCAGCACGCGTTCTAATTGCCTCAGGTCTGTTTACTTGGATGATTGTGTCAGTCAGCTCTTGCTGTGTAACAGGCTGTCCTTGTCAAATGGGATAGCATACTGATGTGGGTTGACTGAACACAATGCTCAAGAAATAATTCTTGAAACAATTTTGGTGCAAAGAGTTGTTTTTATTACAGCACAGGGACAGGACCGGGGCAGGAAGAGCTGCACTGGGATTATGAAGAATGGCTGATTCTATACTTTTGAGTTTGTGGAGGGAGGGCGGTAGAGATAATATAAGTTTCTAAGAAATTTCTGGATGCTGAATGTGAGGTTTACAGGACCTTAGAGGTCTGGCTATTGTCAAGATAAGGTTGCTGTCAGTCTCTAACGAAATATCAACATCAAGGCAGCCATGAGTTCCTGGGGTGGTGTCAAGGTCTGAATGTCTGAGGGATTCATCAGGGGCTGCAGATTTTAAGGAGATTGACTTTAACCTGCATTTCTCTTGCCTTTGTTCTCCTCATCAATAATGTCTCTACAATCAACTGGCATTAATTTCTGGGAAGCATTTCTGATCTCTGCTCGGCTCCTCAGGGGTCTGTGGTCACGAGTGAATCTCTAAATTGTGTTTCTAAGATTCATCAACCATGTTGTATGGGGCTGTAGTGCTTCTCTGTCTCAGCCAATTCACAGTCTTATTGCTACATTTCTATAGGTAAGGTATTCTTCTATTTAGAAATTAAATGAACTTACATGAATTGTTTGAATTTCATGCCACTTTCCTACATGTTAGAAGAACTCTCTCCCAAACTTCAATGGAGAGTCAGCTGCCTGTGCTCTAGATCCTTCCCTTAGCCATGTGCTGTAGATATTTTCCACTTAATTCAATTATTGGAGTATAATGACACACAATAAACTGCATATTTAAAGTATAGAATTTGAAGAATTAAAGGAGCTACATGAGAATGAAGAGTACATAGTGCAAGCTTCCATTTGTGTATAAGACTGTTAGGTAAGCTTCGACTGCTTTGTTAGGTAATTATTAAAAATTTAAGCTCCCTGAGCCTCTTTCCTCATTTTTCAAGGCAGTGTGGATTACTAAATATATATTAAATGAATCTTGTAAGAAAAGAATGAAATGTATGGAAATTCATTTTTTACTCCTAACAGTCCAGTATAGTGGTTGTGACGTGTGTGTGTGTTTGTACACATTTTTCTTTCAAATAAGCACACTCCCTACATGTGTACACACAGAGACAATTTATGATTTCATCTTTTATGTTGAAGGAAACTTGAGGAAGAGTTGGAGAGGATAGCACTGAAAAGAATGAATGGTTGAATCAATATGAAATAAAAGGATGCAGAAATATAGACACAAAGTTGTAAATTATAATGAGAGACCTTAATTTTGATCCTGAGTTACTTTCCGATGTCACAGCTTCAAAGGCCTCATAGTCAGACCACAGGCATATTTAAGCCACAAGGAAATCACCGTACCAACTGATGGGGCAGAATATCTCCAAATCGATTTAATTTTTTTTCTAATTAATGTGGGTTCTTTAAGTGTAAATTGCCCTCATCCAAGGGAAGCTATGAATGAATTGGAAAGATTAAACTTAATATCCTCAATAATTTTAGTGATGATGTCCATATGAGATTCCTCCTGCTGCTGTAAAATATCCCCACACTAGTTGTTTAAAACAAGCACATACCTACTCTTACACTTCTGGAAGCAGAACCTTGAAAGGAGTCTCACACTGCTAACAGTGACATGTCTGTAGGGTTGAATTCCTTCCAGATGCTCATGGAAGAATCTGTTTCCTTTCCAATTCTAGTCTCAATTTTGAGCTGCCTGCATTCTTGGCTCACAGCTCTTCCTCCCCCTTCAGAGCCAGCAGCGCAGCATTTTCAAAGTCTGGCATCAACTCTTTTGTCTCCTTCATTAACATTTGGAGGACCATTGTGATTACCTTTGTCCCACCGGGACAATCACAGCTAATCTTTTTATCTTAATGGCAGCTGATTAGCAACCCTGTTGGATCTGCTACCTTAATCCTTCTTTGCTATAAAAAAATAACACCTTAAACGTGTTGGGGATAGTTCTACTTTGAACTTTTTGAGGGACCTCCACATTGTTTTCCAGAGTGGCTGCACCAGCTTGCATTCCCATCATTGGTGCTAGAGGGTTCCCCGTTCCCACATCCTCACCAACACCTCTTTTACACGAGTTGTTACTTTTAGCCATTCTGACAGTTGTGAGGAGGTATCTCCTTGTGGTTTTGATTTGTATTTTCCTGATGATGAGGGATGTTGAGTATTTTTTCATGTGGCTGTTGGCCATTTGTGAAGAGTGATATTTTGACTTATTCCTTGCTGATCTTGATGCCTTTTATTTCTTTTTGTTTTCAGATTGCTGAGGCTAGGACTTCCAGTACTATGTTGAACAACAGTGACAACAGTGGACATCCCTGTCATGTTCCTGACCTTAGGGGAGAAGCTCTCTGTTTTTCCCCATTGAGGATGATATTAGCTGTGGGTTTATCCTATATGGCCTTTTTGATGTTGAGGTATGTTCCTTCCATTCCTACTGTCTTGTGGGTTTTTATCAAGAATGGATGTTATATTTTGTCAAATGCTTTTTCTGCATAGATTAAGGGGTTCTCACCTTTTCTTTTATTAATGTGGTATATCACCTTGCAACCTAGGAATAAATCCCACTTTGTCATGGTGAATAATTGTTTTTATGTACTGATGGATCTGAATAGCTAGTATCTTGAGAATTTTTACATCCATGTTCATCAGGGATATTGATATGTAATTCTCACTTTTAATGTTATCTTTGTCTGATTTTGGTATCGAGGTAATGCTGGCCTCATAAAATGAGTTTGGAAGTTTTCCTTCCATTTTTATTTTTTGGAAAAGTTTCAGAAGGATAAGAATTAATATTCTTATTTAATGTTTGGTAGAATTCCCTGGAAACTATCTGGCCCTGGACTCTTATTTGTTGGGAGATTTTTTTTATTACGGATTCAATTTCATTGTTGGTATGGGCCTACCCTACTACCCAGCATTTAGATTACTAAGGATTTATACAAAGGATACCAATATAGTGATTTGAAGAGGCACATGAACCCCAATGTTTATAGCAGCAATGTCCACAATAGCCAAAATACGGAAAGAACACAAATGTCCATCAACCGATGAATGGATAAAGAAGATGTGGTACATATATACAATGGAGCATTACTCAGCCATCAAAAGAATGAAATCTTGCCATTTGAAACAATGTGGGTGGAACTAGATTGTTTTATGCTAAGTAAAAGAAGTCAGTCAGAAAAAGACAAATACTGTATGATTTCACTTATATGTGAAATTGAAGAAACAAAACTGATGTACATAGGGGAAGGAAGGAAAAAAATAAGATAAAAACAGAGAGGGAGACAAAACATAAGAGACTCTTAACTATAGGGAACAAACTGAGGGTTTCTGGAGGGGAGGTGGGTGGGCAGATGGGGTAACAGGGTGATGGGCATTAAGGAGGCCACGTGATGTAATGAGCACTGGGTGTTGTACACAACTGATGAATCACTAAATACTAGCCCTGAAACTAATAATACACTAGATGTTAACTAGCTTGAATTTAAATAAAATCTAAAAAAGATGAAGGTACTGGGGGTTAAGATGTGGACACATTTGGGAGGGCCTTATTGTGTCTACTACAAAGTCTTTTTCATAAGTTATTATTTTGGTCACTTAAGAAAGCAATACACAGAGTTTACACAGCCTGGAGAATGAGTGAATACCTGGCTTATTCAAAATTTCTTGCAATGACAATATTTGCCGCAGAAGCCTTAAAACTCCCTACACCTAACTCTAACATGGGATCACAGCTCTGCTAACCAAAGAGTGCTCCACGCACCAGGACCTGCACATCAACATCACCCGAGACTTTGCTACAAATGCAGAATCTCTGGGCCACCTAGGCCCTGTGATCAGACTCTGCCTTTGTACTGGGACCTGTGTGGATTCACAGGCACATTGAAGTTGGAGAGATGCTGGGCTAGATGGATTTCTCATGTTCTATGGTTAACATTTGTGGCAAGATGATAACAATTTGGGGCTGCTTTCCTTTGGGTTGTAGGTGTTCAGCAGCATCCCTTCAGACATCACCAGACATCCCCAGGGGCAAATTATTTTCTGGTTGAAACCAATGCCACAGAGTTTGAGAACTAGAAGCATCCTGACAGAATGACACTCAAGGCCACCACATACTCGGATATTCAGGGTGGGCAGATCACTAACCAGCACCAAGTACCATGTCTGCAATGTAGATTGGAGTCCATAAATGTACTTCCTCAGGGATAAGATGTTTATTTAAAAAATCCCTATGAGATGGAAGCTCACGGTGTAGTGCATAACATGACCTAAACACGTCTGTTATAATTACAACCATCTTACGACAAAAAATTACGTGGAAGCTCTTGACTTGTATAAAGTAAGAAATTCCTAATTAAGAGCAAATGTGTTTGAAGCCAGTGTGTGTAATGGCCAAGGTTTATTATCAGAAGAACCCCCTTCTCTGCCTTATTGAAAAGAAGAACAGACCCCGTCTGGTGACAGCAGGGCTGGATCCCCACCACATGTCAATGCTTTGAAGATAAAGAGACCTAATACACTGGGTGTTATACACAAACAATGAATCATGGAGCACTACATCAAAAACTAATGATGTACTGTATGGTGACTAATATATCATAATAAAAAAATTTTTTAAATTTTAAATATAAATACAGAGACCTAATCCAGGTAGGTTACTAGGTCTTAGACTTGGAGAAAATTGTAACTTGGAGCTGAGATAAGATGCTAGGAGATTCACACATCAGGAGGGGGGCAAGTTCAGGGAAAGGGAGTAAAGGGAATAAAAAAAGAATTACCAAACCTGGATTCATTTGATCTCTAACCCTGTCTTTTGAGAACTGAGATCCATTAGGAAAACATCCTTTCTGTCCAGAGGACTTTTCCACTTGGGAAACAGTTGTGTGGAGACTGGAGCCCCAAAAGGGAAATGTGCCTAATGAGCAGATACAAGGAGCTGTAAATACCTCCTCGTCCCCAGTCCATCAGCCTGTGCAACCTCAGATGGGAAGGACCATGCTTCTTGTCTGTTTGTTCCAAGTCCTACCTAATTCTGGCTGGAGGCCAATGATTCACTCCACCCTGCTGTCTCAGCTGAGGTTAGAGCTTTAGTCTCTATCATCTGCTGTCCAAGGAGGAATTCAGACTTCCACAAGGACACCTTCCTGTCACACACCCAGCCAGGTGAGTCCAACACCCCAGTCGACCATGGATGACAGGGTCAGAGAGAATGGAAGCCAAGAACATTGACCAATCATCATCTGAGAGCCAATTCCACTTAGCCCAGAGCAAAAGATCCCTGTGTTTGTTTGTTGGTTGATTAATTTATTCAGCGCTAATGTCAATTTCACAGAGTGACTGCTACTCACACTTTTGAAGGTCTTTCATATTCTTTATCATTAAATTGCTATCATAGCAATGCTAGAAAAACTATGTTGTGATTGTTAAACTCAAAGTGCAGTTCTAATCAGGTGTGATTTTATCCCCTGGGGGATCACTGATCACTGTCTGGAGCCAGCTTCACCTGTCACAGTGGAGAGGGGTGCGTAAACACTCTACAATGCACAGGACACCCCCCACCCCAGGGTGGGCTCTGGCCAGAATGTCCATGGTGCAGAGACAGAGAAGCCCTGAGGTAGAGAATATCAGTATTTGGAACTCAAGTTCTGCCTTCAACCTTGTAACAACTTATTTTTCTGCCAGCAAATTCACAGTAACCCCTTGGCCGCCAGTTTAAAAGTTCCAACCACAAAAAATGTAACTATAGGTTTGTTCCCCAGGCTGCTGCTAATAGAGACGTTTCTTACTGTTATTAAACTATCCCTCAGTTTCAGTGAACTTCATATATTTGATGACCATTCTCATTGGTTTTTATTATTATGTGCCCATACATTATTCTCTTTCTCCCTCTTTCTTTATTTTTAAAACACTATCATCATTTCAAATAACTTCTTCAGATCCTTATTTTCAACTGACTTTTAGAACATAGTTTGACCATAAAAAATTGACATTTTATTTAAATATGTCTACCTACTTACTTCTGAGTTTCTTGTTATATTTAAGTGGCGTGTAGGTTTTCTGTGTAATTTTCTTGATGTTCTAATATATTGTAGGGTTACACTTACCCTGAGGTCATAATCCTCTGAGTTTTAGTAAGATCTGAGAGAGGGGACCAATTTCATATTCTTCCAAACAGGTACCCTTTTATGCCAGCCTTTGTTGAGCAATTCAACCTTTTCCAATGAATCAGAAATACAACCTTGCCATGTGGTAAATGTCCTTATACTTTGAGACCTAATTCCTGACACATTTAACAAATAAAACCTGAGGATCTGCCATGGGCCAGAACATTCTAGAAATATTACGTGTTATATTCTTTCATATCTACGGTTTTTCCAATTTACTTACTAATCCACATTGATATCATTGATGATTGCTATTTTATAACCCATTTCAGTTCGTTTTGGTTTTTCATACAAATTCACCAAGGACAGTTGATTTGAAACTACTCATTTTACATTTTAACCTGATTTTGTGATGCCTTCATTTTTTTCATTCTCTAACTTTTCAGATTCTTAGGTCTTTTTATATTAAGCACATATATTCACATAACTTGGTTAAAAAAAAAAGTGAACCAAGAAGGTGAAGTAATGCACTTTTGAATCATATATCATAATAGTGAGGACAGAGCACAATGAAATAAATGTGTGTATGATATGATGCCTGAAGACAGAATGATAGGAAGCAAATTACTGAGTACAAAATGACAGAATTAAAATGATGTGGGCAGGATTATAGAGCATGGGCTGTGGTCCCCTTTGCACGTTGGATGAAATCCAGTTTGAGGATTAGCGTGTGCCCCTTGGGTTTGTCAAAGGAAAGAACAATACCCAAAGCCCAAGAATATCAATAAAAGATGCCTTATCCCCTATCAGACCACATAGAAAAGAAACATCCAAATAATGTTGCAGGACGTACAGGAAAAATAAGGCTTCTATGATTGATACAAAAATGTCCAACTTTTGTTGTTTTGAGTACACTTCCTTTTGTGAAGTGTTGGTTTATCCCTTTGCTAATTTGGGAGGTGTAACATATAAATATATATATTTATAGATATATGAATATATATGTATATCTTAATATTTATATATATTATTTGTCCATGGGAGGCTTAAGAATTGGCATTTCTGCACTTTGCAGGGGAAAGTTCACTGATCTGGCTACTTGGGTTTGATCCATTCCCAGCATAACCAGGATGGCGGGGCTGAGAAAGACAGGGAAATAACACAAGTCAGGAGACCATGGTGTCCTGTGTGTGTGTGACTGTCGAGTGTGAGCAGTCCCCATAACAAGGTGCCAGGACTCATAAATCCCAAGGTGACACAACACAGGGACCAGAACTCAAGCAAGAGAGGCCACTAAGAGGGGATGTGGTTCAATTCCTGGGATGTCTTTGCAACACGATGAATGCAGTGGGAGAGACAGTGTGGACAAGGAAGTCCCTGTGCCTTGAGGGTTCAGAGCTAGCAGAGAGGCCACTTCCCTCCTCAGCATGTCTGACAGCATCTCTCCTCAGTCTCCCTCCTGCTCATTCCCCTGAAGCACTGGCTTTGCTTCTTTGAAGTGAACATTGGAAACAAGTACCTTCCTCAGGGCCTTTGCACTGGCCATTCCCTCTGCCAGGCACACATCTCCCCCATATTCCTTCATCTACACCTCTGTCTCACTTAAGGTCTGTGTTCCAATGACACCTTGTTTGCAGAATGGCCTACGTACCCATGAAAATAGCATGCCCTCTACACTCTCTGCTTTACCCCTGTTTTCCTTTTCTTCATACCACCCTCCACCATCTGAAATGTTATTTAATTTTCTTATTTGTTAATGTATTCTTTCTCCATCATTGAATGATGGGGACTTTTGTTCTTTAACACCCTATACTCTTGCCTAGACAATGCCTAAGATGTAGACGGCACTCAATTTATATTTCTAAAACTTAGAGTAATTTTTAAATTAAAATTATAGAAGACATGGCCTTTGGGGAAGAAAATTATTGAACAAAAATTCCAAAACTATGGGGGTACAGAGGTACCCCTGAAGTGGACCATATCCATGCACAATGTATCAAAGTGTATTCCTAGAATATAAATTTTTAAAAGTAGCATTTAAAAACAGAGTAATACAAGATTGTGTGAAAATTAGTCATGCTATTTGCGTCTGTTCTTGAAGTCACCTCCAACACATGGAACCAGGCAATGATACACAAATTTCAGAGTTTCTTCTTCTGGGAATTTCAGAGGACCCAGAACTGCAGCCCCTCCTATTTGGGCTTTTCCTCTCCATGTACCTGATCACTGTGTTTGGAAACCTGCTCATCATCCTGGCCATCAGCTCTGACTCCCACCTCCACACCCCCATGTACTTCTTCCTCAACAACCTGTCCTTTGCAGACATCTGTTTCACCTCCACCACCGTCCCCAAGATGCTGTGGAACATCCAGACTCAGAGCAAAATCATAACCTATGCAGGCTGTGTCACACAGATTTATTTTCTCATACTCTTTGCCGTGTCAGACATCTTTCTCCTGAGCGTGATGGCCTATGACCGGTTTGTGGCCATCTGTCACCCCCTGCACTATACAGTCATCATGAACCTCCGGCTCTGTGGACTGCTGGTTCTCATGTCCTGGATCATGTCTATCCTGAATTCCTTGTTACATAGTTTAATGGTGTTGTGGCTTTCCTTCTGTACACACTTCCAAATCCCCCACTTTTTCTGTGAACTCAATCAGATGATCCAACTTGCCTGTTCTGACACCTTTCTTAATAACTTGGTGATGTATTTTGCAGCTGTCCTGCTATGTGGGGGTCCTTTTGCTGGGATCCTTTACTCATATTCTAAGATTGTTTCCTCCATACATAGAATATCATCAGCTCAAGGCAAGTATAAAGCATTTTCCACCTGTGCATCTCACCTCTCCGTTGTCTCCTTATTTTATTGCACGATGCTCGGTGTGTACCTTAGCTCTGCTGCTACCCAGAGCTCCCACTCAAGTGCAGTGGTCTCCATGATGTACACGGTGGTCACACCCATGCTGAACCCCTTCATCTACAGCCTGAGGAACAAAGACCTAAAGAGAGCTCTGAAAAAAATTATTAGGGTTCGAGTTATGTAAGGCCTATTCATCCTGGGACTGAAGAACTGCCATGATTGCAGGGCTCACACCCTCAGAGCCAAAACTGTCATTCTTTGATCAGACGTGGAAGTAGAATCTGCTCCTTCTATTTATTTCCCGGAATTTCCATTCGTTTGAATTCAACTTCTCTGTACATTTAAGTAACTCACTTTATTAGGCTTCTTCTCTGTCTGATATATAGACAGTTTTCTCTTTGTCCATATCCTACTTTTCCAAAGTTTTTTCCAGACTTGATCAAAAATATTTGGAAATTCTCATTTATGTCACTGGGTACCATGATTCCTTAAGAACACTTTCTACTGGGCGCCCCAGGGTGGTTCAGTCAGTTAAGCATCTGCCTTTGGTTCAGGTCATGATCCAAGGGTCCTGGGATTGAACCATAAGTCGGACTCCCTGCTTGGTGGGGAGCCTGCTTCTCCCTCTTCCTCTCCCTCTCCCCCTGCTTGTGCTTCCTCTCTCTCTCCCTCTGTCAAATAAATGAATAAAAAATCTTTTAAAAAAAGAAAAAAGAATACTTCCTACTCAAAGAAGGTATATGATCCCAAGTAATTTTTTCTTATTTTACTAAAAGGATAGTCGTAAGTCATATTATTCATATAGAAAAAAATGAGTTTGCAACTATAGCCAAAGATATAATTTTATGATAAAGGAAAGTATAAGATCCCAGTTTGTCTCTTTTGTGTACATCAATACTTTGTCCATCACTGCCTTCACTGCTCATCCTGACAATGTGGACTAACTTATAGTTTGTCCTATAGGGAGTCACTGAGTTCCGTTCCCCTTATAGGGATCATGTTCTCCTATCCAGCTGTGTCCACCGTGCCTACCAGAGTGATGTGGAGAAAGATTACCAAGGACATGTCTCCAAGTGGAGTCTACACAGAAATACATATTAGAATAAATAGGTTAACTTCATGTGGACTTAAAGTCAGGGAAGATCTTAAATATGATGAGGAAAAAATTGAAATTATGCTTTGTATTACTGAGCAAAGTATTTCATTTAAGCGGTCATAAAATACTCGTACTCACTGAAGTATGGAGTTTGGTGTCCGTGTACAAGAAGTGGGTTTTCCCCCTTGTGGTGAAAAATTGGTTGGCATGTTATGCTTACTGAATCATGTTCCTCTTTCGGCTGCATAGATATAGAAATAAGATTCTTTCCTGTCCTCTAAATGTAGTATCATCTCTTTTCTAAATTTTGTCATAACCATAAAATGGATGATTGAACAAATCAATATTATCCATTATATATCATTCATATAAATCCTCAGGATCAAGGTATGACTCTTTAGAGAGATTGAATTCCTGACCAGTTATGTGATTCAGGTCACAACTTTTGTGCAAAGAACAATCTCCTTCTGACTCTCAGAAGAGGCACAGCAAACCGCCAGGGAAAGCCGCCAGAGAACAAAAGCCCGGAAATACCGGCTCACAGGGAGCCCATCCCCATCCCCCCTCGCAGGGGACACGGAGACTCTACCCAAACAGGGTTTTCTGAGTACCGGCAGGCAGGCCCCTCCCCCAGAAGGCAGGCTGAAAAATCAAGAAGCCCACAACCCAGAGCACCTGAGTGGCGCAGTCACCAAGCACCTGTCTTCGGATTAGGGTGTGTTTACAACGTTCCGGAAAGGAGTCCCTCATCGGGCTTCTCCACCGGGAGCCTGCTTCTTCCTCTCCCACTCCTCTGCTTGGGTTCCCTTTCTTGCTGACTGTCTGTCTCTCTCTCTCAAATAAATAAATAAAATCTTTAAGGAAGAAGCCCACATCCCTAAGATCTCTATAAAACAAGGGCGCACGGCCTGGGTCCCAGTCAACAACTTGGGCTCTGGACAACCCTGCAATTTCTCTTCATCAGAATGATGAGGAGAAGTCCCCCCCAGCAAAGAAAAGATAATGAGTCTGTGGCCTCTGCCACAGCATTAATACATATGGATGTATCCCAATTATCAGAAATGGAATTCAGAGCAACAATGGTCAAGAT